>NW_020257631.1:694907-1007686 GCF_003255815.1 Theropithecus gelada
TGGAAACCCTGCGCTGATATTTGCATTTCAATGTGAACAGTGAAGAATAAAGGTGGAAGAGAGGTCTGATCAGTGCTAAGCCCTTTCTGCTTCAGTGCTTAAGCATTTTTCCATAAACACTCTTGTTATGATGTTAGTTTGTTCAGACCACTCTGAGGTAACTGATGGAGGCTCCTGTTTACAAGCTTTCGTGACAATTGAACAGTATGGATTAGGGGAAAAGGACTCACACAGTAGCTTGCAGGCTGGCCACCAAGTTAAAAGAAGAGTGAAATCTCTTCCTGTAGCCTTTCACAGCAACTCCCAAATGCCAGCAGTGCTTAGTGCAACCTCCCTGCAACTTTGTCAAACCCGGTCTGACCTCACAAGAGCTAGTGCTTTCTTCCTTGAGCAGTCTGCTGGTCCAGGACCAAGTGTTGAGATTTCATCAGTCTGATTTTTCTGTTCAAACCCAAGGAAGGGTCCAAAGTAAAATGAATAAGTCCTTTTCATTCTTACCATGTAGGTCCCATAACAAATATTTGCTTACACTACATTCAGTGGTCATTATCACTACATAGTATCACTACATAGTTTGAGTAACCTGGTTTTTGTCATGTGGGCAAGACAAGGCTTGCCCTGTTTTCTTTACCGGTTGGTGGTTCAGAAATGCAGAGTTTTGGCCTTTTTCTGCGTATCAGTGATTTATCAGGGTCATATTATTCTTTAACCAACCCTGGGAAGTTCAATCTTTATAAAAATCACAAAAGCACCTAATCAGAGAGGTAGTTCTCAAGTCAATGCAAGCCTCTCATTTTCTTCTTCAAGATAGGCAACTAAGTGGAACATCTGGTCAATATAAAACTGAATACCTTTTGGGGGGAGTTGATATTTTGAATCTAAACAGGTTTGACACATAGCGGCATTCAGTAAGTCTTTTTGGCTTGTGATAGCTTTGAAAATGAAAACTCCTACCACCCCCAGGATGTTTCTAGTTGAGTACCAGACAGATTTCCCTTAAAAAAAAAAAAAAAAAAAAAAAAAAAAAAAAGTCTTTCAGTTGTTAGGACAAGTAAGTAATGCCATTAAAAATACGTCATCAGATCCGACATGACTTTACCTGGACATCCAGACTTCCGTTAAGTAAATCTGAAGATGCATAGGGAATTACCTATACCTTTTAAAAATCTATATACTGATGCATATATTGTTTCTATGATAAATATTAAAATCATTTGAAAGCCAAATTGCATATGATTTTACAAAAGTTTTTTCTTTATCAAATAAAAAATCCTCTAGGGGCTTCATATAATTTTTAAATGTTTAAAGATAGAATGAAACATCTTTTTTTCTGAAATCTTATGTTCTAATCTGTAGCTCCATGATAATTATTCTTTAATTAAATTAGGATATCCATTATAATGCTGCACCAATCTCCTATCCCCAAGTTTGAAGTACTGAGCAATGCTGCTGTGTGCTGTATGTTTAAAGATTGATCCTGTCCATTTGACAGAGGGCCCTGGTCCCACCCCAAAGTTTAGTGCTACACAGATTGGCATCTGTGTCTCCCCGACTACAGAACCCAGAAGCATTGTCATTGATGTTGGATACCTTATAATATCCAGAGGAAGCCAGGCTCCTGGGATGGTAACTTTTACCAAATGTGTAAATATTGCCTATTAGCTCTGGCAATATGCAACAGATGAATGAATAAGCCAACGTTGAATGGATGAGTCTAATCGGTGATTTCTTTATATATATATATATATATATATATATATATATATACAGTTTTAAAATAAAAGTATTAATAAAGAAGTTCCTTAGAATGTAAAGAAAACCAAAACCAAGCAGAGATCAACAAAGCAATGTTTCGATTGACACTTGTGACAAGTAAGGGGTTTTGTATTTCTACAGAAGTTGCTTTGTCCCATTTCCTGGAAAATGAGGGCAAAGATGGTGACATAGGAATAAAACTAGTAGACTTCACTAAGGAAAAAGAAGTTATGTAAAGAAGACAAATTGGAGAAAAATCTAATGTTTAAATATAATGATAAAGAGTCTCCATCAGTTTAGACAGTTTGGCTCGAAGTATTATCCACCAAAATGTATAGAACTTTCTTTGTAGTCAGTTTTATAACTGGCATGTGAAAGAATGCTATTTTGAAAAGTTAATTTTAGTTGGGTTGGGATAATTAAGTGTAGAAAAATGAAGCAGCCTTGGAAGTCAGTGAATTATGTTGTCAAATCAGCACATAACACATACAGGCATAATAGAAGGAAAAAATACTGTAAGAATTTAAATGGGTAAAATGAATCAATAATAACAATTTTTAAAAAGCATAAAAACTCCATCTTAGTACATGAGAGTAAGCAAACTACAGATACACTTGTCAAATGTCTGTGAGCTAAACAAATATCAATTTTGTGTTGTAAAAATGGATTTGAGGAAATAGTGCCTAAAACAATGAGTAAATAATATAGGATCGACTATATTATTTTCATTCTGAAGACTATATTTAGTAAGTTGCCCTGTGAGGAACTAACTCTGCCATTTTCTTTAAATTGGTGATCCTTTAGCATTTAAAATTTGAAAAGCATATAATTTTAAATTAAGTGTACCGCAACACTCTCAAAAGGGCCTGTCAGGTTCGGCTTTGTGATCTCCTTCAAGTCTTCATCCCCAGTCCATTCTCAGTGCCTGTGAGACTCAAAATCTTATCCCATAAAACACGGTGTGGCATGAAGCCAGCCAGGTAGTCTCATGGGTGGCTCCATGACACACTCCAGAACTATCTGAAATGTTCAGTGTTGAGCTTCAGAGGCATGAGTTCCAATGTGTTTGTACACCTACTGTCTGAATTTTGATAGCTCTTTCTAGAAATCTGAGATAGAGATTCACTACTAGAACCTTTCTGATTGTGTTTTTGCCTTCAATTACTCAGGTACATATTTTCTTCCTTCTTCATCAGTTATTTCTCCCTTGTTTTTATTTTCTTCCATTAGAACCCCTTTCTCTTCAGAAAATTATTCCCTTTATCTGGCTAATCTTAGATAGGAATGCGGTGTACTAGTACAGAACAATTTTCTTTCCATAGTGTCACAAGTTTAAAAAAAAAAAAAAAAAGTCAATCAAAGCCAGATATTTCCAATCCTCTTCCAAACACTTTACATTTTACATGATTATTTAAAGACAGAGATATTGCATTTAGAGACAAGTATTTTAAAGATCCTAGAGAAACTTCTTGGAATTGAAACAAATTAAAGCTTTAAATAATAGCTGGGTGATACTTTGGCAATGAATGTAATGCCTGTAAACTGTAAATATGGTGAATTATATGGGCATAATATATATTACACCTGTAAATATATGAGTGAATTAAGTAGTCATTGTAGATTAAAATCATCCCAGAAATGCCCTGAATTCAAAGTCTGGTTATGTGGAAATGGAATAAACATTCTTTACATCTATATTTACTGACATCTAACAAAAGAAGCAAAGAACAGAGAAGTGAAACACCTTAGATGAAGCTTCAGAAAGGCATGTTGAAATTGTTCTGGTTCTCTCTGGTCACCCAAATAAAAACGTGATCACTTAAAGCGAATCAAGTAGAAATTCAAATAGTCATCTGTTTCAGTCAGGACTTCGGGGAAACAGTTCATTGCTGCCTCTGCCTCCCATCCCTCAACCTCCTGCCTTGATTGTTTTTCCTTGCTGAAATGCTCATTATTTTGCCAATTTATTTCTACTTTTTCTTTTAATTTTTTGGCAAATTATAATCCTATATAATCATGGGGTACACAGTGATGTTATATTATACAGCGTGGAATGGTTGACTGAAGCTAATTAACTATCCGTCACCTTAAATACTTACCATTTATTCCTTCTGTCTAACTGCAACTCTGTGCCCTTTGACAAACATCTCCAGGTTCTCCCTATCCAGCAGCCCGTAGAAACCACCATTCTACTCTGTTTCTATCAGTTCGACTGTTATGGATTCTACATAGGAACTTTCAGATGAAGTAAGGTCAGATGCATATCTAAAGCAATTGATCAGAGGTAGAGAAATAGGGTCAAAGCTGGCAGGAGAGTGGAGTCTTACTTCCATTACATTTATGAACATGAAAGTATTAAATGGAAACACTTGGGGCGAGGAGGTCTGATTTCTGTTTCTTATTTGGTATCTCTCTCCTATGTCCTCCACTCCAGCAGCTTCACTCTCTGTAAAATTATGAGGATGCTGAAAAGTTAAAATTGGAGTTATCTGATTGTTCTTTGATAACTCTGTTTTGTCATCTAGTAGAAAAATCCCTGGTTTCCTCGTCTGTAGCATAGAAAGGTCATTTTCTGGGTCTGTTACCTGCTTCTCAGGTCATTGTTACAATTATAAGATATTTTAAAGCAATTTTTCTGTGGTATTTTACTCATTTTGCCATAGAGAAAACATACTTTTTTGTTCATTTACCCCTCATTAAAATAATTATTTTTCTTTTATCCTTGGAAAAATGTACGCTTTTAAGAAAGAAATCCAAAAGCCACAGGATAGTCAAATGAAGGAATTTTCATGGCAGTGCCAGGAAAAAAAATCCTCCTTCTGTCCATATACCAGATCATTTTTTAAAAATGACATTCAAATGACAATCACATGGCACCGTCTTTGCTGGAGTTGCTATGCACGATGGTGCTAAACTCTGTATTATAATATATGGTGCAGATGGCACCTACAGTGCATTTATGTAGAGATTTTGTCCACCCCTCCAAAAAGATATATTTACTTACAATGACTCAAAACAGATGGATAGACAAATCTGTCTTCGATATTTAATACTAATATATTAATGTGCAAATGACTTATAACAATAGGTTTGTTTTCTAGAGCCTAATGCAATGGTTGCCATAAGAACACAAATTATGTGTACATTTTAATGCATCTATGCTTCATAATTATGCATGGTTGTGTGCTGTTATAATTGACATAAAATATAAAACAGGTCAAAGAGCAGCTATTAAAACTATTTTTCATTTTGCTTCTTGACAGCCGGCAACATTGGTGCCTGGTACATTTAATAGGGCCACACATGGAATGCACAGATAGTTATAGAATTGCAACCACATTAAAGGGCTCCAGAATTTGTAACCTAATTATTTCAAACATTGTTTTAAAGCTGATAATTTTATGTAGAAGCCTCCTATTTTGAAACCAAATAGGTGCAGGACTTAAAAATAAAAAAGAATGAGGAAGGGTATTTCATGTGTGTGTGTGTGTGTGAGAGAGAGAGAGAGAGAAAGAGAGAGAGAGAAAAGAGTGGAATTTTATTTGGAAATAATATGTGTACTTAAATATTATTTTTTCCTGCTTAGGTAAAATGAAGAGGTAGCCTCCACCAATCTTATGTATTGACAACTAAATTTTTCTTTCTTTAACTCTCAGTCTAATTTTTGTTTTTTGTTTTCCAGAACACTTAAGAATCATCTGACTAAATTCTCATTTCCTACAGAGTTCTATGGGAAGAGACTCTTGTTTTCTAATTACTTAATGCACTTGATTCTCCCATGTGGGAGCTGAGCATTAATATCCTCATCCTAGCAGGGAGGAGATAAATCCAGGGAAGCAAAGTGACTTGCTCAAGGGCACTCAGCAAGCCCTTGCTAAGGCAGGGATTGGAATTCTGAACACCTGCATCTTGGGCATGGCCTCAGGCCCTTGCTCCTGCCACCTCAAGTGTTTGTAATTCTTCAGCAGGCTCCAAATATCTTCATTTTCTGTCATAAAACTACAGGGAACTCAGGGTGAAAGAAATGGAAACATGTACCAAATCAACCAATAGCAATGCAAACTTAACTTATAACAAGTTTCTGTTACTGTACTTTTCAAATGCATAGATTTTTGGAACTGTAAAACAAAAACATAAAATTTACACCCAAAGAATAAGGCTTTCTTACTGTTATTATGATGCGTCAACATAGCTCATGTAATATTTCTTTGTTTCAGAATTTTCATTTTAGCATAGAAAGATAAATCTTTTTTGACATTGGGGCAAGATACTTTTCCTCAGTTCTAGGAACCAACATCGCATACCCTGTTGTGCATTTTAAAGATGTTTCCTTTCTATATTTTTCAATAATTACAAAGTTACATAATGAAGTTAAAGGAAATTAAGAGAAACTAAAATGAAATAATGGCTGGGGGCTGCTTTAATAATGTAGTTCTTTGTATGGTGAGTTTTTGTCTCCTAGGAGCGCAGGGCCAAGGTGTACGCAGAAGAAAACCAGATACCAATGGATGGAATTAAAAATTGGGGGAAGATCATTTTTAAATAAAATGGTAGCAATTTATTAGTCAATTGTTGCAGCTCAGTAAGGTCCTACTGTGGATTTGAATGCAATGGATCTTATTGTGCATTTAAGGGAGAAAAGTTCAGAATGATCAGCAGCGCCAATAACTTACAAGAGCAACAACTGTTACATGCGGCTTCATGTGTGTCAGAGGCTGGTCTAAGTGTTTTGTATAGATTAATTCATTTAATATTCATAACAATTCCACAATTGGGTACTGTCGCTCTCCCTAAGAAATGGAGGTAAAAAGAGATTGAAGGACTCTCTCAAGGTCACAAATGTGGTAAATGGAAGAGTTGGGTTTGTGTGGAGCCTGGAGTCTGAGTGGCCTCCTTTGTTCTTCCTGTGCTGTAGAGAGATAAGAATAAGGAATAGTGGCCCAGAGCCTGTCTGATCCTAAGTGTGAAAATCCTAGTTTTAAGTATTCTTCATTAACTTAGTAAGTATACCACCCACCACAAGTCACACCAGTTTACCTAAGAAAACCCCCATAGCGAAAAATGATAGGCATTAGCAAGGCATCAGGTGAAAATGAAAAAGCAGACAGACTATTGTGACCTCACAAATGAAAAAATTTAAGCCTCTTCCAAAAGAACATACTTGATTTTACCAGAAATATGATGGCTGTGACCTAATATTGTCCTTCTGTTAGGAATCCCTAGAGCCATTATTTAAAATTCTATATAATTTCTCTTAGATACCTTTTTGACTATGAAGGGAAAAGAAATCAAACAAGGCATTGGTTTTTGTTTCATTTGGTTGGTTGGTTCTTTCCCTCTTTCAACGTGTTGCTGTTAGATGAAGAGTTTTAGTCTCAGAGCACTACATTTATTTTGATATTATTGTTGCATTCCTATCCCTGTTATGTTTATCTTTAATATGTGATAGTGAAATTTATGCCTTATTTCTGGATGGGGTGTCTGAATCTTGACATGGTATCATAAGCAGTCCTGGAAATGGTGCTGCTGCTTAGCGATATCTTACGTCGGAATGCTACACAGTTTTGCAAGTTGAACTTGCTGTTTTCACACTGGGGTACAATTTTCCATAAAATATTCACACCAATTATAATGCAAAATGCCAAAAGTTATAAATGTTATCTACATCAGCTAAAGAGTGATGGGTACAACTAAAGAATGAAATAGACTAAATTATCAAAATCAATCTATTTCAGCATAATAAGGTCCAAGATCCTAAGATACATACAACATAAACCTTATTGTATCATGAGCCGAGGAAATCACAGTGTTTTTCAAACATTGGCAATCCAACAAAGAAAGCTACTTTCTCCTCCCATCCCTTTTTACCCCTACCTAATTAGTCAGTTGCCAAATTAAACCAACTCTATCTACAAATATTTTTCTCACTTGTGCCATCATCTTTTTTTCTCTGGCCCCAACACCAACCAGTAACTTAGCACCCACCACCATTGTCATTCTGATTTGGTCTTCTCTGGTGAAGCCATTCTCTTATTTCTAAAAATCTGCTTATGTTTGTTCCTTCCTAAAAAGCCTGTAACAACTCATACAAGGTGAGGAGACAATTCACAGCCTGGAACCTGTCTACAGTTTCAGGCATTGCCCACGTTTGCCCTACAGCTTAATGACATAGAACTACTCACCATTGAGCCACACTGTGGTCATGCTTCTTGTCTTTGCGCATGATGTTTTTTGCAGCATGGACAGCCTCCTGTCGGTTCTATTTCTCTTCTACATAATTTCCTGTATTTTATTATTTTTATTTTGTATAGCGACAGGGTCTCCCTATGTTGCCGAAACTGGTCTTGGACTCATAGACTCAAGAGGTCTTCCCTCCTTGGCCTCCCCAAGTGCTGGGATTACTGGCATAAGCCACCACACTCATCCAATTCCTATATTTTAAGACCCAAGCTCAATGTTAACTCCATCTCTAAAATTCTTTTCTCCTTCCTTTTCTCTAGCTTCCTGTCCAAGGAAAAATAACCAAATCACCTTTCCCATACTTTCTTCCCTACCCTTCATCAAACCTTGATTATACTTCTATTATAGTCATTACAGTGTCTTATTATCTTGTCATCCACCTAACTATTCTGATAGAAAATCATCCCTTCCTGGTCAGTGACATGGGCTTATTCATCTATTTATCCCCAGTCAAGAGCCTTGCACGCAATGAGCACTCAATAAATGCCTACTAAACTAAAACTAAAGCCAATTGTCTCCTGGGTCACTAGGTATCTGCTCAGCAGTATTACTGAGCGCAGTCCTGGCTGTTGAATACATGAGCTTCTTTTCTGTACAACAATAAGGAGAGAAGCCAGTGTCTTACATGGTGGGCATAGTGAAAGGTACCCATGGAGACCAGAGGGATTTGCCCTCAGGAACACTTGGCTAGGGAAGGAACACACTTCTTGGTCTCTGTGTACTTCCAACTCCTCCCTAGAACTTTAAACTCCTTTGGAATTTGCACACAGGAGGTTCCAAAGGATCTGTATAGTGTTTCTGTTTCTCAGCTTTGCATGACGAGGAGAGTGCGGGGGCAAGGTTGGAAAGAAGGCAAACATCCCTCTTCTTGCATAAGCATATGCTGGGAACCCTCCCTGGCCTCTAGACAAGGGAAAGAGCCAGGCTAAATGTGTGATGCTAAAAGACTTGAGGGAAAAGAAAGAAAATAGATGGCACATTTTATAAAACTGAAACTCGTAGGATGTCTAGGAATTCAAAACACTTTTATTGCCTTAAAAAACTTAACGTGGCACTGGTTTTATGTATGTCTATTTTTCCGGTAACATAAATGGGAATAAAGGGCACTTCTTGTCTCTCAATGCTGTACATCCCACTTGTTATTAGCAACACAGACTTACATTGTAGCCCACGTTGTGCCTAATTACAACTAGTCTTTATAAGCAGCTACCAGAGTAGATGGTGTGTCAGTTCAGATTTCAGCTTGCAGATGACACCGGGGTGGGGAGTGGGACTGTAAATCTAAAATACAACAAGAAGGATGAATCTCAAATAAACTGACAAAGACAAGACTCACTTCTCCCTGCATTCTGTTGCCTTGTCTTGGACTCAAAGTGATAGAAGGGAAGGCAGGTTAGAGGCTGTTATTGCTATCAGTGGTACAAAATATTCTCTGACAATTGTTGAATAAGGCCCTAGGGAAAGAGAAGTACAAAAATGAATGTAGGCTTTTGTTTCTCCAAATGTCAAAGGTTACTAAAATAGGAATGAGAAGAGATGAAATGGAAACTTTTAGAAGTGCTGTATTGTGTCATTCTGTCTGAACCTCATTCAGGAACATCCAATAGCCCTTGTTCCTTGGTGAGCATGTTTTCTAATTTCTAATCCCCTACCCCTACCCCATCCCCATTCCCACTAAAATAAAAACCAACCTTGAATTAGAAATAAAAGCAGGGAAGGAGGGGGGAATGAAGAGGATATTTGTATGGTTTTTGAGTTTTGTAAGAATTCATTTTTTCACAAATTTTAATGAAAAATACAGTGTTATACAAAGTAGAAAAACAAAAAAAATGTTTAAGAAGTATAAGAAGCATGCTAAACTCACCTGAAATCTTACTATTTGGGAATAACCACAATTAGTGTTTTGATGACCAGCCTTTCAACACATCACTTTTAGGCATGTACCTGTATGTTGATGGTATATAATAATCCTGTTCTTATCATGGATACATTTGGTTTTTTATTTTTATTTTTTTACTAATTCTATTCCTTACATATCTAATGCAATGAGGCTACCTATTATATTTCTCAAAGTACTTGTTATCACTTTGTAGCCAAGTAGTAGGTTATTTGTTCTTTAGCTTGAATGTTAAAACATCGCTCATGAACTTACCACCTATTTGGATTTACTCCAGTTTGAACTGCTTATTTATATATTTTGCCCATTTTTAAATTGGGATTTTGTGGTATAAAAAATTAATTTGTAAAGTAATCTTTTATATGCATTTAAATATTCTTTTGGCTTTATTAGTTTTTTTGCAGTACAAGTATAATTTAATTTTATGAAGTCAAACATGTCTTCTATATTTTCTGGTCTTTTGTCTTTTTTACAAAGCTCTGCAACCCTTATTTAATACATATACACTAAGTTTTGTCAGGCTTGTTATTGTTTTATGTTTTACATTTAAGTCTTTAAACTATTTGGAGTTTATTTAATTCTTGTGATCTACTTTTTCTATTTTCAGGTCAAGAAAATACTCTTTTGAATATAATAGCTTTATAGTATGTTTTATTATCTAGAAAAGCAAGTCCTCATTCACTATTCTACTTTTACACAATTAACTCTAATGTTTTCAGACATCTACTCTTTCAAAAGAAATTTAGTTAAAAGAAGCTCTTTTGAAATTCTAAGTGGAATTGCATGAGATATATACAACCACTTTGAAAGAATTGGCAATTCTATAATTCATTTTCTCTTCAAAATAACTTTGATGATGTGAGCCCTTCATGTGAAGTTGTATAACCTTTTCCTGGAAGATTCATATAATCTTGTATAAAACAATTAGAACCAGAAAACTAGCAGTCTCCTTCCCAAAGCCTTTGAATATTTTAGAAAAACAACAACTCCTGTGATATCTCAGCTAGGACAACAGACAAGAAAGATACTCAGATGTTCAGATGTTAAGCATAGATCTATGCCTGTATTTCCTCCTATATATAGTTCCAAGCTTATAACTTATACTCAAAAATGCTTTTTGTTTGTTTGTTTAGCAAAAGCCACAATTCTCTCAAAACTATACTTGGTCTTGTGACTTTTTTTCTTTTTGAAATAGCATCTTGCTCTGTCACCCAGGCTGGATTCAGTGGCGTGATCATCATTCACTGCAAACTCTCCTTCCTGAACTCAAAAAATCCTCTCAACTCAGCCTCCCGAGTAGCTGGGACTACAGGCACGCACCACCATGCCTGGCTATTGTTTTTTTTTTCTATTTTTTGTAGAGACAAGGTCTTGCTATGTTGCCCAGGGTGGTCTTGAACTCCTGGGCTCAAGCCATCTACCCGCCTTGGCCTCCCAAAGGGCTGGAATTACAGGCATGAGCCACCATGCCGGGCTGACTTTTTGACTTCAGCATTTCTAACAATGAAAGGCTAAGTTTCATATACTCTGTTTTGTATGAATTCTGCACTAGATGGCTTTGCAAAATATTGTTATGGTTCTTCTCTATTATGAAAGTAGTATATGATTATTACAAAAATCTAAATGTCATAGAAATATCCCAGATATGAAAAAAACCCCACAATTTGATCTTTTCTTCCAGATGTTTTTTCATTCAAAATGAGATTAGACTATACTTGCTATAAGTTGCACTTTCACTTACCTACCTACTTTATATATATATTTTATGTCAGTACATTACAGATCTTTCTTATTTTTAATGGCTGTGTACTATTTCATTATGTGTAAGTAACCATATCTTATTTAATCTTCTAGTTATGTATATTAGAATGATTTCTAATCAATGCTTAAACAAATATCCTATGCAATTGTGCAAAATTTTTGAATATGTTAATAGAAATGATAATACTTTGCCAAAGGGCTTACATATTTAAAATTTTAATTGATGTTATCAAATTGGCCTTTAAATTGGCAGATATCTCTACCAACAGTGTATTAAAAGGCCTGTTTTATAGTACCCTCATTAGTTCCAGGTTTTGAAAAACTCCAGAACTTTGCCCTTAGCAGTCCTCCAAACAGCAGGACATGTGTTGCCATAGATGATAGAGCAATAGCACAAATGTTCAATATCTCCTTCTAATGGTTTCTGTCTTAGGAAATCAGCAGGATGATGTTGGAAAGATTCCTGTTGATACTCAGTATTCTGTCCTCATTATTGAAGGAAAATACAGTGAGTCCACCACGTTCAAGCATAAGCCTGAAGTTGTTTTTCCACCTGAATGACGATTTTGAGCTTCATCGGGTCATATAATTTCTTCTGTTGAAGTCAAAAGTGTTCATTTGTGAGATGAGTTTTAAAGGTAGCTGAAACTCTGTCCGAAATGAATTTATGGGTTTTCTCAAATATGTTAATCCACCAAATCTCCTTCATCTTGGGGAATGGCACCGTCACCATGCCTACCATCAGCTGCCTCAGCCTAAAACCAGGTAGTTATTTTTAATTCTTCCTTTTCCCTCTTTGCCTCCTTTCAATCCGTATATATCTGATTAACTCTACCTCCAAACATGTCTCAAGTCTAAATTCTTTCCATTTGTACTATCCCTTTGCTTAAAAATCTCCAATGGCTTGCTCTTGTCTTTAGAACCAAATTCATACTTTGTAAAATGGCCTCCAAGCCTGTCTGCTATTTTTTCCCACTTAATTTCTCCACTAGTTCCCTCTAGTTGGAACATGCTGGCCTTCTTTGTATTTCTCAAACATGTCAAGATTTTTCCATCCTCCAGGGCTTTGGCTGGCCCTTCTGTCTACCAGCTTCATTGTTTTCCTTGCTTTCTGCATGACTGGCTCGCTCTCATCATTCAGGACACGGACCATATGTCACATCTTCAAAGAGGCTTTCTCTGACCACCCCATCTACAGTGGGTCCTCCCCATGTAGCACTTACCACTAGCTAAAAATATTTTGTGCATTTATGTTTAAACTGCTTGTTGCTTTCTCTTTCCTAATCCTAGAAAGTACGATCTATGAGAACAGGACCTTTTCTTATTCACCTATGTATCTTCTGTGCCTATAATAGAATTTGGCACTCAGAAAGCACTCAATAAATATTTAGTGAATAATTTCGTTAGGCCCAGGCTTGTGGTCATGGTCCTCATGGAAGACCTAACTTTCTCACTTTTCTGTAAACACACCTGACACAATGAGACACTGCAATCTGAGTATGCTCCCTTTGCTCAGCTAGCCTAGACTTAAACGCCTTTGTTAAACTTGTATAGCAAAAAGGCAACTTAGGTCTAGAATCTAGAGCTCATACCTGTTTATAACAGTCAAATAACAGCATTGTGAAAGTAAAACTATTTGGGGGATTTGACTGAAAAATATGAAAGTTTCTTTGTTTTTAATCATTTTAAGCATAATTAGGTACTTTTTCAGAATTCTTTTGTTTTTTTTCATTGAAGTATACAGTATTAAGCAATATGGAAGTATATGCAGTATACAGTATATGCAATATGGAGGTATTGCATATGGTAAAATCACAAAGTCTACAGCTCAGTAAATTCATATAGACATATAATGCCCTATGTAGCCATTGTAGATCAAGAGATAGAACATTCCCATCGTCCTTGCCTCATTCCTCTTCTATGTCAATACCAACCTCCCAGAGGTTGCTGCTATTCTGATTTCTGTCACTGTAGATTACATTGACCTGTTCTTGAGCTTCCTATAAGTAGAATCATAAGTACCTACTGTTTGAGTCTGGCTTCTTTCACTTAACCCAATGTCAGTGAGATTCATCCATGTGTTAACTGCTACGAGGTCCATCCTCCTCTTTATTTACTAATGGTAGCCTGGGATTACTTTGGGTTTATTCCAAAGCACAATGTTAACTTTTGTACTTTAAGCTTCTTAAAAACTTAGAGTGCCGATTTGGTGGCAGTCTCATTTAAGGGCTTTGAATACCATTCTTGTGGAATGGATCAGGATAGAGTTGAGCAAGGTAATTATCTTCATCCAACTGAAATAGTTGGTCACAGTATACATTAGATGAGCATCTTGAATCAAACTTGAATATGCAGTCAACCTGAACAAAATGAGCTCAGTCACAGAGGGCCAGATTTCTTAATTAGTTCTCAGTGGCAAGAACATTTTATGTTTCCAAAAGTCAAGTGCAAATTCTACAAGTGACACAATTCAAGAAGACTTCGTAAGAGTGAAGTAAACGGGGCCTCCCACTGTCATTTGCAGCATCTGAAGCCATGTTCATTTATTTCTCACTGTTAGGTTCTTAGAAGCACCAATATTCTATAATAAAAAAGTAACGGTGAACTTTGTTGAGGTATTATTGAATCAAGTAATACAGTGCAGCCCCTTCTGCTTGACCTTTGGCAGGTGGTTCTCGCCTTTTTTCTTTCTTCCTTTTCTCATTCTCCCTCATCCCATTTCTGTCAAAAGAAGCATATTGTGTATACAAATCCATCTTACTACATCTTATTCACGTAATCCTTTTACACACATGTATTATTTAAAAGTGAAAATAATTTTAAAAGGCAAGAAATAAAATATAAATAATTTTGTTTTTGTTTGGTTTTGCTTTATTTGATGTAGGATACATTATTTGTACTTTAGAGACTATATTTACAAATGTTAGGAACAGAATGTGGTGGTACAATGTGTTGACACTTTAAAAAAATTACTATTGATGCTAATAATGAATGCAAGCCTCTCTTCCAAGGCTCAAATCCGCATCTCCTGAAAATTCACTGGGGAAATAATAATCTACCAGCAGTCAATGCTGTAAGTTACCAAATTTTTCCATCTTCATTTATATCAGTGTCAGCCTCTCTTTCTAGGTTTACCTTCTCCCAATCTTATATAGGTAAACTGGGAAATTGCTATTATCTGTTGTAGCAGGATATCATTAGAGCAACAGCATCTCCTATGCTTGATAAAAGAAGATACACACATAATCAAAGGAAATGTAATGAGTATTACATATTTTTAATTTCATATTTCTCTGAAGGTTTAGAATATTTTAGTACTTAGTTTTCAGATTATTGAAATTTAGTTTTCAGTTTTTAGTCTTACAGTTTAATTGAATTGTGCAAATGGTTTACATTTCTCTTATGGATCTGGAGATCCACTCCTCTCATGCTAAATGACCCAAATAGCTTAATTTCCTCTTGTCTAAGTATTGAAAACTAATCATTCTTGTAAAGAGTTTGAAACTCAACATAAATAAAATTTTAAATGAGAAACAAAAAGTTGTACATGTATTTTTCATTAGCATTTATTTGGCAATATCCAGGAAATCCTTTGGCATTTATTAGAAAATAGTTAACATTATCTTGAGACATTTTTTTTGATTGAAAAACATCTTACTTTGAGAAACCAAAAAGCTCTTGACAGTGCTAATAACTTTTCATCCAGGTAGAAATGTGAATGAAAGAGCTGAGCTCTGCCCAACTTAGTGGGTAACAGAACAAAAATGATTATAGGTATCCATTAAAAATCACACTTAGTATCTAGAAAAGAAAGTAGCATGTCAAAATAAAGCTGCATATTTCCCTTCTGATCTAATTTCAGCTTTTTCTCCTTGCCATCTGTTTGGTAAATGTGACTATGTTTGATATCATTTCACCTCTAAGCCTTCAATTCATGCCCAATTTCCTACTCCCAGTTACTGCAGCCCTTCCCAGCAAATCATGCCTTTCACCCATGAGAAACAAATAATCAAGACAGAAGAAAATTGGTGGGCTGCTACTGGTTAAACTTGAACAATACAAGCATCAAAAAGAATAAGAATTGTAATTGGTTTATACAACTTAATATATAAAAATATATAAACCTATAGTGATGCATTTTTAGCAAAAAAAATTTAAAAATCTCCTTATTGCTACTATTGGAGGTGACTTTAAAACCATTTACTTACTCTGAAATATGGTAATTCAAAGGAAAGATTCAAGCACGTATCTTGCTTTTGCAGTGGAAACCATCTTTCAGGGTAGCCACAGAACCCCTGAGAGAATGTGCTAATACATTTAGAAGGAATGATGTAAAATATGTCAACAACAAGAAAAGCAGACTGTTAATAATTTTAAAACCTAGAATATATTAGATTATGGTTATATGGGTGTTCATTATACAATTATCTCATCTTTTCCATATGTTTGAAATTTTTCATAATTAAAAAAATTGCCATCATGCCAACAAGCAGAAAGTAAAATTATAAAGATGGTTACTTGCGTTAAAGAGATGAAGTTTTATAACACATGCTTTCCATATTTCAAAACCACAATTAAAATTACCAGCCTTATTACGAAAAGTTTCTGCAGGAGATAGGGGAAGCATGAAGGTTTAGGCAAAATCAGCTCTTCTCCTAATCCAGCAAATCAAATAACCATGTTTCAATAGGGAAGGATAAGTATATCTCTATAGAATAACAAACTCCACAGAACTCAAAATAATAAAAGATTTATCTTATTGGTATTTTAAAGGTTTATACCCATCTAAAAAGAATATAAGACCAAACTCAGTGCCTGCGTTTTGTACCCTCTGCTTTGTCTGTATCTGTAGCAGGAATGATGGACTCTGAAGTCTAGTGCCTTGCAAAGCGTTTGGCTAAATGTAGCTAGACATCCAGCACTGTTTACTAACATCCCAGTGTTCAACCTGAGTAGCCTTTCCTCTAAGAAAGCAGAAAAGAAGCCTCCTCCTCTGCAAGAGTATTAGAAGAAATGAGGAAAATATGGGGTATGTTTAAATATGTACATATTTAAAAACCGTTGCAAGTGGAAAATATTATAACATTAAAAAAGTACTCCTTAATTCTTACACAGTCAACATTGTTTCGTGAGTCCAAGATTCACACACAATACTATATTAGGTGCACTAATGGAAATTTAGTTACAAAGGAAACAGGAAATTTTAATCAACTTTGTGATTATTTGAAATATTTTTTTTACCATATTTCAGAGCTATTGCATTAGCATTTTCTGAATTTTCTGACCCCTTTATATCTTCATTAATGAAACAGTTAAATTTACATGTATTATTTAACAAGTAATTTAGGTGTTCTCTACCAGTATATAGTATTTTCTTTGCCATATATTACATACTCACCAGTGACTGTGCCTTACTGCTTTCTTCCGTTAACAGTCTCATCATAGTGTTTTAATTATTTAAGTTTGGTAACATTTTAATATCTAATAAACAAGTAATTCCTTTCTCTTTTTTATTCGTCCAGATGAGATTTTAAATCATTTTGATGATTTCTCTAAAATTATGTTGGGTTTCTTTTTTTTTTTTTTTGAATAGCAAATAGTTTATTGGTAAGTACATGGTTTCAACAAGAGTAATAAATTCACATGAAAAGGAGACAATAATCAAGTCAAAAGAATAAATGCTTACTAATCATCAGAAAATCTGTGGCCATTAGGGCTGGCACGTAAAAATCCAAAATCACTCAAAGGCCAAATCTTAAAGAAGATTTGTCCTCTTATTAGTCCATATGGAATAGGTCCATAGTACATGGAATCTGTAGAATTCTGTAGATTATCACCTTCTAACCAAACATGACCCATTGGCACCATAGGTCTGTTCTATAATTCATTCAATTTTTACGGAAGTCACAGGCCTTCCAGAAAAAAAAAAGAAATTAAAGCATGTTTCAAAGCATAGGTAGATGATCCACGATTTCAGGAATCCTCGGGCTCCAACGAACCCTGAAGACCCTCAACCAGGACACAGGTGGGCCTTTCTCACCTATGTTGGATTTTTAAAACTTGGTTTGCATTAAATTTGCTCATTGATTTGGAGACTGACAGATATAAAAGATGTAAAACTTTTTTACATATAAATTTACATATGTATCTGTAAGTATATCCCCATATTATTTGTCTACATGTATCTATCTAAATGTGTGTATAGATATTGGTATACATTTATTTGAAAATACATAGATGTATGTTCAGATATTTATATGCTTATATGACATTTGTCAAGGCTAAAATTCTAACTAAATGTCATTATCAGAAAAAATAAAATGGGGAAAACATCATAAAATATCCTTCCATTTTACATTATATACATTTAACTGTTTAATTAAGAGCTTGTACCTTAATCAATTGGTGATTTATTAATAAGCAAAATTTACTCTTGGATTTCAAGGACATATTTTAATCTCACTAATCTTGCAGTTTCAGTAGCCTAGAGGTTTAAGGGCTTCGAATTGAAACAAACCTCGGTCTGAAGTCTTGCCTCAGACACTTCAATAGCTACATGACTTTAAAGCAATTAGTAAACTTGGAGTTAAGTAACATCTTTAAGCCCAATTGCTTCACCATAAAATGAAGAAGATAATACCACCTACCTCTTAGGATTGTTATTAGGATTAAATGAGATGATGTATAAAAACAATAATTCCAGTGCCCGGTTCATAGTAAGCTCTCCCAAAATGTCAGCTATTATTTCAATCTAGCATAAGCTAACAACAAGATTTCAATGTAATTCACAGGCCTTTTCCCAAATAAAGTTTAGTAACATACAAACAGTAGAAAACAGTCTGAATTTGTTTAACTTGTTTTCCACTTTGAATATTCGCTAAAAATAACAGTGAAGTTCTTTGATCTCTTTGTGCATCATCTATGGTCTTTGCCTAATTCTTCCTGAATTTCTTTGGCTTTTTTTCCTTGGACTCAGCATCTTGTCCTTTTCCAGTCTTGTATTTATCTTTCACCCATTCCTATTTTACCTACCCAGAGAGCAATGTATAAGTGTCATAAAACTGGTTGAAGTATGGCACATTAATCCTAGGTTAGCTGTGGCCATTCTAAGTTCAATATCTTGTAAAGTCCTTAAGCATGAATTCCCAAGAAACCATATATTTAGTGTCGACTGAATTTTGTAACCTCATTTCAATGCATATGTGACAGCTATAGACTAAATAGACTAATGACCACAGGAAAAAATTATTTACTTATTTATTTATTTATTTATTTATTTATTTATTTATTTATTTGAAACAGGGTCTCACTGTGTCACCCAGGCATGATCATGGCTCACTGCAGCCTTGACCTCCTGGGCTTAAGCAATCCTCCTGCCTCAGCCTCCCAAGTGCTGGGACTATAGGCACGAGCCACCATTTCAGGCTAATTTTTGTATTTTTTGTAGAAACAGGGTTTCACCATGTTGCCTGGGCTGGTCTCGAGCTCCTGGGCTCAAGCAATTCTTCCACTTTGGCCTCTCAAAATGCTGGGATTACAGGTGTGAGCCACCACCATGCCTAGCCAGGAAAATACTAATTTATTAATTAAAATAATTGAGATGCTACTGTGGACCAGGCATGTGGTTTATGAAATAAGATATTTATAAAACAAGGTTCAATTTGTACATCTATTTAGGAAACAATGCACATGCTTTGGAAGTCCCATGTCTTCATTACAATTATCATGAAAGAAGCATTGACCGAGATTGAGTTCCTGTACATTAATGAAATACCTATTTAATTAATAAATAAATGAGAAATTAAAACAAACACATTGTTAGTTTCTGATTGACATTAGAAAATTTTAGTTTAAACATGATTTTAGCTCGTGTTATCAATAGCAAGAGGATTTTCATTAGCGGATGCATTAAAATGAAACGATATGGGGAGGTTTGCCCCAGGTACAGAGTTGTTTGTTTCTCCTACCACTGTAGACAGTAGACCATTTTCTAAAAATATACATACATATATATATAATGACTTAATTCAGGATCATGGGATCAATAAAGTTTTAACCCAACTCTTTCTTCAAACTAATGTTTTTAAAAATGTATTCCTGATTGAAAATAAAACTAAGAATTAGCTTAATTTCTTAATTACATTCCCAAGTTTTCAGTTACTTAAATTGAATCAATCAAACCATACTTTTTTTTTTTTTTTTAAACAAACAGGCAGAAACATTTAAATGCCATAAAACTCAGAGTTCTTGACTACTCTTTTATTGAGCAATGGTCCTTAAGTGATGACATCGATTGTCAAAGACATCTTCCAAAAATATAGCAATTTTTGAAAGAGAAATGAGATTGTCTTTTTAAGTAATATAACCCCTGTGCAATTTTCTTTTTTTTGACCCTTTTTATTTCCTGAGAGTTTTAAGTAAAGACCTCCAATTTAAAACCGATTATTCCGCAGGAGCTGCTTTTCCCCCTCCCCCAACTGTAACCTTGCTGTAATCTCTGCCCTGTTATTTTCTGACTTTTTCACTTTGCTTAGCACTGAGCTATAGTTAGGATATAACCAAGATAGGTGTGTGAACATATGATGTGATACAGTAGTTAGAGCAGATAAGTAATTTAAAACATATTAAATATCAACCTTTCCTTTCTTTAACACTGTCATAATCGAAAAAATTCTTTCTTATTCTGTTTTTGGTGCTGGTGGTGGTTTTCTTTTTAACTGTATAGATTTCTATGAAGCAAAAATTTTAAATAATAAAATAATCTCAGAAATAATCATTATTAATAAAACATTATTTCTTACCTACAAGGTTCATGGCCTTGTATGAAGAGTGTGGAAGACTCATAACAATGAAGAGAAGATATGTTTCTTGGGGAGAATTCAATCTAATTCAAGTAGATCATGGAGTCGTGAAGATGAATTCTGATCACACCACATTCTGTTCATCGTTGCCTAGTTGAGGAGGTTTATTGGAGAAGAACTATCAATGTTTTAAAGCAGTGATCTTCAAATGGGGCACACAAATACTTTCCAAGGGGGATACATAAATATAAATAGTTTTAAGGGAATCCATTTTTTTTTTTCTGTTTGTTTTTTGAGACAGTCTCCCTCTGTCACCCAGGCTATAGTGCTGTGGCGTGATCTCGGCTCACTGCAGCCTCTGCCTCCTGAGCTCAAGCGACTCTTGGGCCTCAGCCACTCAAATAGCTGGGACCACAGGTGTATGACACCACATCGGGCTAATTTTTGTATTTTTTGTAGAGACGGGGTTTCAATATGTTGCCCAGGCTGGTCTCGAACTCCTGACCTCAAGTGATATGCCTGCCTCGGTGTCCCAAATTACTGAGATTACAGGCATGAACCACCACCACACCTGGCCATTTTTGGTTCTTAATATTCAATATGTTCTCCCTGAACTGCCTGAGAAGTTATCAATTGCCTGGTTTGCCTTTGCCCATCTCCCTCTTTTCCCTCTCATACTTACCCCGAGCTGAAATTGTACAATGGTGAACTGCCATAAGTACAGCCCACTCCGCCTTCTGATACCAAACAAGAGGCAGATGGACAGTTCCTTTAATTAAGGAATCACAAGCAATTGTTTATTCAGAGATAAATTTACCTTTAAATACTATTTCTTAGGATTAATTTTTATCAATATAATCTATTTTTGAGGTTTCAATAAATTGTTTACTACTAATTAAATAATGACAACTAAAACCAAAAGAAATATTTTAACTATGCATTGTGTGCATTGTAATAACATTAGTATTTTAACCTGAGCATTATGGTCACAGGAAATTTTGAAACTAAATTTACACACATATTGCTGCAAAGAATTATGATAGGGTGATCAATAAAGATTTTCAAGCGTAAGAGTATATTACTTTAGGGTAATATTCTATAGGGGAAGTGGAATGAAAATACAATTTCAAGGACAAAAATTTCTAACTCTGTTTTGTAATGAATAATGATCCTCAACTTGTTATAGTATTTTTATCTCATTAAAGACATTTAACAGAGTGGTGTAACATTTAATTTTAAAATATTCATATTTATAACATTTCAGAAATTGGAACCTTTTAAAATTAATTAATTATATAAAATATTATATGTTATACATGTGCTAAGATGTGCATAATTTAAAAACATTCATTTGGTGATATTAGAGCAAAACATTGGAAAACCTCTGTTCTAAAGGATAGTTTCTGCTTGGAAGTTAAGTCATTTCTTCTAATATTTAAAAAATCTGGTTCTAGTATAATATATTGCAGTAATGTCATGATAAAACAAAAGGAAATCCCTATCATGAAACTTTCAAGGGAGTCCAAGCTGATCTAAACCTCTATTGAAGGACGCGAGAGCATAATTCTTGAATGGGTTGGGGGACTATGGATTCATTTTCTACTCTTAGTCATTTCAGCTGGATGTAATAAACAGCTTTCTCTCTAAATGCAGCTTTGTCACACTTGTTGTCGCTAGTTATGGGTTGCTAGTTGCTAGTTTCTTGTTGCCACTTTTAGTTTTAGAGTGACAGCCTAACTCAATTTATCAATCACTACAATACCAGTTTTGGGGGGCAAATGGGCAACACTGTGAATTCTGAGAGCAGGGTGTTACTGGAACCAGGTTGTAAACAAGAAAATGTTACTTTCAAAATCTCTGGGTTGGAAATAAAAAGTCAGTAATGACCTGCTGCTCAACATCTTATGTCAGTTTCTGGGACTAAATGAAAGAATATGAATGTTTATAGAGAGGAAAATCAATGATAAATGACTTGTGTAAATAACAATTGGTATATTATACATATACTACTCTTAGCTATCTTGCACAATGTAATTATAACACTTCACAAGAAGAACTAAAATTCATATGGCTAGGAAAATGTTATAAGATAAATAGGTAATCCTTGAGGATTAACAACACTCTTCCAATTTAAGGGGAAAAAAGTTGTCTCATAACGAATGTTACAGTCAGTTGCCTGGGTCAGTGTTTCCCATAAAATGGAACGCCCAGAAATACTCCTGAAAAGAGAAGAATCTACAGCTTGCAATACTATAATGTACTTTTTCTGAGTGTTGATTTCTCTAGAAATTAAAACATTAGGTTTGGAAATATGGGGCAAGACCAGATTGTAAACTGCAAATTGTTAAATACTTCACAAGAAAGAAAGAATACAATAAGTTGGTTATTCAAAATAGGATTATACTAGTGGCAGAATGAAAACTGAACTAGAAGCAGCCACAGAAGAAAAGGAAGACTGTTGGAAGGAATTGCTGTAGTCTAGACAAGGGGTGACGATAGTTTAGTCTATGGTGTGGCAGTGCAGAACAGGGAGAATGGAAAGGTTTAAGAGCTATCTGACAGATGAAAAGGAAGGAAATTGATGATGAGTGGAGAAAGATATGTGAGGAGGAGGGTCATGTCAAAAGTTACTCTCAGGACGTTGGCTTAACTTTAAAGTAAAAAATGATGCCTTAAAAAATGTTTTTCCTCATAGATAGTCTTAATGTTCTCATAAATGTGGGTAAATTGCCAGGTGTATTCTCTTCAAGTAAAGACAACTTTAGAGGGAACACATTTAGATTTGTGCAAATTATGTTCCCTCAACAGGTGTTTTAAGAGCTCCAAGAGGCACTACAGAATAAAGTAGAAAGGTGATACAATTGCGAAGTTAAAAAATGCAAGTTGCAATGCAGTTTCTATGGTATGACCACAATTAATTTTAGCCCTAAAGCTCTATATTTGCACATGGACATCTATGATATACATCTATGATATACATTTATCTATGATAAAGGAGACTTGAAACTGTTAAAAGTGGTTATATTGGGGAGAAGAAAGGAACGGGAGTTAATGAAAGTGACTTAATTTAATTACCATCTTAATTACCATCTATACCTCTGTATAGTTTGAATTCTTAACAGTAAAACATATATATCTATAGTTAAGATAAAACAGAACACAAATAGTGATATGAAGTTGTCTTACTGTCTTTGGTGAAAGAAAATATACTAAATGTCTTGGACAACTGCTGTAAGTAAGTGCCAGGCACATTGGTAAGGTCAGAGGTGTGCAAATGATTACATCATTTCTTATTACTAGCATCCTAGGATAGAGAGAGGTGTGTGCTCAGGCAGTGGACATGGATTCTAACTGTTACTATGCTGCTTGATATCACAGAACCCTGGGCCACTGAATTCATCCTCAGGTTCTTAGGTTCCTTATCTGTTACATTAGAAGGTCAGGCTAAATCAGGAGTGGCAAGCAATTAGCATGGCCCCCATTCTCCAAACTCACACTCTTGGTAGATATTTCTAACGCATCATGGCTCTCTTTCTGCTGAGATGAGATCTACCAATTGGAGTTGGCACCCTAGAAGAAAGGTATTTGTCATTACAGATCACAGAGTACTTGGAGAGGCATAATAGACTATTAGAAAGAGCATAGGCCTTGGAGACAGGCAAACCTGGATTAAAATTTTCAGTGCCATTTACTGAGCTGTGTAAATTCAGACAAATGAATTAACCTCTCTGAGCTTCAGTTCTTTCATCTGTAAAACAGATACGATTCTTCCTACCTCAGCAGTTTGAATGTCTCCTCCAAAATTCAGGTGTTGCAATTTTGCTAGTATTAACAGGTGCATTTAATTACACTCAGATTAAAAAAGGTATTAAGAAGTGGGGCCTGTAAGAGGTGATTAGGCCATGAGGGACACCTTCTTCTTTAATGGGACTAAATCCCTTATTAAGGAGCCTTCACAAAGCATTTGGCTAGCTTGCGCTTCTGCTTTCTGCCATGTAAGGTCCTATCAAGAAGGCCCTCACCAGACCAAGTGCCGGCACCTCGATCTTGAACTTCATAGCTTCCAGAACTGTGAGAAATGAACTTGTGTTCTTTATAAATTACTCAATCTCAGGTATTTTGTTATAGCCACACTAACAGACTTAGGCCATTATCTATTTGTGTTGTTGTGTGCCCTGTTAGGAGCTGCCTCCTCTCAGCTCCTCACACTAAAAATGTTTACATCTGCCAAAATCTATTTCTTCATCCCAGTTAGTTCAGCAAAGATAGACTATACTAATCAAGGCTTCAGTCTCAATGCCAATACACAAGGGCTCTGCACAGACCTTGCAGATACCTCATCTGTGCACTCAGCTTTAGAGGTATGATACTTGATATTCAAGAAGGGAATCAAAGTGGAGTGGTTTCTGCTTGAAGAGCAATTTAAATATCCTGTGTTGATCTTCAGTCATGAACAGGAGTGGTCTTTGTATGAATTGGGAAGCCAACAAAAGTGGCTGTGTCTCTGCTCCCCAATCCCAATTCGGAAACCCTGTGAGCATGACTAGGTGGTCTGTATGATGTAATTTGATTTGTTAGAATGTGAGTGGCTTACAACCATTATTTGCGAGTAAATTACTTAGCGGTATTCTTCTTTACGACTGGCTGAAGAAACTTACTTGATGCTATAATATAATTTATTCCTGTGAATAAGTGAGTGACCTTCACATCTCAATCCATCTCCTGTGAGTTATGGGCCTTTTTTCACTCAGGAAAATGGCCTGTGTTTTACCACTGCCTACCATTTTCCACATTCCATTCCACTAATTGTGTACATAAATAAGACAGTCTGAGATGCTGAAGAAAATTATATTAACATACTAAATACCAAAATAATTCTTGGTATACAACAAAGCTTCTTTTTTCTAAAGGTCTGCAAGCAACATTTAAACATTTTGTTTTTTATATTAACAGTCCTCTTAGCTACAGTGAATCAATAGTATTAATCCCATTTTATAGATGGGAAAACTAAGGCTCAAAAAGAAATTGGCAACCTGGAGCCCAGTGATATAGAGGCAAGTCATAGAACATGTAGCAAGAAAGGAAGTGGTTAAGTGGTATATGGAACACATTGATATATTGGATTTTAGATTGTTTGTATAGTTTGTATTCTACTTTGCTTAATGAATAATAACTAATATTTGTTGAATTTTACACATGCAGCAGGCATTGTTCTAAGTATTGACATAAACTGGATTACTTAGTCCTAGTGATAGTCCTTTGGGGTGGTCATTATAATGAATATCCTCATTTTACAGATGAGACAGAAAAAGTAACTTGTCCAGGATCACAACGGGACAGGTGAAAAGATATCAAATCAGAATATGTGATGGATTTTCTTGACTTCTTACTGATTTGTTTCCAAAGGGAGTTGAAGACACTTCAGAATTCACTTGGTTTAATATTTTTCAGGATGTTAAAATTGTGCCATTCTGTATTCCTAATCCTAATCTAAAAATGATAGACGGCAAACTCCTAGGCTTTTTATTGTTTTGAGGGAGATTGCATATTAAATTGTTTATTTATTTATTTTTGAGATGGAATCTTGTTCTGTCACCCAGGCTAAAGTGCAGTGGCGCGATCTCGGCTCACTGTAATCTCTGCCTCCCAGATTCAAGCGATTCTCCTGCCTCAGCTTCCTGAGTAGCTGGGATTACAGGCGTGTGCCCCCATACTCAGCTAATTTTGTATTTTGAGTAGAGATGAGGTTTCACTATGTTGGCCAGGTTGGTCTCGGACTCCTGACTTCAGGTGATCCACCTCCTCAGCCTCCCAAAGTACTGAAATCACAGGCGTGAGCCACTGTGCCTGGCCTAATTTACTCTTTTAGCAAGTTTTGAGATGATTCCTGCACAGACTCAATTTTGAGAACCTCTGATTTGTCTTCACATGGTTCTCCATGCAGCCTAGGAGGTGCTTTGATGGCACTGAGCAGCCATAAGGAGGAATGAAGTAAGTGGGATGGGAAGGTGGTCAGCACTTAACAAGTGAGGCTCACCCCTACTTCAACTTTAGTTCCTCTGACTTTCTCCTTTATATTTTGAGGGTTTCAATCAGATTTAATGTGAAGGGTCCTACAGATTAAAAAAATAAATAAAGTTGAAAATCCGGCCTAGTTAAATTTCCTCTCCACCCATTTTATAGAGTCAGAGACTAAGACTCAGAGATAATGGAATGGTTTTTCCAGATAATCCAGTTTAATGGGAGTGATGAGAACTGGAACCCTTGGCTCCCCAAACTTTGGGCTGTTTTCCTGTCACCATACTACAGGCAGTAATTGCTAACATTCAGAATAGCAGCTCTTAAAAATAAAGACAAATAATGTGAACAACTATAGTTGGCAAATTTCCCCAAAAGGCCCAATACAAGTAGAAGATAAAAGGCAGCAGGCAGTCAGTGTGCTATGGTTTGAATGTGTCCTTCAAATGTTCATGTTTTGAAAACTTAAACCTCCATGCAGCAGTGTTGAAAGGTGGGACTTTTAAGAGGTGATTAGGCCATGAGGGCTCTACCCTCATGAGTGGATTATGCTGTTACCACAGGAATGGATTAGTTATCTTGGGAGTAGGCTCTTGATAGAAGGATAAATTCAGCCCCATTTTTGTCTCAAGTTTGCTTCTTTCTGTTTTCTGCCATGGGATGATGCAACAGGAGGGCTCTCACCAGATAGTCAAGCAGATGCCGGTGCCATGCCCTTGGACTTCCCAGTCTTCAGAACAGTGAGCCAAATAAACTTATTTTAAAAATTACCCAGTCTGTGGTATTGTGTTAGAGCAGCAGAAAACAGACTAAGACAACGTGTATATGACATGGAGGGGAATGGAGTGCAGTTTGCTAGAGAAACTACAAAAGTTCTTCTGGAACTCCAAGGGCTATGTACACCAAGAAATTTTTCCTGTGATTTTTGGTGTTTTGAACAAAAGAATGGTATGGAGACAAGAAGGAAAAAAAAATCAGTATGAAAAGAATTTTGGGGATGTAAATGTGGCTCAAAATTGGAGTTTCAAAGTTTACAAATAGAAATGTGACAAAGGAAAACAAAATGTAGACACCATTTTAAGCAGCAAGTTAGAGGATCTTCCTGGGAAGAAAGTCAGACCTTCGGAATAGAAAATAGCAGTAAACCAAAACTACAGTCAGGATGACAGACAGTTACTCCCAAGGTAAGAAATCTCCTCACTAGTGTTGGAACCCCATTGTGTTGGTTGGCACCTAATTTCATAGTGTGGGTGCTTAGCAGGGCTCAGCAGGAAGTGCATTGTTTTCCTAGAATATGTGCTTTTGGAAGAAACCACATCTTACTTCTGATCTTTCACAGGGAAGTAAATAAGAAAGCCAAAATTAGCATGGGGGGAGGGGGTAAATATTTAAGGACTTTGTGATCTTTTACATTGCTGGACGTGAAAAGATTTTTGGTCATTTGTTCTATTTGGGGGTCATGGTTTTAAAGAGAAGAACAGACTTGTTATGGGAATAGCTGGCTGTCTAGATGATGTTGAAAAGAGGATAGTGTTTTTTGGAGTATAGCTTAAATTTGCAGATGAATCGGCTCCTGAGAAAGTACAGCATTTCTCATAATGTGTATAATTGAATAAAAAGGATTACCAATGAAGTTCTAGGAAAAAGTATTGTTCAGATGGAACTGCAAAAACAAAACACAAAGGGAATTATACACATGAATGGACTTTATAAATGGCAAACTATCATATAGAATCTTCCAATACAGCAAGTGGTACCCAGTCATTCTTAAAGAGAAAATGCAGTAAACAGAATTAGAAATAATATTTGTGGAGTATGATATTGATAAGATGATACTAGAGAACAAACACAAAGTGAACTCAGATTTGTAATGCAAGGAAGAAAAGATAATGCAATATTTGTTATTGAAAACTGCTTGGATAATGGCTGGAATATAGCAAGGGAATTTTCTTTCTAGGTATGAAATCTATAAAACCAGAGGTGGAAACATGACAAAAAGCAAGTGGGTGAGGTTAAAAGATAAATAAAAGTCACACGATTTTTAAAAATCTGTTGAAATTGTTTTATTTAACAGATTTGAGAAAAGATGCAAAGAACTTAAAGAGGGTTTTAAACTATATTTGCAGCCAAAGTATCCAGAAAGCATAGGCTATAACTTAGGGTTAGGCTAGGTTTGTTCCTTAGACAAAAACAGAGTAAAACTGTTAACTTAGGTTTTACTTTTAACTTATGAATTATAAAGAAGGATCTTCAATGAGAAAATGAAGAACAGAGAGATTGAAGTTTATGGAAAGGGAATGAATGGTAAAAGAACATGTAAGTATTTAAAATTAATTTAAGCCAGGTTTAGATCACTGGTTCTCAACCCTGGCTGCATATTAGAATCACAAGAGAAGCTTTTAAAAATACTTGCAGAGATTCTGATTTAATTGGTCTAAGGTGAGGACCCAGGCAGGGGCATTTTTTAAAATCACCCAGGGGGATTCTAATATGCAGTCATTTTTGAGAACCATTGCCCTGGATAAATTAATTATACACCAGAATTCACAAAGAACTCACAGGTGTTACAGGTGGAGAACAGAAGAGATGTCAGAGACTGGAGATGTTATTTTTTTTTTTAATGCAGAAATGTAGACCCTGGAAGCTATAGAAACAACAAGCCTGACACTCTCCCTTAATATAATCTAGAAAAAATGTCCTGTGAGCATTTATAAAAGAAAGCAATTATTACTTTGGATCAGCATGGGCTTACCAATGACAAATCAAGAGAAACTCACTGTGTGTGTGTGTGTGTGTGTGTGTGTGTGTGTGTGTGTGTGTTTTATAACCAAGTCAGGGGAAATTCCATGCCTTGATTTCAGCAGTACATTTGACAAAGTGCCTCATAAGATTTTTGTGCAGGGGTTTTCTTGGTGCAATGTGCAAAGCTTTGGATGTCCATATAGATACCTCAGGGGTCTCTCCAAAGCCTTCCCTTCCTTCATTGCCTTCTCTTTGCTACAGGGAAGACAAAGAAGTAAGGACATAGGCCCCTCACCACACCCTCTACCTTGAATCAGAGCAACTCTGCTTCCATTTATTTTTATTTCACTGTTTTGAAACCGATTTTGTTTTAATAAAGTTTTATTACTAAAAACAATTTGGAAACTTCTGTTTTAGACAACAAGATACAGACACCAATGTCACACGTTACAAGGTAATATTCATTCATTAAACAGATATGATCCTGTGTTGTGAAACTAAAGGAGAATCTTCATAGTCTGCTATCCTTTTATTAAAAACTGATGAAAACATTGAAGGTGTGTTTACAAAGGTGTGCTTACAGTGAAGCTAGAACAGTGGAGAGTCATCTAGGTATCAGAATCAAGAATAAAATAACCACATCAGATGAGAATGACAGATCCAATCAAGAGACGATTTTTTAAGGGATGTGTTAGTCTTCTCAGGCTGCTATAACAAAATACCATAGTACAGGTGGAGTAAGCAATAGACACTTATTCCTCACAGTTCTGGAGACTGGTAAGTCCAAGATCAACAAGCTAGCAAATGGCCATCTCCTTGCTACATTTTCACAAGGCAGAGGGAATAGTCTGGTATATTTTTCTATTCTTATACGGGCACTAATTCCATCATGGGGGCCTCACCCTCATGACTTCATCCAAACCTAATTATCTCCAAATGATCACACCTTTAAATACCATCAAGCTGGGTATTAGGACTTCAACATATGGATTTTGGGGGGATACAAACATTCAGTCCATAACAATGGATGAGCATAAAAATTCTGCTGTTACAGAAAAAAATGATTTGCATAAACACAGGCCTTCATAGCTATTCATATGTAAAAGTGTCAAGGCATTAGACAATCATAGTCTTGAATGAGGTAGATGTTAAAAAAATGAGCACAATATTAATGTAGTTTAGTTTTTTCAGGTCACAGCAGGTTCAGGGCAATAATGATCACAATGATAGTAATCATCCACAGTTTATCTTATGGGTTCACCCACCCCATAATTGTGAGAATCCAAATCTTCTCTATCTGTGAACTTTCAAATTCTTTCCACTACCTTTGAGAGTTTCCCTCGGACACCTTACAGCTGGCAACACTCATCTGTCATCTATTAATTAGAGGCAACAATATTCACATTTCATAGGGTTGTTGTCTGAATTGAGAGGTAGGTTGTATAAAAGCATTAGTAAACAGTTAAGTTCTGTACAAATAAACAATTAGTATGGCGTAAACGGGCTATCCGTTTGAAGAGTAGATGCTGGACTGCCCTGTCAGAATCTGTTCTGCCCACACAGCACTAAATCTCTTTTTCTCCCAGTGGCTGGGAATTCTGCTGACTGAAGTCCTTCAGCTGTCAGCCCTCTCTGGGAATTGCTCTTGGAAAGCCTCTCCCAAGGTCACAATTCACTTTGTGTGGGCAGCCCACATCCAGTGGCTGAGCTATGTGGGGAGGTAGGGAGGGAGGGAGGTAGAAATGCTCCTTGCCCAACTTGGAACAATTCTAAGGGGTCATCCCAGTTCTAGGTCTTCCCTGTGGCATGGGCTGAGTCCTCTGTTCTGACGATACACCAGCCCATCTTCTTTCTCCCTCTGCCCGATCCCACTTCCTTCCTTGAACCCAATGTTATTAATTCCAAGAACATGCCCTAATATACTTTATTCATACTAATCTCTGTCTCAGAATCTGCTTCCTGGGGGTCCCAATACCATTTCCCAGTCAGACAAAGAAAGACTCAGCTTTTCAGATGTAACTTTTTTCCTCTTTTTCATCTTTAAGAATTGAGTGCATCTGGAAGCAACAAGCTGTAATAACCCATTTACTTCTTCCCTCAAGTGAGTGTATTTAACATGTAATGTTACATCCTTGGAACAGACAGAAAACCTGACGCTGAGGGCAAATTTCTGATCAATTTGTAAGAAAGAACCCAGTAAAAACATTCAAACAGTGGTAAAGGCAGCTTCATGGCAAGTTGCCAGTTGCTGGTAGTATAAGTGCTTTGAAAGCTCAAGAAAAGACAGCAGTAGTGTGGCCTAGAATATTTGTGAAATTTTTAAATCAGATTCAGAGAATTTTGGAATTGGACACAGTCTTAGAAATGTTCTAGTCCTAGGCCTCGGTTGAAGATGGAAATGGAATCCCAGACAGACCAAGTGACTCCATCTTTTCAAATCACAAAGCTGAAATAATAACTGGACCTTGAAGGAGAGAATAAGACTTAGAAGTCTATAACCATGCTGATTTTCACTGTGCCATAAGGTGTCAACTCCTGGGGACAATTCTTATCCATAAAGACCCTCTGGAGTCTGTATATGTTTGAATGAAGCACAGTGCTCAAGGAATGTGACCTGTGGCCTGGACACTGCTTTTCTCATTGATCTCCACGGTTGTGATGGCTGATGCTTCTTTGTGCATAACCTTGCCCCTATCTCTGAGTTTTCAATTCATGGGGTTCCGTTAAAGCCACTCTGAAGCCAAAGCCACATATCACCTTGTCACATGATCCTGATGTCACCTGAAAGATTACATTGTATCTCCTCTCCTCCATGCTCTTTCATTGCTTTGGTGTACTGTGATTTAAATATCTCCAGCAGCTCTGTGATATGGTTGACAACAGTAGTATTTCAAGCTGACTTTTCATCAGAAGCTTAGAAGGTGATTCACAATTACAGGGGCTGTTCTTTTCTGGCTGAAATGCAGAGACATTAGACAAAGGCCATGGAGGAGGATCTGTGTATCTCCTTATTGACCAAAAGCCCTGGCCGGTCTTATTGAATGAAATGCAATTGATAAAAATGCCAGAAAATTCAGCAGGGGGCTTGAAAGACACTCAGCTGGACTTCCATGATGCTAGGTTAGGAGCAATTTGAACTTTTTATTAATATAGCAGTTGGCAATTTGCCATTTGATAGTGTACTAGCTTCATGGTACTAAGGCTAACTCTCAGTGTAGGAGCTATGTAATTTCTCTAATTAAAAAATCTTAAGTCGCCATTATTTTTCCTTCACTGTAGTTTGAAGCCATAATTTAGAAAGTAAAACAGCAATTCCTCTAAGATGAAACTAGAGAAAAAATGATTTCTACAACCCTGTCACAATAACAAGTACAATTTTTATATATTCCTTTTTAAACTTTTCATATTTTTATGTGGACATTAATAGAGATATGCTATTATTTATTTCTTCAGTTGCTTATATGCCATGTTGCTACAATCATTCACTCAGAATTAATGTACTTATTCTCTTGTTTATTTATTTTTGAGACAGAGTCATACTCTGTTGTCAAGGCTGTAGTGCAGTGGTGCAATCACAGCTCACTGTAGCCTCGACCTCCTAGGCTCAAGCGATCCTTCCACCTCAGCCTCCCAAGTAAGTGGGACTACAGGCACGCACCACCATACCCAACTAATTTTTTTTCTTTTGTAGAGACAGGGTCCCAGTGTGTTGCCCAGGGTGGTATTGAACTGCCGGGCTCAGGTGATCCCCCTCCCTGGGCCTTCCAAAGTGCTGGGGTTACAGGTGTCAGCCTCCGTACAAGGCTTCATTCTCCTGTTTTTGAGTATTTAATTTGTTTTTGTTTTCATGATTATCAATAATACTGGGATAAACATTTCCATTACACAAGCTTTTCTACATATTGCATTATTTTTTCAGGAACTTCCCAGAGGTGAAATTACTAGTTTAAAAGTGTGAGTTTTGTGATTCTTGAAAGATATCTAAGCTTCAAAAGAAATTCATCAATTTACAATTTTATTATTATTTTATTAGGAAAAGAACATTTCGCTTTTTTAATTTGCATCTCCCATTAATACTACAAAAAATTTGATCACTATTAAAAGTTGTTTTCTTACAGAAACCTCTATGATCTATACAGGTCGGAGTAATATAAATCAAGTAATGGTGTATCAAAAAGGTTGCAGGGAGAAGTTCTTGCAACTTCTGTGCAGCGTGGTGCTGGTGCTCTGTGACCCAAGGCAGTAGCTGTGCTTTCTTTGGACATGGTGATACCAGCAATGGTGAATGGTGATAGGTTTGACATAACCATGAGCTGTCATGGGCAACTGTGCCTCTAGCACTCAGTGAGGAGACCCTGAGGTGATGCCTATTGGGAGAGACTTCCGAGGGCAAGTGCAGGGGATCCAGCAGTAGTGGAAGGCTGCTTCTCAGTGGATGTAACCAATGATCAGGGAGACGTTGGTAGTCATGGAAGCCAAAGCTTACATCCCACACTCATAGATGGGATGAATATGGAAACTTTTGATAGGGGATGAGCTAAAGCATTACAGGGTGGGGTGAACCAGAAACATGTTGATTACTAAAAATTGGTCTCATTTTTATTTATGCAGTGTCAGTTTTGTTTTATTATGCCAGATCTATAATATCTTTTAAAAATATTTCTAGAAATTTTTCATTGACCATGATGACAATTTTTACTTCAAAATAGATATTTTAAGTTATATGGCAGTCATTCCATCTCCATTATAAACAAAATAAAACGTGTGTTTTTACCTTTTACTGTGTATTAAAAAGATTATATGATTTTCTTTTAGTTTAGCCTGTTAGTATATTATATACATAGATTTTCTTATATTGAATTGGAAGAGTAGACATATCAGTTTAAAAATATTTATTGAGAATTTATTCTGTGTAAGGCATTAGGTGGATTGGGGAATAGTAAAAGCAATGCATTTGTATTACCTGGTAATTGAAAATGATCACGTTGATGACATGATTACAATTAGGGAGAGTGCTTCCTTTCATCTTAAAGAGATGTTCTTGCCACACGATCTCTCACTTCTTTTTATTGTATGTATTTTTCAGTTATTTAACTGTAACTCATTTGAATAAAATTCTTAATCATCCACTTTGCTTATATAGAAACGATTACGGTATTCTTAAAGGGTCTCTGTGAGTTTTGATTCTGTTCAAGTTGCTTGAGTTGTGCATCTTAGGAATACTCATCTGAGAATTTCTAATTTTCATGGTGTGTTTCTAAAGCTGGGCTGGCCATTGATCTCTTCTTATTTTAATAACTGCCATCCTTATTAAAATTGTTAAATGAAGTCTAGTGACTTAAAGACTCAGATAGCAATTACACAAACAGAACCACAGCGTAATTCAGACTCAGTTTTAACCAATTTATTTAACCAATTTATTTTTCTAGTCTCCTTTTAACTTGTACACCTAAATTCCTAATGACAAATCAGGGGAAGAGTTTCTCCAAGAAAGGTTCAAAGTACCCTAAAGCTCGTTGGTGGCCAGGATCAGGAACAATCTGAGATTGACTTCAGTTACTTAGATCTCATTTCAAGGATAAGGGCCTCCCCAGAACAAAGATTACAGAGGGCCCTTTATTCAGATACTGAAATGTATTCACCTGTTGAAACTCAGAATTTTCTCTTACAGGACATCAAAAACATCCACATATCCTTTTACCTATATTATCTGGTATTAAAATCCCCCAGAGCAAATTCAACTTAGTATTTTAATTTAGATCATGTAACATACTTGGCACATGAATATTACTTCTTATGAATTAGTAATTAAAATTTTCTTCTAAAATGTATACTATTGTGACTTTTAATATTCTTCATTCTGAAGAGAGAAAAATGTAAATCAGGAGAGGAACAGTTACAATGCAACATTCAGCTAGTGGCTGGGAGAGGAATGAAGAGAGAAATGAAAAATGTACTAAGACTTCTATCCCTTAGATTTAATTAAAAGCTGCTCTTTTTGTTTGCCTTTTTGGCATGGCTGCAGATTAATACTTTTTTCATTTTTCTATGAAATTAAAAATGCCAATTGTTGATTTTTAGTGGATAAAAAATTTCAAATCAGTCTCTGAAATAATACTGCAAACCAATAACAGTCATGTTGAAAAGAACCCAAAAAACCCTAAAGCAACCAGAAATAAAAATCCCTAAAAAGCTTTTCATGTGACTTATCTTAGTTGTTGAGAATATTTCTAGTGACAGTTGACTGATTCTTTCGTTTTACAAGTATCCAATCATTTATTAGCAAAAAAGACTTGGATTAAATATTTTGGTGTAGAGTTTTCTTATTCAAGGCTACAGTGAAAATGACGGTTTTCATAATCTTGTTCTCATGTCCATCTATTTCTACCCAATATGAAGCTCACTGTCATTTGATTCAGTCAGTCATTGTGTTTCTTGTTGTTGAGCTTCTGCTGTTGGACCATAATAGGGGTAAGAAACAGAAGAATTAGTAAAACCCAGTAACTGCCATGGAGAAATTCAAGTGCATTGGCAATAGAGAAATAACATTCCCACTGTGCTTTAGATTGGGTGGAGTCATCTAACAAAGAGACTTTTGTTAATAAAAATACATTAGCAGAAACACTAAGAGATTATATACTATATCTGGAAGGACTTATGGAGATTATCTAGTTCAAATCCCTCATTTCACCAGTAAAGGCATTACAGCTCAGACCTCACAGTGACTAGCTAACCTGGTAAAGAATTGAAATTTTCATATGTCCTAATATTTTATTACAATAAGAGATACTTGAAAAAAAGGGTGAATTCGACCTCCATCTACAGATGTGTACGTCACCCTCTTGTTATTTCTAGGCATTTTGACTTGAAAACAACCTTATGCGTTCACCGATTGGCATGAATTTAAAGTCTTTGTTTTAAACTGTGTTTTACTATTATTCAGATATGGTGGGACTAACAGATAAGGAGACAATTGCCATTGAAAAGACAGTTGTTATTCACAGTTCTCAAGAGAAGGGGGTACAGAACTCTATGCAGGTCCATAAGAGGAAGTACCAGGGCAGTCAGGAGGCAGAGGGGGTGGGAGGAAAGCATGGGCAAGAGGCATTATTGTGGTTTCTGCAAGAAAGAATGGGTGAGGCAGGGTAAGCAGGTTTAGGATGAACTTGTTTAAATAATTTCAGTGGGTTTTGGAGTATGAGGCTATCCTGAGTTGTTTGGTAACTGGCCCTGCAGTGATTAGGATAGGGGAATATTGGCCTGGAGTTTAAAAGCCAAATAGAAGAGGTGTGGGGGAGTTATGGGCTTTGGATTGGTGAGTTTGCAAGTGAAAGCTGTGTTCCAAGGTTAGTCATTTGCTAATCTCTATGAATTGGCTGTCCTTGGGGAGGGAGGGCAGTCTCTGCCCAGTTAGAGAGACCCCAGATGCCAGCGCAGCAGGAATACAGAAAATAAGAAAATATAGTCAACACAGTCTTCCAACAAGAAACATGCATTTTGTGTTGACTGGGAGGAGGATTGCCCCTTAAGAGAATCAGCTCCAATTATCAATATTATAACTGCCTATGATGAAGTTTTCAGTTTAGTTTGTTTTTACTTAAGCTAGAGTATCATTATATAACATTATCTCAAGATATTATATAATCCGATAGACAAGATACTAAATATTTCTAGAGCTTCATGTCTTTTGAACTTTGGCAATAGCTTGAGCTTTCTAAATGAAAAATGCTAATATAAACTTTTCAGATGCACATCTCTCTGACTTTTTTTTTCCCAACACTTAGGAGGATGGATTTGTTACTTGAGTTTGGGAAAAATGACTCTTTGAGTGGAAAAAAACCTAAGTAGACTCCATATTACAATAGATTATATTGGAAAAGTGCACCTAGCCATAAGTTCATGTTTTGAAATTTACGAGATCTTTTGTCATAGAAACAAATGCTAGGTGATTTTCAGTTTCAACTTTATACATGTTTATAGCTACCCAGTTTTCTATAATGAGTTTGCATCACTATTATAATTGGGGAAAAATGGTTTTCCAACAAAATATTTATTGAAACTAAGTCATATTAAGGAAAAGATATAATAACATGTTTTATAATACTTGAAGTAAGGTGTTTATGTAGCCTTTTGGGAAAAGGTTCTATTTTTGTTTATATGCCATAAAGATAAAATATTTCAAAAAAATGAAAGGTAGGGTCTCACTTAGCCATCTTTAGCATATTTAACCCAAATGTAGCTAAACTTTGAATTCAGGGATCCTAGAATTCAATTAGCTAAAATTTTGAGAGTAGGAATGTTTGTTATATGGGAAAAAGATGGGTGTATCTGTGGAAAATATGCCTATTTATGAAATAAGTGGAGTTAAGTTTTCTATTTACTCTCCTATCACTTCCACTACAAACTTCAACCCAACTTAATCCAACCCAACAAAAACAAAACCACACACACAGTTCTCACCTCCCCATGCACCCAGTCCCTCCTGCTGCTCCTCACACCCACATATGTACCCATCCGACTGCACAGTGCTCTAAAACCATTTTCGCCCCTTTCCTTCTAAAAGACTGGTGTAGTTCAGCATACCAGTGTAATTTCACACAATGAGAACTTCTCCAGGTAAATCACATTAAGGTATAAAATATGGCCAATCAATTTCCTTACCATTCCACAGTATCTGACTTTTTAAAAGATGCTTGTGTCCTAAATAAAACTGCAATGGAGGGCAGGGATGAGGTGTATATCTTCATCAATGTGACAATGTAAAGTGTATATGGGTTGACACAATTTTTAAGCACAGAACTATCCAGTAGGCACAGTGACTTATAAAGAGTTCCTTCTTTAATACCCCCTCATGCAATAACTTTGCACATTAATTGTTCAAGGCTCTAAGAAATTCTGCAGTAAAGAAATCAGCCCAACTATGCTTTGGTCAAGTCCCCAATACTATCTCTATTTTTTATAATGTCTTCTATTTTTCTAATTCTAAATCTACATATTTTCTAAGAAAGCCAGGTTTTTGTAGTTCCCATGGTAGAGACAAGGGACTCTCAAGGAGAGGCAAAGAGAGAGGATAACAGCTGCCATTTTTATGGGTGGGTGCTTTGTAAATGGAATAATGCCATGAAGTTATAGGAACAATCAACCTAACATATATCTAAGGATTGTGTCCAATGAAGATTACATTAATCAGTGCCAGCATGGATACAGGGATCTCGATGTTTAAATCAAAGTATATGGAGTTGGTTATTTTAGATAACAACAAAATGCAAAATACATCTTCCAGGTTTGCTAGAGAAAACCTACAGACAGCTGAGTCACCCTAAAGTTGTCTTTGGCTCTGTGAAGCCATTCCTTTGGGAATGTCAAAAATTTCTGCTAGGAAATGGGTCCTCTATGGGTGCTGTTTCTATCCCTCAACAGGGTTGCTAGTTACCTGTTGCTGGTTGCTGTGAACTAGATGACTCTTCAAGTGACAGCTAGAATCTGTCTTTATCTTGAAGACAGTAAGCTTGAAAACTGGCTCTCTGATCATTTACGTGTGGGTTTCAATTTGCTGTGATGATTAAAAAAACCCCAAAAATTCATGCCTCTTTGTAATTTTCATTTGCTCAATTCATATGACTGCAAAGTAGCTAAAGCGCTATTTTTTTTTAAGTATAAAGAATACAAAAGTTCTTGGTTTAGACCTGCTTCTTAAAGTGAAAAATAGATACACACATAGGTTTGTGAAATGATTTATTAAGCTGAGAATTATTAGATTTCCTCTATTCTCAATACTTACATTTTACCCTTTACTGGTGTCTTTATAAACTTCCTATTATGAAGAAACAAATAACAACAACAATAAAAAAAAAACCACCCATCCCACTTTTGCATTCTCAACATAAGATTTCTACCTAATTTAAAATTTCTGCCAATAATTTTACCAGGAGAATGTGCCAAATAAGTGAATATTTTTAGTTCTACGAGTTAAACAGCAGATACAGATCTGTGATTGAAGATAAACAATCTGTCAGCTAAATATTTAAAAATAACGAATATAGTTCCCTCCTTATATACAGTATTAAATTGATTTTGAAGCTCAGATTGATTTTATTAATAAGTTAAGGTTTTTTTCCCCCCCCTCTGGTGGATATTTACTTAAAAGAATATTAACCTTTTCAACTGGCAACTGAATATTGTGGAGGCAAATGCTTTCCTTTTGAGGCATCCTCCTGATAGGTAATATACAATAGCTGGTTTTGATGCTAGTCTCTGGCTCTCTTCATATGTATCATGGTTCTTGTCAGATAAATCCATTTTATTATTATTTTTTATTTTTTGAGACAGTGTCTTTCTCCATCACCCAGACTGGAGTGCAGTGGCACTATCGTGGCTCACTGCAATCTCTCCCTCCCCCGTTCAAGTGTTTCTCCTGCCTCAGCCTCCTGAGTAGTTGGAACTACAGGCACCCGTCACCATACCTGGCTAATTTTTGTATTTTTACTAGAGACGGGGTTTCATCATGTTGGCAAGGCTGTTCTCGAACTCCTGACCTCAAGTGATCCACCTGCCTTAGCCTCCCAAAGTACTAGGATTACAGGCGTGAGCCATCTCACCCCGTGAGCCCGGTGAAACCCATTTTGAAAGGAAGTCATTTATAACTCCAAACTACATTAATTCTTCTTCCTCATTGTCATTCTCTATACAAAGAGGAAAGATCTTTGAAACGATTCCTTAATCAGGGACATCATTTTAAAATCCTAAGTAATGTTGTCATGAATTGATATTGTATTCCATTGAGTCACTTGACACTTTTAAGTATTTGTTTGACAAAATGGGTCATTGATTAAATACTGTGATTCAGTTATCTCTAAAAAATATTAAGATAAACCAGCTTTTCTTCTCCAGATTTGTTTAATAAGAATCATTTAAATTGAAAAAGAGCTATCCTCAAGAGATTCTTGCCAGTTCTATTTTAATGAGAAACAAAACAATATTAAAGAAAACTGGGACAAATTTTGGGAAGTTTCTTGCAGAATCATAAAGGTTTAAAAAGTTGTGTAAATCACATTGTTTTTCCATCTTTTTTCTTCAAAGCCAGCTACAGCTTTTTAATTCACTTAAAAATACCTTTTAAGCTCTCCTTCATTGAGAGTTAAAGCACATTTTACTGGGATCTTTGGCCTCAAGAAAGTTATAACTTGGTATTTTGTTTAACCATGGTTATATTGTGTGTGTGTGTGTGTGTGTGCGCGCACATGTGCTTAGCTTCACAAATTCATACTTTGAAAGTGAGAAATTCTTACCTTGAAGTTGAACCCATTATCTAGTCTAGATGACAACCTGGTAATTTGACTTGACCTTTGTGATTTTTTTTTTTTTTTTTGAGATGGAGTCTCGTTTGGTCGCCCAGGCTGGAATGCAGTGGTACGATCCTGGTTCACTGCAACCTCCACCTCCTGGGTTCAAGTGATTCTCCTGCCTCAGCCTCCTGAGTAGCTGGAATTACAGGCACATGCCACCACGCCCAGCCAGTTTTTGTATTTTTAGTAGAGACAGGGTTTCACCATGTTGGCCAAGATGGTCTCGAACTCCTGGCCTCATGATCCGCCTACCTTGGCTTCCCAAAGTGCTGGAATTACAGGCAACCTTTGTGATTTATAGTACAGCTCTGTGGTCCTTAGCTTTGGAGATGATGCTGCAATATGGGAATTCCCATTCACATTTTGTATCATGTGTTAATTTTACCATTCACATTTTATATCATGTGTTCATTTTATACTCAGTTTATGTAAAGCATTTGCGAATGTTGCTGTTTGTAGGCTGACCCTTGTTTGCAGCTCTGCCACTCACATTCAATATCTGCTTAAAACTGCTATGCCCCAAAGAGGCAGGTGACGAGGGTTAAGAATTCAGGCTATGCAGTGTCATACCTGCATAGGATACCTGGGTTCCTGCCCCAAATCTTTAGGACTGTAGGTATGTAGCCTTAGGCATATGACTTAACCTCTTTTTGTCTAAGACTCCTTATCTGCAAAATGGAAGTAATAATACGGTAAAGCTCCTTCATTAAACTATAAGTTTTGTCTAAAAAATCATGCCTGTAATCCCAGCACTTTGGGAGGCTGAGGCGGGTGGATCACCTGAGGTCAGGAATTCGAGACCAGCCTGGATAACATGGTGAAACCCCGTCTCTACTAAAGATACAAAAATTAGCTGGGTGTGGTGGTGGGCAACTGTAATCCCAGCTACTCAGGAGGCAGAGGTTGCAGTGAGCCAAAATCACACCATTGCACTCCAGCCTGGGCAACAAGAGCAAGACTCCATCTTAAAAAAAAAAAAATAGATTTAGTAAAATGCTGTTCTTGTGAGATAAATGAAATGGGAATGAGGGGTGGTGCAGAATGAGTCCCTGGGACAGCAGCAGGGGTCCTCTTTTTCCTTTGGGCATGTCATCATTCTCAGTCCCTGGGTGTGTGTCCTCCTATTTGCCCATGTCAAGAACATAATCAGAAGTGTATAGTTATTTGCTGAGGAGTTGGGATCTGTTCACAGCCTGTTGAATTAACTGCTTCTCAGAGGAGCAGAAATATACTTTACCACCAGCCCCTGGGTCACCTTTTGCATTCTCAAGCATGGCTGCATGAAATAGACTGAATAAGGGGTAACCAAGAGTGGAGATTTGCTTTTTATACGTCGCTGACTATTTCCTTCTCATTCTGTCTTTTCAGTGAAAAATTACAGGCTTTGGTGCTTTAATTATTATGACTATTAGAATAATCTAGCCTTCAATGCATAGCAATTTAAAGCTTCTTTCTTATTCATCATATTTAGTTTTTTATTTCTTAATTTATTTTTCTAAAAATATCAGGTCTCTTATAGCAGAAATTCTGTATTGAAAACATTCCAGAGTTAAGCTAAATTCTTAAAATGCTAGTAACAACAATAACAATAGTGATATCATTATCACTATATATGCCATGTTTATAATCACATGTGATCAATAATATAATGCTAATATTATTAGTAATATTGTGATTACTAATAGCAGTCTGTAAACTAACAATGAATCTTAATGGTAATCATAATAATGTGAAAACTATAATTTAATACCTATAATATTCCTAGCACTTAACGTATTTATTATTTTGTTTGCTATTCTTTCAAATACCCTCATAGACATTAGCATATTTTAGCGAACAAGCTAACTTTCAGAAAGTTGCATCAATATGTCAATTCACACAAGTATAGTTGACACCAAGAGTCAAATTATTCCTATTCTGCACATTTGATAGCTTAGCCACTTTCTTATTTCTTCCCTTGCGGCTGATATTAAGATGTCCTAGCAAATATTTCTAAAAAAAAGATCAATTATTTACTTATCTGGTTTCAAGTCTCCCGGATATGGGTCAGGCAGTGTCATGTCCAGATACAGCGTTTTTCCTAATATGAGTTTTAGAAATACATTTATAGATTACTGAAGATGTTGTTAATTTGCTTTGGTCAGATGCAAGATTTTAACTTAATGGCTGTAATGTTACAGAACAGTCACTTCAAGTCAAAGGAAGGGCAGCACTTTGACATGATTCTAGAACATGTTTTTAGCAAACCAGAATTTTTTTTGGTTCTTGCCCAGCAGGAATTGGGTCCAATTTTAGAATCAATGTTAATCCAATAAAAATAATTTTTCTTTTTCAGTGAAAATAAAGCACTTTCTTGAGAGATACTTTATACGATCTTTCCCAATCAGGCTGGAGTCTTCTTCCCCCACTCCTATTTCCTGCCTTTGCTGTGAAAGTTCTGTGAAAAATAAGCACAGATGAGAGGACACAATGACATCTGCCTTCCTGCTTGTGGTTCCATAAGTGATACTTCTGTGGGATGCAGTTGTACTGATATTGGTGGGAAGGGGAATCCATTTTTCATTATTGAAAATAGCTTTCTTTCCTTTGAAAATGACAATTGTGCGTCAGAGGAAAGTGGGAGCTTGGAATGAAGAAAGTGTCAGGATAAATTTAGCTTTTGTCTTTCTTCCTATCTCAATTTGGATATTGTTTGCAAGATGAGCCCTGTTCAACCCTCAGGATCAAGAAGATTTTGAAAGGGGTGGGAAACAGCACAGGTGCATTGGACAGTGAACAATCAGATACAATCCAATCAATGCCTGGTTTTGTCTGTCCTCGCAGGAGGGCTTTTTATTCCCTCTCTTCTCTGTCCCTAGTTTTTTGGTCATGCTGTGTGATAAATAATAAGATCAAGAGACTGGACACCAAGATTCTGGCCTCTGTTCAGCCTGATAAATTATTGCTCTAAGTGTACTATTTCTTGCCTTCTTGCTGTTTAAAAAAGTATTTTTTCATTTTGGCAGTTATACAAAGAAAGCCAAAATGTAATCAGTTCAGAGTTTAACAGAGTATGTATATATGTACATGCAGGTACATATATATATGCACATACATATGTAGGTGTAAAAGCATAAGTACAGACATTCATGTGTATATGTACACACACACAAATTTGAATTATTGATATTTGTACAGGGAATTTGAATATTTAGTAACAAATTCTTAGGCCTTTGAAGCATAGACCAAATGCTTAATCATCTGTAAACCATTGAGTAGGAAAAGTTTAGTGCAAATAAGATATATATATATACACACACACACAAATAAGATGATATATATAATATACATACAAATACACACACACATATATATGTATATATATGTGTATATATACACTTTTTTTTTGAGGTGAGGTCTTACTCTGTCACCCAGGCTGGAGTGCAATGGTGCAATTTTGGCTCACTGCAACCTCTGCCTCCTGGGTTCAAGCTATTCTCCCACCTCAGCCTCCCAAATAGTCAATACATGGGTTTAAAACTCTGAATTTCATTTTAATTTTCCATAGTCTTACTAAGAAGGCAGAAAATAATGGTAATGCTGACTTTAGAGGTTCAAGAATAATGTATGTTTGTATGAGTAAAATTGGGGGTGAGGATGAACATGTGGTTTAATGATTGATTGATAGCTAGTGTTAACAAATGCTAACCTTTTATACAACCTAGTGTCACAAAATTCATGGGATTGTTACAGACCTGGAAAAAAATGGGAACTTTATAATTCTAGCCTGTTATCACTTCAGTGGCAATCCTAGAGATACGGCTTCTATTGATTATTTTAACAGTTATATTTTTGTGTATATTCTACAGAAATAGTTGTAATACTGAGGCCTCTGTCATTCTAAAAAGAACAGATCTGGTTAATAACTATTAATTTAGAGGCTTTCACTAGAATCTCTTTTAGTGAACAGCAATCTTGAATTTTAAAAAATACATCTCGAGCATGGTGCCAGCAAGATGGCTGACGAGAGGTGCCTAATGCTTATCCCTCTCTCAATAAAAAGGGATCAACAAATAGCCAACCACATTTCAACTAGGGTATTTGAAGGAGAGTGCTGGAGTGAAACAGATGAGTGGTAGAGATCCTGTAGAGCATAGTGACTCAGAATGGATGCACAGAAAAGGGAATGAAACACCCCAACTTTGCCTCCTGGTCTCTGCAACCTGGGTCAGTTCAGAACCAGAAGTAACTCTCCCTGTGGGGAAAATATAAGCAAGAAACCTCCAGCACCCACTTCCCTCTTTCCCAATTAAAGTCATGAATACCTACAGTCTTTGCTGCTGGATAACCCTACAGTCCTTCCATGCTCTGAGCCCAGTATAGAGAGTTTCCAGGAGTTCACATGGCTGCATTACTCCAAAGAAGGAACCCACATTTTGTTTCTCTGCCCAAGCTGCTGCTGTATGGTGCCGTCTTGGGACTGAAGACACTGCAAGAGTATGTCTGCTCTGGAGGCAAGCAGCTGCCACATTTCGCTGCCCCTGAGGACCTGCCAACACTATACTGTGCTCACACATGGTAGTGTACCATTCCCCAGCCAAACAGTTACAGCTTCCTACCCCCTTGGAAAAAACTGCCTATAAGGCACTCTATCTTCATCCCAGTGGCTGAGGTGCCCAACCCTGGCTACTCAGAACCTAGGCCCAGTGGAACAGCTATAACCTTGGTGTTTAAGCCCTCAGGGCACACTGCCCCTCCATGAAAGAGCTGGTCTTGTCCAGTGGGAATGACATGCCCAATCTGGTGAAGGAGCAGCCCTGGGGCACCCTCAGCTCACAGAACAGCTTAGTGCCCCTGTCCCGAGTGGTGAGGCTGTGCTCAAGTAGCCACACAAACTCCTGAACATTAGGCCATTTAGGCTATCACTGGCATTGTTGACATTGGCTACAGCTATAAAAACTACAGAGACTACACTATTATGACCATGTGGAGCCAAAGCCAATGTACCCTACCTAACCAACACCCTAGGACACATCTAGAGGTGAAAATCTTTCCATACAAAGTGACTCTGTAAAATTAGAAGAAGCCATCATTCCACTAGATGCACAGATGTCAATGTAGGGATACAAGAAACATTAAAAGGCAAGGAAACGTGATACCACCAAATAAACACAGTAACTCTTCAGTAACTGACCCCCCCCATGGAAATGTACAAATTGCCTAAAAAGGAATTCAAAATAATTATCTTAAGGAAACTTAATGATATACAAGTAAATACACATATATTATTCAATGAAATTAGGGAAGCAATTAATTATCTGATTGAGAAATTTAATAAAGAGATAGAACTGATAAAAACAAAACAGAAATGTTGAAGCTGAAGACGTCAGTCAATAAAATAAGTACAATTGAGAGCTTCAACAGACTGGATAAAGCAGAAGAAAGAATGTCTGAAATTAAAGATAGGTAGTTTGAAATAATCCAGAGGGGTGAAAAAGGGGAACAAAAGAATGGAAAAGAGCAAAGAAAGCCGCAAGACCTGTGGGACACCAGTAAGTGAACAAATATTCATGTCCTGAACATTTCAGAAAGAGATGACATTGAGAACGGAACAGAATGTTTATTTAACAAAATAACAGCTAAAAACATCTCGAGTTTTGGAAGCGATATAGGTGTTCAGATCCATGAAGCTCTAAGGGCCTCAATTAGATTTAATCCAAATAAATCCTCTTCAAAGCACATTATAATTAAACTATCAAAAGTCAAAGACAGAGAATTTTAAAAGCAGCAAGAGAAAAGTGTTCAGTCATATATTTCCCTCATATGTGATAAAGAAATCCCCATTAGACTATCAACAATTTTTTTTTCAGCAGCAACCTTGCAGGCTAGGAGAGGATGGGATGATATATTCAAAGTGTTTAAAAATAAAAAAATTTCAGTCAAGAATACCATACTCAGCAAGATTATCCTTCAGAAATGAAGAGAAATAAAGTCTTTTCCAGACAAGCAAAAGCTGAGGGAATTCAGAACCATAGACCAGTCTTACAAGAAATGCTTAAGAAAATGCTTCAACTGTAAGCAAAACAATACTAATTATGACCATGAAATCGTAAGAAAGTAAAACTCACCTTTACTGGTGAGTTTTACTCATAATAAAATTCAGAATACTGGCTGGACACAGTGGCTCACGCCTGTAATCCCAGCACTTTGGGAGGCTGAGGCGGGTGAATCACGAGTCTCAAGTTTGAGACCAGCCTGGTCAACATAGTGAAACCCCGTCTCTACTAAAAATACGAAAAATTAGTTGGGCATGGTGGCAGGTGCCTGTAATCACAGCTACTTGGGAGGCTGAGGCAGGAGAATTGCTTGAGCCTGGAAGGCAGAGGTTGCAGTGAGCCAGGGAGACAGTACGAGACTCCATCTCAAAATAAAAAAAAAAAAAAAAAAAAGAGAATACTTTATTACTGTAATGGTGATATATAATCTTTCAGATCTCTAGTATGAAGATTAAAAGTCAAAATGGCCAATAGTTATCATAGCTACAATAAGTTGTTAAAAAATATACTATATAAAAAGATGGAAATTTAGGCAAAAAAACAAATTGTGGGAGGCAAGGGTAAATGTTTAGAATATTTGTATACAACCAAATTTAACTTATTACCAGCTTCAAATAGTCTTCTTATAGGTATAAAATTTTAATCTAGTCCCAAGTAACTACAAAGGAAAAAAATTACAGCAGTTATTCAAATGAGAAAAAGAAAAGAATCAAAGCTTATAACTATAGATAACCACCAAACCACAAAGGTTAACAACAAGAGAGGAACAAAAGATCCACAAAATTACTAGGAGGCAATTAGCTGAGTGGCAGGAGTCAGTCTTTATTTATCAATAATAACTTTGAATGTAAATGGAATACATTCATCAGGTAAAAGCTATAGAGTGGCTGAATGTATGAAAGAACAACACCAAATTGTATGCAGCCTACAAGTCTTCCTTCACCTGTAAAGACATACGTAGACTGAAAGTGAAAAAATGGAAAATGCTGTTCCATGCAAACAGAAACCAAAAACAACAGGAGTAGCTATAAACTAGATAAAATAGACTGTATATCAAAAACTGTAGAAAGAGACTGAAATCATCATTATATAATGACAAAAAGATCAATTCAGCAAGAGGATATAACAATTGTATATACCTAACACTGGAGCACCCCAATTTGTAAAAGAAATATTATTAGACTTAAAGGAAGAACTAAATTGGAATATGATAAGAGTAGAAGATTTCAACACTCCATTTTTGGCAACAGATCAGACAGAAAATCAGTAAAGAAACATTAGATTTAGCTTGCAAGATAAAATATGCGTAACAGACAATACAGAATATTCCACCCAATAGCTGCAGAGTAAGCATTCTTTTTCTCAGTGCATGGCACTTTCTCTAGAATAGATCATATGTCAGGCTACAAAATAAGTCTCAAAAACTTTTTAAATATCAAAATCATATCAGGTATCTTTTCTGACCACAATGGCATAAAACTAGAAATTAATAATGGGAGAAACTTTGGAAACTATATGAATACAGGAAAATTAAACAACATACTGCTGATCATCGAATTGGTCAATGAAGAAATTAAAAAGAGAATTAAAAAACCCACGACAAAGGAAAATGAAAATACATCCTAACAAAACCTATGGAATATAGCAAAAGCTGTTCTAAGAAGGAATTTCATAGCAATAAATGCCTACAACAAAAAAAAAATTAGAAATAGCTTATGAAAACAACCTAATGATGGGCCTCAAGGTATTAGAAAAACAAGACCAAACTAAAACTCAAATTAGTAGAATGAAAGAAATAGTAAAGATCAGAGAATAAATAAGCAAAATAGAGACTGAAAAATTGTAAAAGATCAGTAAAACAGAGTTGGTTTTTGACCAGATAAAATGAATAAACCATTAGCTAGACTAAGAAAAACACAGAGAAAATCCAAATAAATAAAATCATAGATGTAAAGACATTACAATTGATACTACAGGAATACAAAGGATCATAAGAAACTATTATTAACAACTATGAAAAAACAAATGGGAAAGCCTAGAAGAAATGGATAAATTCTTGGACACATACAACCTCCTGAAATTGAATCATGAAGAAATAGAAACTGAACAGAACAATAATGAGTTGCAAGATTGAATCAATAGTAAAAAGTTTCCCATCAAAGAAAAGCTCAGGACCTGATGGCTTCACTCTTGAATTCTAACAAACATTTAAAAAAACCCAATACCAACCCTTTAAAAATATTCCAAAAAGTTAAAGAGGAAGAAATTCTTCCAAAATGATTCTATGAGGACAGCATCACCCTGATACCAAAACCAGACAAAGACACAACAAAAAAAGAAAACTACACATCAATATTTCTGACAAACATAGATGTAAAAAAACTCACAAAATACTAGCAAACCAAATCCAACAGGACATTAAAAAGATAATACAACATGATCAAACGGGTTCATCCCATGGATACAAGAATGGTTCAACATATGGAAATCCATGAATGTGATACATCCCATCAATGGGGTCAAGGGCAGAAACTTTATGATCGTCTCAATAGATGCAGAAAAAACATTTGATAAAACTTGACATCCCTTAACATTAAACTCTTAATAAATTAATTATAAAAGGAATATACCTCAACACAACAAAAGCCATATATGACAATCCCACGGCTGACCATCATACTGAATGGTGAAAAGTTGAAAGTTTTTTCTTCGAGACCTGAGATAAGACAAGGATGACCACTTTCACCAGTTTTATTCAATATAGTTCTGAAGCTCCAACCAGAGCAATTAGGCAAGAGAAGAAATAAAGGACATCAAAACTGGAAAGGAGGAAGTCAAATTATCCTTGTTTGATGATGACATGATCTTATATAGAGAAAACCCTAAAGACTCCACAAAAACTTTTAGAACTAATACGTGAATTCAGTAAATTTGTAGGACACAAAATCAACTTAACAAAAATCAGTTGTGCTTCTTTATGTCACTAGTGAACTATCTGAAAAAAAAATCAGGAAAGTAATTATTTGCAATAGCTACAAAAATACCTAGGAATAAATTTAAGTATCTAGTGAAAGATCTGTAGAATGAAAACTGGAAAACATTAATAAAAGAAATTGAAGAGGGAACAAATAAATGAAAAGGTGTTCTGTGCTCATGAATTGGAAGAATTATTTGTTACAATGTCCATACTACCTAAACAATCTACAGGGTCAATGCAATTCCTAACAAAACACCAATGACATTATTTACAGAAATATTTTAAAAACCCTAAAATTCATATGGAACCACAAAAGACCCTGAGTCTAGAAAAAAAAAATCCTGAACAAAAAGAACAAAGCTGTAAATATTACACTACAAGGCCACAAATTATACTACAAAGCTAGAGTAACCAAAACAAGATTTTGACAAATACTCTCTCTCTCTCTGTCTCTCTGTCTCTCACACACACACACATGCACACATAGACTAATGGAACAGAATGGGTAACTCAGAAATAAATCCACACACGGCCAACTGATTTTCAACAAAAGTATTAAGAACAGATACTGGGCAAAGGATGGTCTCTTCAATAAATGGTACTGGAAAAACTAGTTATCCAGGTGCAGGAGAATGAAACTAAGCCGCCATCTCTCATCATATACAAAAATCAACTAAAAATGGGTTAAAGACTTAAACATAAGACCTGAAACTATAAAACTTCTAGAAGAAAACATAGGAGAAACACTTCAGGATATTGGTCTGGGCAGAGAATTTTTGGATAAGAACTTGAAAGCACGGGCAACACAAGCAAAAACAGACAAATGAGATTACATTGAACTAAAAAGCTTACGTGTAACAAAGGAAACAATCAACTGAGTGAAGAGACAGCTTACAGAATGGAAGAAAATACTTTTACCATGCATCTGACAAAGGGTTAATATCCTGAATATATGTGGAACTCAAACAATTCAACAGCAAAATTCAAACAAACAAATAATTTGATTTAAAAAATGGACAAAAGACCTAATAGACTTTTCTTAAAGAAAGAGATAAAAATAGCCAATAGGTATATGAAATATATGCTCAGTATCACTAATTATCAGGAAAATGCAAATCAAAACCACAGTGAGATATCACTTCACCCAAATTAAAATGACTATAATAAAAAATCAAACAAATGCTGATGTGGATGTGGAGACATGAGAACCCTTATATACTGTTGGTAATAATGTAAATTAGCACAGTCATTATGGGAAACAGTATGGAAGTTTCTCAAAAAATTAGAATTGCCATATGATTAGTAATCCCATACTAAATATTTACCCAAAGGAATGGAAATCAGTATGTTCAAGAAATATCTGCACTTCCGTTTATTGCAGCATTATTTACCACAATCGTGATATGGAATCAGTCTAAGTGTCTATCAATAGATGAATGGATAAAGTAATTGTGGTATATATACACAATGGAACATTATTCAGCCATAAAAAGAACAAAATGCTGTCATTTACAGCAAGAAGGATGAACCTGGAGGTCAATCATGTTAAGTAAAACAAGCCAGGCACAGAAAGACAAATGCCACATGATCTCACTCATTTGTGGCATTTTGTAAAGCTAATCTTGTAGACATACAGAGTAGAAAATGGTTATGGAGGCTGGAGATGATAGTGGGGAGGAAGGACTGGAAAGCAATTGATCAATGGGCACTAAATTACAGATAGGTAAGAATAAGGTCTGGTATTGTATTGCAGTAGGGTGACTATAGGTAACAATATTGTATCGAATATTTCAAAATAACTAGAAGAGAGGAATTTGAATGTTTGAATCACAAAGAAATAATAAATGTTTGAGGTGATGAGTAAGCTAAATACCCTGATTTAATCATTATACAAATATATGTGTATCAAAACATCACACTGCACCCCATAAACATGTATAATTCTTACGTACCAATTAAAAATAAAACAAAGAATATGGCTGAATCATGACATATGAGTATGTCAGTCATAGTATAGAAACCAGATATTTATACTATGTACTTTGATAAATCCTTACTGTGAACATTGGTAGATTTCATGGTGCATTCAAAATGCATCTTTATGTCTAATTTAAATACGGCATTCTATAACACTTTGTACATTGAAAATGGATAAAATGGGTCATTTGGATGAAAATCATTATGGTTTCTTGAATGGGAATCTTCCAGAGAGTTAATAATAATCTTCATTTGACAAGTACTTTCAATTAATGTGTATACCCAACAACCTGCTGAGGCAGATAGAATGTTTACTTTTCCATGGAGAAGCTTGGTGTTTGGAGAAGTTAAGTGACTGAGGTCACAGGGTGAGTCAGAGTCAGGACACAACTCCAGTAGTCCACAAATTCTCTCCAGTCACAGCATGTCCCTTGAAAATGAACAAATGGAAATTCACCCTTGAATAATGATATAATTAACTTCACACACAGCATTTCAATAAAAATTCACTGCTACTCAGGGAGAATAGCGGTATTTCCATGTTAACGATAAAGAAACACAGGCTCAGAAATGAACCTTTCAGGTTTATCGGTTTGGGCTTGCAAAGTGGTGACAGGTGAATGTGACGGATCGTTTTCTGATACGTGACTTTTGGAATAAGGTAGCATCTTAGAGGATTACCACTTTCAAAGAAGACAACTCCTTTGCCCTCTTTTTCTCTTGTGACAATTTCTCTTAACAATTCATATTTTGGTTTAATACATGTAGAAATAAAATTCGAAATCTAGTCAAGCCATTGAGTTTCTCCATTAAGGAGACCATTAAAAAGAAGGTAAACTTAAAATTGCTAAGCAGATAATTAAATGAAGCTGGAGTTTGGTATAGGACCTGGGTAGGGGAAAGTGGGGAACTGATATCGTAACAACATCAAAATACTATCGAGAAGGTACAATAGGGTGAATATAGTTAGCATTAATGATGCAATAAAAGTCACACATGACTTGTGTCTGAAGACTTACGGGGGGAAGGGATCTTTTATCCTAGGTTACAGTAGTTCCTTCTTATTCACAGTTTTCTGTGATTTCAATTATCTATGGTAAACCACAAACTGAAAATATTTGAGAGAAAGAGAGACCACATTCACATATGTTCATTACACTGTATTGTTATAATTATTCTATTATTTGATATTGTTAATCTCTATCTGTGATTAATTTTTAAATTCAACTTTATCATATGTATGCAAAAGAAAAGACATAGTATATATAGGTTTTGATAATATCTGTAGTTTCCGGCATCCACTGGGTCTCTTGGAATGCAGTTCCTGCAGATAGGGAGATCTACAGTGCTGAATTGAAATTTTCTGTATGCCTCTATATAAAGTTGCTGAATAAATTTGTTTTTGTTTCAATTCTATGTATCTTCAGAGAGGTTAGTTCCTAATTTCCTTGCATTTGGAAAATAATGAGCACTCGGCTAAAATTTTAACTTGTTCATTAGATTTATTTATTCCTCCCTCTTTTTTTTGGAAGGAATATTTTCCCCTTCCCTTCCCTTCCCTTCCCTTCCCTTCCCTTCCCTTCCCTTCCCTTCCCTTCCCTTCCCTTCCCTTCCCTTCCCTTCCCTCCCCTCCCCTCCCCTCCCCTCCTCTCCCCTCCCCTCCCTTCCCCTCCCCTCCTCTTCCCCTTCCCCTTCCCTTCCTTTCTCCTTTCACTTTTCCTTTTTCTTTTCCTTTTTCTTTTCCTTTGCCTTTCTGAAAGGTTCCCCTCTGTTGGCCAAATTGAAGTGCAGTGGCACAATATTGGCTCAAGGCAGCCTCTGCCTCTTGGGCTCTAGTGATCCTCCCACCTCAGCCTCCCAAGTAGTTGAGACTACAGGTGCATGCCGCCATGCCAACCTCACTAATTTTTGTATTATTTGTAAAGATGGGTTTCCATCATATTGCTCAGGCTGGTCTCAAACTCCTGGGCTCAAGTGACCCTCCCACTTCAGCCTCCCAAATTGCTGGGATTGCAGGTGTAAGCCACCATGCCTTGCCTTCCCTCCCCTTTTTTAGATGGGATTTGAGTAGATAAATAAGACCAAGGAAAAGAGTAGAACACAAATATGCAAACTCAAGGAATAATCTAGCTTTATAACAGAGTTCATCTTTTGTTTTGCGCTTCCTTCCAGCTTGGTCAAAAGTGACAAGTTCACTGAACTTTAATAGATATTCTTTTCTGGAGCTTGACGAAGGAAACTCCCAATGATCCAATGAAAATGATATTCAAAAGCCTTTTTCAGGGATTCAATCATTTCCCTGACTCTCCTAGATAACTCTAATAAAACCAAAAGGCTTAATATAGTGCAACTCAGTGCAAGCAAATCTATGAAGCCTAAGCTAAGTGATCTACATGATACAAAAACCTGGTGGTCTTTTTCAGTTCAAGGACAGAATTTCAGTACCAGCCTAGTGGAGTGTGGCTAGTATGCCCCTAAGCAATCTTCTCTTTTATTAAGAAAGAGCTGGAGGGCAGATGTGAAGGTCAGGCTGTCTAACTGTTGAGAGCTGAGAGGCACTGCTAACATGCAGTATAAAGAAAGAGCCAGGACACAAAAATCTTGGCTCAATGACAGCAGCTCTGGGCAGAGAGGTTATCCAGCAGCATTAAGCCAGCTTACCCCATGGCCTGAAGCCACAGCTCCAGTTATTGCAGAAGCTTCCAAATCCGCAGTCCTTGGCTCTTGCTTGGCTCTACTCTGGCATCCCTACTCCACAGCTCTGCTGGCTTTTTGGCCCTTGCTGTCCTTCACAGCACTGCTTCTTGGATCATAGACTGAACCGAGAGCCCATTCCAAATCTCCAGGGCCAATTCCCACTTGAACTTGGCTGATTCCAAACTTGCCAATTTTTGTGAAGGACCACAGAGGACAAAAGCCAGCCTGGTGGTGATTTGGTATATCATATTGGCCATTGATTGAAGTCATAAGTGTTAGAAACAAAATGAGTTATTTAGTACTGAGGTGCTCTCATGAAAGGTGAGAAGGCTATCTTTTTGGGGAGAAAGTCTAGGCTTTGCTGGGGTGCAGATGGTGGTGGCAGGGCTGGCTCACTCTGTTTATACATGGCTGATCCAGATCTCAAATCCATGTCCACTATCCCATAGCACAAAGTTGTTTTTTGTTTTAACTAATCCAAAACCTATTAGCTTTTTGCCTTTTAAAATTCACACTGATACAAATTCATATAATTTTAGGCATGTTAGTAATAATCCAGTTTAAAGGCTAGTAACATGTGCAGATAGCCTATGATTCAAATTGGCCCCACAGATAATGTTCCATGTTCATCACACACACACACACACACACACACCCCAAAATAAACCAAAAGTTGAATTTATAGTCAATTTGTAAAATTTAGAAGACTTCATGTTTAAATCTGGATGTTCAAATTTCTTTAAAATTAGATGTGTCGTATTTGGACTCACCTTCCCATATGCCATAAACAGCTGGAGGTGAGTGACTTTGGTCCATGTTAGACCAATCATACACTCTCTAATTCCCTATTCCCACCATCTCCCAGTCTCCCTCACATGGGGTTTGCCACAGTCAGCTTGGGCTGCTATAACAAAGTACCTTAGATTTGTGGCTTAAACAACAGAAATCGGCCAGGCGTGGTGGCTCATGCCTGTAATCCCAGCACTTTGGGAGGACAAGGCCAGTGGATCATTTGAGGTCAGGAGTTTGAGACCAGCCTGGCCAACATGGTGAAACTACGTCTCTATTGAAAATACAAAAATTAGCTGAACGTGGTAGCATGCACCTGTGGTCCTAACTACTTGGGAGGCTGAGGCAGGAGAATTGCTTGAGCCTGGGAGACAGAGCTTGCAGTGAGCTGAGATTGCACCACTGCACTCCAGTCTGGGCAACAGAATGAGACCCTGACTCAAAAAAAAAAAAAAAAAAAAAAGGGAAATCAATCTTCCCACGGTTCTGGATGCTGGAAGTCAGATGGGTGTGTGGACAACATGGTTGGGTTCTGGTGAGGTCTCCCTTCCTGGCTTGCAAAGGGCAGCCTTTTCACTGTGTCCTCACATGGCAGAAGGTGGGGAGGGGTGGAAGCTCTCAAGTATCTCTGTTTATAAGGACACTAATCCCATTATGGAGGCTCCACCCGCATGACCTCATCTAACCCTAATTACCTCCCAAACACCCCACCTCAATACTATCACATTGGGAGTGAGGCCTCCAACATATGAATTGTGAAGGCACACATTCAGTCCATGACAGGCTCAAGGGTCAGTTACCATTCATCATATTGCCAGTCACTCCATACTTCATGCACTGATATTACCTGCTCAGTCCCTGAAACCATTGAGCATGAGATCACCTGAAATCATCCCCACTGCACATTTTACCACTGAGGAATCTAAAATCCATAGAAGTTGTCTCAACCCCTTTGGTCAGGATTAGATCTGACTGGCCTGGCTTTAAGTTTAGGAATATTTTTTTCCTTTCCAGATATATTTTACTTTCCATATTTCTGTAGATTGATGTTTTATAATCAATGAGAATAATAATAAGCACCATATGTTAAATATTTACCTGTTATATCAAATCAAACACATTAATATACTTTATTTTCTTCATAGATAATCACATGTAAATGGTTTTGGGAATCTCCATGTATATATTATTTTCCTTACGATATCATTCTTCAAAATTTTATCTTTTCTTTTTTTCTATAGACATTATAAATATTCTCCAAGATTAAAACATTTGGAGAGTTATTTTGGCAGGGAGATGTATAAAGATTCACTATATCTCATCAAAAACAGATTAGTTCAAGATATGAAGTCTTGTTTACATGACTTAAATCAGACATTTCATTCAAAACATGTAACTTCATAAAAACTCAGGAAACTAATTGCTTAACATAAATGTACCCAAAAATGCAATGCATTGCATTTACGGATCACTTTGCTAGCATTGCTCTATTGTCTATTTGTCTATACCAGATGTGAGTAATAGCCTTGAAGATACGTTACTCAAAGATCATCTGAAAAATGCCCAGAGAAGAGTCATAAAATTCATTCTATAGAATTGATGCTGGGAACTGAAATTAGATTTTCAGGAGATACATGAAAATGGGAACAGAAACTTGAGTGTCTAAGTGGAGGAAGGCTAAGCAGACTTGGAATGATACATGTCTCCTCTCCTCTCCTCTCCTCTCCTCTCCTCTCCTCTCCTCTCCTCTCCTCTCTTCCTCTCCTCTCCTTATCTCTCCTCTCCCTAATCCCCTACAAAATAAAAAATACAGTGCAGACTCTATCAAATACATAAAGCAAGAAAAGGCTCATTCATAAAACACACACCCAGTACCCACTTCCTTATTTTTCTCTCTAATGTTTTTGTTGTTAAGTAGAGACAGTCCCAAACTCCTTCCAAAATGGCCCCAAGCAAAGGATAGAATGGATTTTCAGCTTTATTTCACTATGCATTAACTTTTATATATTTTTTCTTTTTTTGAAACAATATTTTTAAATAGAAAACTTAGAAAAGAAGAAATAGTATAAAAAATTATTATTGGGAAAAAAAACCCTACAAAAACTATCTAAATCATACATGCACTTGCTGGTGAAATCTGAGTCCTGCAGCAGACTTCTCAAAGCATATTGGCTCTGGGTTTCTGGGGGAAGGTGCTCTGGATCTCTTCTAAAAAGCACACATGCTGCTCCATGTGGTGCAGCAGCTGCTAAGGTAATGATGCATTTTTAGTGAAAAAATACCATAAATAAACATACAAAAAATCATATGAAACTCTCCAACTAAGCACAAAATTTGGCAGCAAGTTTAGTATCTAAAAAAAAATTATAACTGATAAGATAATGCACCAGTCCAGCCATTTCCAAATCCTATTTCTACCTATATATTTATGCACATATTTGTATAACACGTATCACCATTATATTTACCTTTCCAATATGCCTGAGTACTTAATCCATGATTTCCAATGTTAATATATTCCAAAGATATGGAGGACTCATGATTAAATGCCTCTGCCACTACATAAAATTAGTTAGCAATGAATTAACTAATTATATAATCAACAACTTTCTTTTGTTTCACTAAATTAAATGAAGAACTTTTTTTCTGAATGATGACTGTAAGTCATTATTAGAAAATAAAGATGTTTTTCTATTTTCTTCTAATTATTAGCTATTTCTAAGTTACATTAAAAAGACCTGAAGTGGTTTATATGTACAGAAGAATCTAAATCTCTGTACTAATTTCACTGTATCTGAAACGACTCAACTAAAGTCATTAATTCATTCATAAGATAGTTTAAAACCACATTAACTGTATATTAGCAGAGAAAAAAATAGTTAAGTGGCAGAATATAAGCACCAAAAAGATCTCACAGCTGACCAGATTTATAAAAATTAATATCGTACAACATACTAACATCTGGATTGAAAGAATTCAATAGACTAAGTTTAACAAGTAGAACTATCAAGGTGAAAAGACTCTTAAATAATAAAGTTAATACATCCAATAACTATGTGTCAGTCACTTTAACAAAACTGCAGGGAGTGGAACAATTGCATTGTCTTTACATTAGGTGAACTTTATTCAGAACTTTCACCAGAAATTGTTTATTTATGATTCTAGTTTGTCATGCTTGTGAAACTGGTTTAGTAAGGACAATGGCAATCCACCAACTTTAGGAGCTGTGAGGGAGGTTTGTTAAAAGGAGGAATGAAGACATAAATGAAAGAGAAGAAGGTCAGAATGAATAGTAGAAATGCTTTTTGACCTAAAAGAGAACAACAAATTCTCTATGGGTCCATCCTTATCTTTCCTTCCCTCCTTTCTTTCTTACCTTCAAACCTCTTTGATTTTTCCTTCCTCTTCCTTGCCTTCCAATTAGGTATGAGGTGAGCCAGATAGGAGCTCTGCAAAAAATATATACCCACTACATCTACTAATATTGTGTGTATGCACATGTCATAAATTATATAGTGATGGAATACCCAAATGGGCCTGACATGTATTAGGGACACTAATATTTTGAGAAAAGTCCAACTTTAATTAACTTATCCAGAATTTTACAATAAAAAGTTTAGAACAAGCTATTTTAAATATGTAAATATGGATGATTTTTGTTTAATGACTTAATATTGTTTTCCTTGAGTTATATTTGGAGGTATGATATAATCATTTCAATGCCTAGGGATTGAGGTTTTAATATAATCTGTTTTATGTTTTATGTTTCTGATACATCCCAAAATATCCCATTCTAGATAATGCTAGGCTACAACAGTGAAGTCTTTCCAGTGTTTCCGATAACCTATTGTTATCAGGTTAGATGCCTCCCTAAATAAAACTTATTTAAAAGAGAGTTATAGTATAGTAGGTGTGTAAATTTGCATATACACACATCTACACAGAACAAAACCTTTTTGCAGGTAGATCTAAAATAGTTCTCCATAACCCTGTAGGTTTTAACTATCCCAAATTTGGTTGTGATTATAATGAATTGGTTAAAGTAAAATAAAAATGTATTTCATAGAATAAGATGACACTTTTATTTATTAATAAAATAAATACATAGAAAGTAGTGCACAAAAATTATCTAAGTAGCTCTGGATTAACTAATATGTTATAGAAACATAATTTTTATTGCATTTATGTAATATGGAAAACCCAAACCAAAAATCTTTATTGTATCATGTTTAAATATAGATTTCCTGTTTTTCTGCTTTTTTTGGTAACTTCAATTTCATTTTTTAAATGTGGATATTATGGCATTTATTCCTTGAAAACCTCACAGTGCCCAGGTCTCAACTCCAGAGAATTTAATTAGTCTGAGATGGGACCTAAGCACTGAGGTTTTTAAAAAGCTCCCCAGGTGATTTTTATGTGTGGCCAGGACTGAAAACCACTGCATTGGAATTTGAACATCAACCTTGAGGTCAATTGTATTATGAGCTGAATTCAATACTGAACAATGGCATGTGTGATTCAAGTCTTAAGGTTCATCTTTCTCACATTTCTCTATCCCTCCCCTATTTTTCACTTATAATCTATTTATTATGATTCAAACTTTAAACTAGAGGAGATCATTAATCATAGATATAATTTAGTGACAGCAGGGTCATGTCCCACTAACAAAGTACACCTTGTTTGCCTCAAAATGCTAATCGTTTTTCTGCAACATTAATGAGGAACAATTGATATGAAGCCTAACAACCTAGTTGCTGCTTTATTGAAATAAAGTACTTTATTAGGTTATGGCAAAACACAGCAAGGTTTAATTATGCAAAATTCTGAATCATATAGCACCATACTTATGAAATTTTGGCACCAAGGAAGAGGGGAATTTTAATGACTTTCAAGATTTTCTGGAAAGAAGATTACAAGTATAGAAGTTATTACCTTGCATCTTCCCTGCATCAAGATATCTCATTCTCAGGGTGCCTTTGCTTTTAGCTGTAAGGTTGTTAAAAGAGGGGATCCCCATTTTTCTTCTCTGAACATCTGCTGTTGTTTCCATTTATTCATTTAGAACTGTCTATTTTAAATGAAAGACCTCAAATTTACAACAGCAAATATAGAAGACCAAACTTAGGAACAATTGGGAGGAACTACAGAATTTGTCCTCTCTCCTTATAATCTTGCAAATCTTTGAGATTCCTTATGGTAGTATGAATTTCATGGTAGCATTTTACTTCACTGCTTTTGTAGTCTTAGAAAAGACCTCAAAGCAAAGTAACCAAGCATGTAATATAGCTTGTGTTTAAAATTGTTGTGTTTAGGCTGGGCGCGGTGGCTCATGCCTATAATCCTAGCATCTTGGGAGGCCAAGGTCGTGGGTGGATCACCTGACATCAGGAGTTCCAGACCAGCCTGACCAACGTGGCGAAACCCTGTCTCTACTAAAACTACAAAAATTAGTCGGGCGTTGTGGCACATGCCTGTACTCCCAGCTACTAGGAGGCTGAGGTGGGAGGATCACTTGAATTCGGGAGGTGGAGGTTGCAGTGAGCCGAGATTACACTGCCACACTCCAGCCTGGGTTACAGTAAAATTCTGTCTCGAAAATAAATGAATAAATAAATAAAGTTATTGTGTTTAAAGACGTTTTCTCTGAATCACCTTTAGAACAATTTACAACTTAAAAACATACTATTATTCGAGTGTTTTTATGAACATTATAAAACGTGTTTTTGGCACACGTTGTTGGACTTCATGGGACACCATTGCACTTTTGCATCTCCCTGACTTGATCCCTTGTCTCTATTGGCACCTATTTGAATCTTGATAAAAAATCATGAATAATTTTATACTATTTACAAAGATTGTTTAAGGCTAGCAATGATTAGTCCTTTAGTATATTTCAGTTCCACAAAATATGATTGTCTTTAAGAAGACAGCACAGGGTTGGGCGCGGTGGCTCACGCCTGTAATCCCAACACTTTGGGAGGCCAAGGTCATGCATCACCTGAGGTCAGGAATTCAAGACCAGCCTGGCCAACATGGAGAAACCCCGTCTCTACTAGAAATACAAAAAATTAGCTGAGCATGGTGGCGGGCACCTGTAATCCCAGTTACTTGGGAAGCTGCGGCAGGAGAATCACTTGAACCTGGGAGACAGAGGTTGTAATAAGCCAAGATTGCGCCATTGTACTCCAGCCTGGGCAACAACAGAGAAACTCCATTTCAAAAAACAAAACAAAACAAAGGAAAAGAAGAAGTAGAAGAAAAAGAAGAAGGGGAAGGGGAAGGGGAAGGGGAAGGGGAAGGGGAAGGGGAAGGAGAAGGAGAAGGAGAAGGAGAAGGAGAAGAAGAAGAAGAAGAAGAAGAAGAAGAAGAAGAAGAAGAAGAAGAAGAAGAAGAAGAAGAAAGCACAAAATACATTGATTTAGTTCAGACTCTGAGATCAATTGATAAATAATGAACAATAAAAATCCATGTGAGAGTAGGTGAAAGGGTCAAGTCATAATTTATTGAGAAATTTTCCATTTCCCAACTGAGATGAACTTGCATAGTCTTAATTATGAAAATAATTTGCAATTGGCATCTGCGCATTAGTTGGTGTGTGTGTGGTTGGGGGTGGGTGACATGATATTGGTTGATTAAGTAGATGAAATTTTTGCGAGCAGGGATTACATACTATTAACCTGTGCATTCCCAATGCCAAGTACTGAACCTGGTACATGTTAATAGGTATTCAATAGAAATTTATTAAATTATTTATAACGGAAAGAGGAAAAACATGGATAATGGAAGCACTCTTAGAAGAGCAAAATACGGTATTTGTTCTCTCAAATTCTCCTTGCCTCAAGTGAGAAAGTATAGTTCTAATTAAGTTCAATATATCCCAAAAAGAAATACTTTTTAAAATTTGAAGATTACAATCTTCAGTAGTTTAGGAGGCATCTAGGAAGAAGGTAAATGTATGCTTTTATTATATTTAGTCATATAAGAAATTATTGTCTGGAATATATAGAAATTTATGTAGACTATTGGACTCTGAATTTCCTCTCCTTTTTTCCCGAGTTGATCCATTACATAAGAAAAATTTCAAGAAGAAGAGAAAGAGATGGTATCTACTGTACAGGGAGAAGGAGAAGGCTTTTCTGAAGTGTTCTGAATGATGGCTGTGTTTGAAAGGCCCAGTTTCAAAGAAGACAAGACCATCTTTTGATGGTCCACAGGATGCCACTGTTCACTGCTCTTGAAAAACTGTTTGAAACCAGTGGATCAATCTGGTGTTTTTAAGCTCTAGTTTGAATGAAGCTATTTATTTCTGAGTGTGTTTCATCGTCTTCACTAAAGACTAGGATTTGTGGGGGCAGCTTTCACTATCTTTTTTGATAGGCTTTAAAATGGCATGGGTGTCTTAACAGGAAAATGCAGTCTGTGTTTCGACATCAATGACTTGGGCTTATACATGTGCATATAATGCACCCTTTAAAAATCTCCTAACCAGAGAGACACCATGCTCAAGATGTTCAGATGCAAGCAAGCACCATGAGCTATACAAGACTTGTGGTCTAGAAGAACATTTTATTTTTCAAGGAGGTTGGAAGCCTGTGGCCAATTATCTCCTATGTTGATAAGGAATGAAAAAAAAGTTCATCAACAAAATGTCTGTTTTCAATTCTATGGTAGATAGGACAATAGCAAATACAGAAGACCAGACCTAGGGACAATTGGGAGGAACTACAGAATTTGTCCTCTCTACCTGTAACCTTGCATATCTTTGAGGTTTCTTATGGTAGTATGAATTTCATGGTAGCATTTTCCTTCACTGCTTTTGTAGTCTTAGTCTGTTTAAAAAATAAAAACTTTGATCCTTCCCTTTTTAATGTACAGGTATAAAAATTTTAATTTTCCTTATGAATCATAGGCTTTCTGAATCTATCAAAATGAAAATTATTTAGAAAACAATATAATAAGCAAGATTTCCATAGTAAATTATTTTTCTTTATCCATTTATTTCTTTATCCTCTTAAGTAACACACAATTCCTTCTCCAGTTTATCTATTTTTTATTTTTACAGAGATGAGGTATCGCTATGTTTGCCAAGTTTGTCCTGAACTCCTGGCCTCAAGCAATCCTCCCACCTGGGCCTCCCAAAGTGCTGAGATTACAGGCATGAGCCATCACTCTCAGCCCTCCAGTTTATTAGTTCCTTCTCTTATACTAAGGCATGTCTGAATTAGGAGATTCATATACAGGAAAATGTTCTTAAGAGAATAAAGCACAGATCTTGTTCTCAATAAAATGTTAGGCAAATACAATATTTAGATGTTTTATCATTTATATGTGTTTTGGTTTTCTATTGCCTCTTAAGCCACAACGTTAGTGGCTTAAAATACCACTCATTTATTATCCCACAGATTTGTAGCTCAGCAGTCTGGACAAAGCATGGTCCACCTGGTTTTTTCTCCCAGGTTTTACAGGCTAAAGTCAAAATGGTGGCCGGGCTGCACTCCTTTCTGAAGGTTCTAGGGATGAAACGGCTTCCAAACTCTTTCAGGTGGCTGGCAAACTTCAGTTCCATGGGGTTGTAGATGCAGACTGGGGTCCCTGTTTCTTTATCAGTTGCTGGCCTGGGATTGTTTTTAGTTTCTACAGGCTTTCTGCATTCCTTATTTTGTGAACCCCTTCCTTAATCACCAAAGCTAGGATTGACAGGGAAAATCTTTCTTTTGCTTTGAATCTCTCTGATTTCCCACTGTGCCTGACTCTCCTGTCTTCCTCTTTTGCTTTTTAGGGCTCATGTGGTTACGCTGGAGCTGCCCAGATAATCCTAGGTAATCTCTCTATTTTAAGGTCTGTTAATTAGTAACCTTAATTCTATGTAAAAAGTCCTTTCATAGAAGTAGATTTATATTGAATAACCACTGCATGGAAATCTTGGAGGACATCTTTAGAATTCTGCCTACCACAATATGCACACACAAAAAATAAGAAATGTATTTTTATTATTATTTTAGAGATGGAGTCTCACTGTGTTGCTCAGGCTAACCTGAAACTGCTAGGCTCAAATGATTCTCCTACTTTAGTCTCCCAAGTAGCTGGGACTACAGGAAAGTACCACTGTGCCTGGCATTAGAAACGTATTTTCTATATGAAAGCCAACCATAGAAATTATGCCAGTACTTCATTCCGTTGCAACATAAGACTGTGGAATTTTTCCAATGCTGCTTGAACACCTCCATTGGCATTTCATCTCACTGCAAGGAAAAGGCAAAGTCCTCATAATGGCCTACAAAGCTTTGCGTGATCTGGGCCAACACTACCTGTCACCAGTGCCCTGCCTCTTTCCCCCTTGATACTCCAGTCCAGTCCAGACTGTCAGGACTTCTGTCTTTTCTCTCAGTACAGCAAGCATGTTGCACACATTGGCTTTGCATTTGCTACAATCTCCACCTGTAATTACTTCTCCCTCCAGTGTTCACATGGCTTTCTCTCTACCCTCCTGGAAGTCATGGCTCAAATATTACTTTCTTAGTGAGGGCTTTCCTGACCATGCTTTTTGCAATTTTAATTACAGCTCAACCCACACACTTCCTATCTTTCTTTCTTGCCTTATTTCTGCTTCTTCTCTGGCAATTGTCAGCTATGAATCAGTTACTTATTTATTCGATAAGCTTCATAAAAGTAGACATTTTCATCTGTCTTGTTCACTGCTGTATCTGTATCCCAGCACCTAGAATGTCTGGCATATGGTAAGTACTCAACAAAAATTTGTTAAAAGAATGAATTAAGATAATGAGCCCAGATTTTCACTTTCTGAATTGCTAAGTTAATTCTTTATTTAGTGAGAGGGTATATATTGTCATGAATTGTTTGAGTTCTTTCTTTCCTCTCCTCCCCACACTATCCTTCTCCCACTCTATCAATTTTAGCAGTAAAATCATGAAATAAGAGAGATTTTGAAAGAAAATTAAAACGTAAAATGCATTCACTTCCTTTTATTTCTGGGTATTTTCATCCTTATATAATTTTTTCTTTCAATTTATTACGAATAATTCTTCACCTCAAGTTGTGGCAAACTTATAAACGTTTTCATTAATGACCCCAAAAAGTAATGGCATACCTAGTGTTGCATTCAGTGTGGCCCAACTGTCACCGTTTCTCTTTCTTTTACTATTAATAGTCAACTGAATAATATTGATGCCCTTCATTAATGCACTTTACTTTTTTCTAATAAAACCTCTTGTCAACATGTTATGCATCTGGCGTGGTCCAGTTTGAAAGAATAAATGTTATAGAGCAGGGGTCCCCAACCCGTGGTCCATGGCTTGTTAGGAATCCACCCACACAGCAGAATCCACCCACACAGCAGAAGGTGAGTGGCAGGTGAGCGAACATTACCACCTGAGCTCCACCTCCTGTCAGATCAGCAGTGGCACTGGATTCTCAGAGGAGCGCTAAAGTTATTGTGAACTGTTCATGCGTGGGATCTAGGTTGTGCACTCATTATGAGTATCTAATGCCTGATGATCTGAGGTGGAACAGTTTCATTCCCAAACCATTCTCTCCCTCCCCTCCATCCATGGAAAAATTATCTTCCATGACACCAGTCCCTGGTGCCAAAAAGGTTGGGGATCACTGTTATAGAGTAACCAATTTTGATCTTTAAGCACTGGTAATTTCAACAGTACTGTGCCTTCATATAGCTTTAGCACTTTCTTTTGTCATGGTAACTAGATGTATACATTTTCTCACCTCATTCTATCATAGATTATCTATCATGATGTCTGCCACTGGGTGATAGTGGTTAAATGCCAATGTTCTCCAGTTTTTATCCTCCCCTTTCTTGTATCCTCACTCTAACTTCCCAATGAGGAGTCTTATCTACTCCAGTGATTTCCACTGTTAACTCTGTGCTGATGTCTTCCCAATATACAAACCCACAGTTTCATGGACTCCAAATCCTGGGATTTGTGCAAGTGCTTCATATATCACATGTCAAAAAGCAAGCTCAGCCATTGCACTTTGCTCCTCTTCCTTTGTTGATCTATCTCTGTTATACTTCTATCTTCTCAGTCACCAAACCTTGAAACCACGGAAACATCTTTGACATTTCCTCTAGCCCTCTCCTGTCCTTCCCACACATCTGATCACAAACTAATCCCTTTGAATTCTGCTGAAATAACTCTCTGATCTGTTTTTTTCTTTCCATTGCTACTGCTTCTTTAGTACTTCAGGTGCCTACCTATGCTACTCCACCAGTATCTGAACTGGTCTATTAGCTTCTGCTTTTTCTGATTTTTTTCAAAGTATAGATCAAGCATGCCTTCAACACGACTCATCAATGCCATCACGCAGAATTTAAAATTATCTTAACTTTCATCATGGTATTCAAGACCTTCCCAATTTGAGCCCACATTTGTTTTTCAAATTTATATTCTATCTTTCTCCCTAAAACAAAAAGTAATGTATCATTTTCTAAGCAGACAGTATCATCTTAAACCTTTGTGCCTTTGCTTAGGTTTCCCCTCTTGCTGGAATTTTCTTGATCTACTTCCCGGCCTTCTGTGCTCACCTTCCAACCCTAGTGCAACACAACTTCTAAGTCTAGATTCAATATACCTTTTTGGTGAAATCTTCCTTGACTTCCCCAAATGAATGTTCTTTTTCTATGGTGCTAAATCACTTTATTCATAACTCTTTTAAAGCCCCCACGATATTTTGGTAGTTTTCATTGTCTATTTACCTCCAAACTTGTGAGTTCTTTGACAAGACTGGCCGTGTCTTTTTTTAATCTTAGTATCCCATGCATGAAGCAAAACTCCTGGCATTTAGAAGATTTAGCAAATATTTGATGAAAAAAAGGAGTAGAAAGCAAATTTATAGAAACTGAACTAAAATCAACACAGTGAAATATTGCAGATGAATATAGAAGGGAGTAAACTAAAGAATCTAATCCTGCGTATTTCCTATGAAAAATCTTACCTTCCTTTTAAAATAACTTTTACAAATATCCCCATCTTGTTTTATTGCATGAAATTAAATGATCATGCTTCACAGTAAAAGAAGTATTCATTCAATTTGTTATTATCTTCATCAGTATCATCAGCAGATACATCAGCAGACTTCCAGAGCAAGCTCTCAGTACTAGGAAACAAAGAAAATTTTATTCAAGGGGCAGAGCATATATTGTATTCTTTAGAAAAGTCATCAAAAACTTAAGAAAACTAGTTAGTTCTCTTACAGAATGCAGAGAAATGTCATAGAATCTGATGGAATTGTGTTTAATCATCAAAGACTGGCAAAGCAAGGGGGCACTTAAGAGCTGGTACCCTCATTAATGGACCTCAAACTCTACACACAAATTCGTGGAGAAGTCATTAAAATGTATCTTGTTAGCCTGACCAATGCATACTAATCCTGTGGTCTGTGGGGCGTCCAGAAATCCGTATTTGTCATCAGTACCTCTACATGATTCCAACACAGCTGGCCTAAGGGCCACATTTTAAAAACATTGATCTAGTCTCAAACCTTATTTTATAGATGAAATAATGGAATTACTTAGAAGTGGTAATTCATGTCAGAGCTAACTTTTCAGCTCAGTTTTCCATTCTTATCTTAGTATGTTTCTAGGAGGCCTTAACCTTAACCTTAATTGCTGCTAATTTTTATTCTTGCTATTTTCTGGTTATTGGTCTCTGTCTATTGAAATAAGGAAGAAAAAAAAGAAGATTCTCATATTTGCCTTATATTTTCTCTTTTCTTCTTTTACTTTTAGAGATGAATGGGTTTCTTCTTTGGAGAAAAGCCAAACCCACCTCCAAATCCCAAGAAGACTTGTAATTTCTATATATTTAGACTCTGCTGATTGTTTATTTGCTTCTCCAGTCAATTTGTATGTATGTAAACTTTATATCACACAACATCCACACTCCTCTTCATAATACAGACAGCGTTATCAACTTACCTTCCTATCAGCACAGTGCAGATGTGCAACACAACAGGTTTATTCAACAACTGAATAGCTACATCAGTGTTGGAGGAGCGGGCAAAGAGAAACAAAGCTTTCACTTTCCTTTTGGGTTTTGTTAGTAATGACAGCTCAGCTGATAGTGTTTTCTGAGAACAAGGGGAGTCCTAATAGGGAGAACCCTCCCATTCCCATCTGATTATTGCAAGTGGAGATTTGGGACAGCCTTCCTTGCTAGGGATAGTTAGGGTATAATGACTTCTGACCCTGCCACTGCAGCTAATTTTAGGCATCATTTTCTCTTCTGTATGTTCATGAGACAGCATAAGCCTCATCACTGTCTCTTGAGCTGAGCCCACTGAACTCATTATGTTATCATGAGGGTTGTTCTTAAGAGCTTTTTGTCCCAACCAACATCTTTCACTCACTATTTCTTTCTCATCTTTAAGATAAACATGATGGAGCTGATTTATTATATGCTTATTCTTTTACTAATTAAAGCATTTTAAATATACAGAAGAATATAGCAACAAAGAGAACAAACAGTCATGTACCCATACCCAACTTTAAAAAAAATCTTGACACTTTGCCAGTATTTGCTTTAGATTTTATTTAAAGAAATAAATCATTACAGGTGGGGTGGAAGCTTCTTGCACAACTTTCTCCAATCTCTCTTCTCTTTCTTTTCAGAAGCAATTGCTGCCCCCAAACTGGCAATTTACTATTTCCATTCATGTTTTTATTTTATTACTACATATATATGTATCATAAATAATCATTTTGCATATGTTTAAACATTGTTATTTACATAAAATTTTGCTTTTTTCACTCAATATTGTTCTAGGGATTTATTCTTGTTAATACATGTAGCTCGAGGTCACTTACCTAAAAATATTTTGTAATATTCCGTTGTGTATATTTTATTATTTATTTTCTTTATTTTCACTATTACCAGCTATGTTGCAATGAATATTTTTATATGTATCTCATTTTGTGCATGTGTAAAATTTCTCTTGGATTTATTCCAGCAGGTGCAGTTGCTGTGTTGAATGATATGCACAAGTTCTAAATAACTGGATCTTGCCAAGGCAAATGCTTCAATCTACATGCCTAAAAACTGTGTGTGAGACTTCCTTGTGCTCCACAGTCTTACCACCATTTGAAATTGTCCAACTTTGAAATTTGGATCGGTAAGAACTATATCAATTTTATTGTTATTTTGAGTACTACAGCTCAGTTCAATACATAGATTGACCTTTTTGGTTTCTTTTCTGTGAATTTCCTGTTCATATCTCCTCCTTTCTTCTGAACAACGTTTCTTTTTCTTATAAATTTATGGTTTTCAAATATTTTCAATATTAATCTTTTGTCAGCTATATGAAATGTGATATCTCCTGTGTTATGCTTGCCTTTTCACTTTTTAAAATACATGTTTTTGAGTAGCTTTAAGTTTTATAGAAAAATAGCACAGAAAATATAGAATTCTTGCATACTCCATTTCTGCCAACACAGTTTCCCCTATTATTAATATCTGGCATTAATGTAGTACATTTAATACAGTTGATGGATCAATATTGATACCTTAATATTAACTAAAGTCCATTATTTACATTAGGTTTCACTCTTTTAGTGTTCACTCTTTGTGTTGTATAATTTTATGAGTTTTGACAAATGCATAAAATCATGTATCCACCATTACAGCATTGTAGAGAAGAGTTTTACTGTTCTAAAAATATTGTATGCATTTATCCCTTCTTCTCTTCCCTACCTCCTAATCCCTGATAACCACTGACGTTCTTAACTGTTTCTCTAGTTTGCCTTTTCCAGAACGTCCTGTGGTAGAATCATATAGTATATGGCCTTTTCCCACTAGCTTCTGTCATTTGCAATATACACTGAAGTGGCCTCCATGTCTTTTTGTGGCTTGATAGCTCATTTGTTTTTATCACTGAATAATATTCCATTTTATGGGTATATAGCATTTTGTTTATCCATTTACCTGTTGAAGGACATCTTGGTTGCTTCCAATTTTTGGCAATTTTGAATAAGGTTGTTATAAATTCATATACAGGTTTTGTATAAACACAAATTTCAACTAATTTAGGTAAATACCTGGCAGCTTGGTTGGTGGTTCATAAGATAAGCTTATGTTTAGCTTTGTAAGAAACTGCCAAATTATCTTCCAAAGTGGCCGTAAAATTTTGTGTTTCCACTGACGAATAGATTCCTGTTGCACTTCGTTCTTTGAAATCTTTGATTTCTTTAATTAGAATTTGTAGTTTTTTTCTGTATGACCTGGCACATGTTTTACGAGAGTTATACCTAAGTATTTCATTTCTGGTGTTGCTAATGTAAATGTTGTGTTTTAAATTTAATTCCAATTGCTCATTAATGATATATAGAAAAGTAAGTGACTTGTATATTATTAACATTACGTTCTGAAACCTTACAATAATTACTTATTTTTTCCAAGAGTTTTTTGGTCCAGTTTTTGGGATTTTCTATGTAGACAATTGTATCATCTGCCAACTTCACATCCCAAACTTTGTACCTTTCATTTTATTTTCTTGTCTTATTGCATTAGTAAGGACTTCTAGTATGATGTTGAGTAGGGGTGGTGAGAAGGGAAATCCTTGTCTTGATTCTGATCTTAGGGCAAAACATGTAGTTTTTCACAATTAAATATGATGTTAGCTACAGGTGTTTTATAGATTTTTTTTTTATCAAGTTGAGGAAGTTCCCTTCTATTTCCAGTTTGTTGAGATATTTTCTCATGAATGGGTCATGAGTCTCTCGAATGATTTTTTTCTTCATCTATTGAATGATCATATTATTTTTTTGGTTAGCCCATTGGTGTGATGGATTACATTTAATTAATTTTTGAAATGTTGAACCAGCATTGCATACCTGGAATAAGTCACAACTGGATGTGTTGTATAATTCATTTTAAATATTGTTGTTTTCAGTCTTTTGTGTGTGTGTGTGTATATATATATATAGTGTGTGTGTGTATTTGTATACCTATGTTCATGAGAAACTTTAGTCTGTAATTTTCCTTTCTTGTATTGTCTTTGTCAATTTTTGACATTAGTGTAAGGCTGACCTCATAAAACATATCAGGAAATGTTTCTTCTGCTTCTATTTTCTGGATGAGATTATAGAGTGTTGGTATTATTTCTTTAAATGTTTGGTAGAACTTAACAGTGAAACCACCTGGGCTGGTGTTTTCTGTTAATTATTGATTCAAGTTTTTAAATAAACTGGTAACTTGAATAGGCCTATGTATATCTTTGTGTGAGTTTTGGTAGATTGTGTTTTTTAAGAAATTTGTCAGCCAGGTATGGTGGCTCGTGCCTGTAATTTCAGTGATTTGGGAGACCAAGGCAGATGGAATGCTTGAGGCTAGAAGTTTAAGACCAGCCTGGGCAACATAGTGAGACCCTGCCTCTACAATTAAAGAAAAAAAAAAAAAGAAATCTGTCCATTTCATCTAACTTATCAAACTTGTAGGCATAGACTTATTCATAATATTTATTTATTAAATTGTGGTAAAATATACATGAAATAAATTTACCATTCTAACTCTTTTATTTATTTAATTAGAGACAAGATCCCACTCTGTTGCCCAGGCTAAAGTGCAGTGGCACAATCATGGCTCACTGCAGCCTCAAACTCTAGGACTCAAGAGAGTCTCTTGTATCAGCCTCCAAGTAGTTGGGACCATAGGTATGTGCCACCATGCCCAGCTAATTTTTTAATATTTTGTAGAGATGAGATCTCACTATGTTGCCCAGGCTGGTCTTGAACTACTGGGCTCAAGCAGTCCTCCCGCCTTGGTTTCCCAAAGTGCTGGGATTACAGGCACAAGCCATCACACTTGGCCCTCTTTTTAATTTTTAGTTGTGGTAAAAAACACGTAAAATTGACTATCTTAAACATTTTTAAGTGCACATTTTAGTAATGTTAAATATATTCACATTTTGTAAAATGATCCCTATTTTCCATCGCAAAAACTATTTCCATCTTCCCAAATTGAAACTCCATACCCATTTAACAATAGTTTGCTATTGCCTTCTCCCCCAAGCTTTTGGCAACCATCATTTTACCTTCTGTCTCTGAATTTGACTGTTCTATTCGCCTAATATACATGGAATTATACAGTATTTGTCCTTTTATGACTCAGGCTTATTTCACTTAGCATAATATCTTCAAATTTAAACCACATTGTAGCACGTATCTGAATTTCATTCTGTTTTAAGGCTGAATAATATTCCATTGTATGTATATATGACAGTTGGTTTATTCATTTATCCATCAATGGGAACTTGGTTGGTTCCACTTTTTGACTATTGTGAATAATAGTCTATGAACTACCATATTCCTCTATGTCTACCTTTATGCCAGTATCACACTATTTTGATTACTGTAACTTTGAAATAAAGACACTAACAACTTTCAACTTTGTTATTTTAGAAGATTGATTTGGCTATATGTGGTCCCTTGGAATTTGATATGAATTTTAGAATGCATTTTTTATTTCTGCAAAAATTCATTGGAATATCTACAGGGATTACATTCAATCTGTAGATTGCCTTGGGGAGTATTAACATCTTAACAATATCAAGTCTTCCAACTTATTTATCACAGGATTTTTTTTTACAATTTATTAATGTTTTCTTTAATATATTTAAGGAACATTTTGTATTTTTTACTATACAAGTCTTTTGCCTCCTCAGTTATATTAATTCCTAAATGTTTTTGTTGTTTTTGGCTGGGGGACATGCTATTGTAAATTGAATTATTTTCTTAATTTACTGTTTGGATTATTAATTGTTCATAGGTGGTTTTCTACAAAAAGTCCACAAGAAGGAATAAAAACATTTAACCAAAGACAGCATTGCCCTGAAGCAGACTATGACTACATTACACCCCAACACAGGGTAGTGGGGAAGGGAAATTAGGCCTAGTGGATATCTCAGGTCTGGAATTAGAAGCAGTACTGCTAGTTGTCTCCTTTATTCTGGAGTAAGATATCAGATGAGAAGTATGAACCTACACTGATCAATGGACAGTGGCTAACAATTTATAGAGGGTCAGGGACTTAAAGTGATTAAGATTATTGATGAGGAGGTTGTTGTCCAGAAGGTGTAAAGGAGAAGTATGTAGCTGACTTTTTGAGGAAGAAGGATCTTAATGCTCAGGTAGAGAATACTTCTTTTGTGAATGTTATTTAGCTTCTTTCTTATGTTCCCTTAGTGCTTGCTTGAGAAAAGATAAATAAAATAGCAAAAAATGTAGGAATAAGAGGTTATGTATGTTGAATTAGAGTAGGTTAGACAGTGATAACAAGCAGATCTCAGATTTACAATGACCCAAACATAATAAAAATGTATTTGTTGTGTTCATCACCATTCAAGACACATTTTTTTTTTTTTCTTGTAGGTAGGTGGCCCAGGCTCATAAAAGACTTCCATGTTTACCAGAATGTCTGCTAACATTTTCTAGTGAATATGTAAAAGAATATGGTCGGGGCAGTCTATTGAAACAGCAACAGAATGCTATCGTTACCAAGCAAATAGAGAGAGAATTAAAATTTGCCTAGAGTCCTGCAAAAATTGTTATTCACTAGGAGTGACATGTTGGAAATCATTTCTGATATGTTTTGAGGCTTTTACTCTTTGTAAATATCCAGCCCATGTCTTTGGCAGTTGAAAGTATTCCTAGAACATTGAAAGGTTGATAATTATTGGTATAAGGGTGATTTGTTTACATGACCATCTTATTTGCTGGACTGTGCACTCCCCTAGGACAATGACCATTTTATTTGTCTTTGATTTCCAGCTTCTTAGATAGTGCCTACTAAAGCAAAAGTGCAATAAAATTAGGTGAATCCACCCTAAAGGAATTTTGTATTCCTTTCAAAGAATGTACATGCACGAAAGTAGCAAGTCATCAGACTGAGAAGGCTAGAACTAATATTGAAAACAGAATCCTGAAGTCTTGATTTCCATGCTGTCAACACACGCTGTAGCAGCAGTTCTGCGCTGAGTTAAATCTGGGCAGGGCATAGGAGACTGCTTCCTGATGAATATTTAATTCATGATAGAAAATCGCTTTAGTCTCTGGGTGAGGTGTATGAGGAGTAACATGAAAAACAACGAAAATAAATAAATCTATTTGGTATACTCATCTTTTCATCAGATGCAAAAAAAAAAAAAAAGCATTTTAAATCACAGTGCACGGGAAACTGCTAAAAAAGTAGAAAGAAAAAAGAGCTTACTATATACATTAGGCAAATTCAATTTGCACATAAATTAGAAACTTGAGTAGCAACAACTCAAAGAGTGGTGAAGAAAAGCTACTGTATCAGCAGGTTTACAACTAGCCAGTTTGGTATCTTGACTGAGTTATAAATAATGAAACCTCAATCTGTTCTTCAAATATATTTTATGAATAGTTTGGAATTTTTAGAGCACGCGTCATAGGTTCAGAAATAAAGTCTAATTAGCTAAAGGGAAATGTACTAGCATAAAAACATTCTGACTTCATAAAAATTTCTTCTGTGTGCTGATTAAAGTGGGTCACGCTCACACCTAGAAAATGCTGCTAATTTTTAGAGATGTATTTAGTTTCAGGTTAAAGGTTTTTCATAAACTATGTATGCCACTTGGAGAGAGGCTTTTTCTTTTATGGCTTTTGTATGACATGATCAATATTTTCTTAGTCCTTGTTTATTTGTCAGAAGTACAGACAGATAAGTCTTGCATTTTTCAAAAACAGATTCTAATTTCTTCTTTGATGTTATTTCTGAAAGAAATCCTGTATAAAGTAAGATGTATAAATTCCTATAGTTAATGAATGAAATCATAGTTATTCTTTTAATCTTTTGATCTAGTAAGAAAACATATGCAAACAAAAGCCCAAGCTGATAATATAACTTTCAGAATTCATATAAGGAAAGCAGTATGGAGATCAAACCACAGCAGGACAGAATGGCTTGGTATGGTTCTAAGGGAGTAGTAAATAGCATGAGTCACATTTTATTTCTCAGTGGCGTGTCTTTGATTTAGAAAGTGTGACTTCCCATGCTGAAGAAAATGTTAGAAGAGAATTACAATAATTTATGTCAGGCAAGATACAGAAAATTTTGATATGGTAGATATTGTTAACTGTTCACCAAAATATGTTTCTTCTTTTTCCTGGACACAGAGCTAAGCTACATTTCTAAGCCTGTCTTGCAGTTAGGTATGGGTGTGTGACTTCATTGTAACCAATGAACTGTGAGTGATAGCTCCAGGCAAGGCCCACAAAACTTCCTATATGGGCTCCTCCACACTCTGTCCTCTTCTGCCTAGTGAATGGAGATGATGATAAGATATCTAGGAGACCAGGGAGCCACAAGATGGAAAGATTATCAACTGAATCACCATGTAAAAGACAACTCACTGTTGATAAAGAAGAGGTCTGTCTTGAACTACTAGAGAGTGAGAAAAAAATTTTATTGTGTTTGAGTCTAACTCCGTGTCTTTGTCTCCATGTATACATGTACATATTCTAATAGAATATATATATTCTAGTAGAATATGCATGTATGAATAGACACATAATAGAATATACATATATGTACATTTCATAGAATAATGGAATATACATATATGTATATGTTGTTAGTTTCAGTATTAGTCTATACAAATTCATCTGGTATATACGAGAATAATAATTTTCTTGTATCTTAATTTATTGGGAGATAGAGAGTGAAACAGATAGAAAAAATACCTTACTGGTTGGACTGTACCCATGTGCATTTTTATAAGGCAAACTGTAGGTTTCACTGGGAGTCTGTTACTTAATGCTAAATAAATACAAATTTTAGCCTTGGTCAGATAGGTAATAAAGTTTGGAGCACTGGAAGGATATATGGTCTAGAACACAGGGTGACTTAACAGTATGGGATCTAGATTTCTCAGTTTCTAGTCTCCTATTTTATTTCCTAAGATGTCCAGGTTTTGAAAGCTTTGGCCCTGTCGTAACTATAATTTAAAGACCCATTCAAAAAGCAACAAGGAAAACAGTTTCTCTTTTGTAGAAAACTCTTACACATCTCCATTTGTATGCAATGTTTTTGTTTTCATGTATTTTTTTTGTTGCTGTCACTGATATGCTAATGATATGCTATTGCTATCTGGAATGCATTCAGCTACACACCACTGATTTCATTTTTGTGCAGAGAAGCAAAAACCTGAGACTTTAGCAATGATTATAATCTTCTGCTCAGTGAAGAAAGGCTGGGAGGCACAGATTTAGATACATGTATACAAAAAAAAAGAGATGGTGATAATCTTATTAACCTTGAATTTTTCATCTCCTTGGAGTCTTCATGTTGCAAAGTGAGAATTCTGGCAGGTGGTGGCCAAATTTTAATTTTGTTGTTGATTTACTGCAAACTCAATACTCTTTCAGGAAATAAGAGGGGGAAACTGCTTATATGGAAACAAATCAGAAATTGAAATTTCAAAAGCAATTTTTAAAAATTAGTTTGCTGCTAAGCAAAATAGAAATTATTCTGTTTCTTTTAATACTTGTTATAGAATTAAAATGTATGGCCATATGATGGAAATATACACATGTGCATGGGTGTTTGTGTGTGTTTATGTATATTCTTCATTATTTAACATTTAATTTTTAAAGCAATCCCTGAAGAAATGTTCATATTTTAGAAAAAAGAGACACTATAGATATCCATGTGTTTCAGTAATTATCCCTAAAGAAGTAGCAGAAAATGTTTTATGTCAATTTAAGAAACATTTGGGCTGGGCATGGTGGCTCATGCCTGTAATCCCAGCACTTTGGGAGGCCAAAGTGGGAAGACCACTGAGCCCAGAAGATTGAGGCTGCAGTGAGCTATGACTGCACCACTGCACTCCAGTCTGGGTGACAGAGTGAGACTCTGCCTCAAAAAAAAAAAAAAAAAAAAGAGAGAAAGAGAGATATTTAATGAGAGTCAGCTAGGCACTGAGCTAGCTGATGGAGAAATAGGTATGAATTAGACAATTAGACATACTCCATGGCTTCAACATCAGAGAGGTTCCATTTGATAAGTCAGAAGTGAATGTTAATTTGCAAGACAGTTTCTACCTTATTTGGGACAAGTGATCCCTTTCTTAGGATCTTGCCTACACATCTGCTAAACTAAATCTCAAATTTCCTTGTACTGAGAAGCTGCATAAACCATAGCTTTGGAATTGGAAACTCGAGTTCAAATTCTCGATTTCAACACATATAGCTCTGTTTTGAACAAGGTCTGTGTAGGTACGTTACTTATCCCTCACTCTGCCTCAGGTTCCTCATCTGAAAATGTGTACAATAAGAGAATCTAATATTATTATAAGTAAATAACTTTGCAAGTGCTATATTTATGGTATGTTATCAAAAATAACAGTGTTTGGGGGAGAGGGGAAGGATAGCATTAGGACATACCTAACGTAAATGATGAGTTAATGGGTGCAGCATACCAACATGGCACATATATACATATGTAACAAACCTGCATGTTGTGCACATGTACCCTAGAACTTAAAATAAAATTAAAAATTAAAAAAATAAAAATAAAGAAATTAGATAATTGTAAATAAAAATAAATGTTTATTAAAAAAAAAAGATTGAGCCTCCTACAGCAACTGATCCACCTCCTCTCTAGTGACCAACTAGACCAAAGGATGGGGCAGTTTTTGCTAGTCAAGACAGAAACACTTGGCTGGCTACGGTGGTTCATGCCTATAGTCCCAGCACTTTGGGAGATCGGTCGAGGTGGGAGGATTGCTTAAGGGCAGGAGTTCCAGACCAGGCTGGACAACAAAACAAGACTGCCCCCCGCCACCATCTCTTAAAAAAAAAAAAATTAGCCAAGTGTGGCAGCGCATGCTTGTAGTCCCAGCTACTACCCGGGAGGATGAGGCAGGAGAATCGCTTGAGTCCAGGAGTTTGAGGCTGCCGTGAGCTATGATCATGCCACTGCACTCCAGCCTGAGCAACAGAGTGACACCCCAACCCTAAAACAGAGAGAGAGAAACACACACACTCTACAAAAGGTTTTATTATTATAGAATCTTCTTGCTAGGTGTGGTGAAGTGGATAGTCTTGGAGAAGTATGATTGGATTGAAAAAGTATGACCTAATGACAATAACCTGGAGAGAAGAAAAAAAAACAAACAGTGCTTGAAGGAAGAAGGAATACAAGCAATTTTAGAGCATTGTGTAAATAACTGAGAAAATTAACTTGTTTTTAGTACAAATTACACATACTGCATTTTCAACATATATAGTTTCATACTACTCTTAGAACTCTTTTGAAGCCAAAGAGCTCACCTTTCTAGAGGAAGATGTTAAGTTTCAGATGGGTTAAGAGATTTACTCAAGATTACTGAACCTGTAAGTGGCAGGAATTGATTGAGATTTTGAATAGGTGTGATTCTACTGCACCTCACAGCCTTCCTAAAAGGCTAAATTGCTAACCAATGGTAAAGGTTTTTACCAGCAGTGAAAATATTCATACAAATAGGTCTTTGAAAAAACACAAATATAACAAACTATCCAAGTCAAGCTCAAAATTATCTCATCTTTAAACTTAGATTCCTTAAATGTCAGTTTCCACTTAGGAACCATTGTTGGGTATGTTCCCAGGCAAGCAGAACTGGAGAGTTAGAGTTGCTTTAAAAGTGTGTGCACGGCCCAACCTGTATTACTGTGTAGGGTGGTCTTGAGTAGAGTCTTCCTCTAAACTTTGACAGGACATGTACCCTGAGGTAGACAGTATAAGCCACTATTCACGGTTTCTATTTGTACTTAAGTGTCTGACTGAACAGTGACTGGGAGGTAATAATCCAACTACCTACAGTTTATATGTGTGTTGCTGTGTGAGTCCTAGAGTAGAAGGAAGAGTAGCCCGGGGGACCAGGGCTGTAAATTTGCCTTGGGAGAAATAATTTCCTTTGAGTGATGTACACCAGCTTTACCGACACAGTTAGAAAATCTTATTTCTCTTTTTATCTCTCATTGTCCTTGCATTAAAATATTCCTTTTCCTAATCACTAATACCTCCACCATTTTATTTTGGACTGATAAAATTCCCCTTACTCTTTCTATAAAAGAAAGCATTTCTGTCTTTAATTAAGGTGGTGAATTATTGCTTAAGGGGTGGTTTTCTGGTAGAGAAAAGGAGTTAACACTCAAGTTATTAAGATATGGTAGTGATTGAACAGAGCATGATGTTTTAATTCCTTACTACTAGAGGTTTCAGTAATATTTAAAGTCCTTCTAAACATTTAATAGGGAAATAAGTTTACTGCCTACTCCTAAAATTCATTGAAATTCACAAAAACAAAGACTAGAGTACCTAACAATTGTCTAAAAGGAATTATTAGATCTTTTCTAAAGGATATTTTGGGATCCTTAAACCATGAAAGTGTCTCTTATGTTTCACAAAGCAGCCTCTCACTAGTTATTTATCTCAAATTAGAGATTTCTTAAAATTCTTTGTAAAATTGGGCAGGTGCAGGTTGAGACAAGTGGCATTTAGCAATTTCACTGTGGAACACATTTTCCAAGACTAAAAATGATGGCAAATGTGTATACATAATGATTTTGAGCAGTTCTAACCAACTGAGCTTTCTGAGATGAAGGAAATAACCAATATGGTAGCCACTAGCCACATACTGAGTGGTTGAAATATAGCTAATGTGATTCTAATTTAATTTTAATTTTAATTAAAGTTCGATTTAAATAGCTGGTGGTTCCTGTATTGGATAGTGCAGCTTTAGAGCGATCACTGATGTTGTTTTGTCATTGCTTTGTAGTGATTTAAAGAGATCATAAGCTTGAGGTAATAGGCCTTAAACTCTAGGAGATTATAGCAGCAACCATTTCACCTGCAGATTGTAGTACTTACTTTGAATATTTCTTTTTAGATTGAAACTTCTTAATAAGTCCAAAGTAGAAAAGAATGTGTTCTTTGTTTAAATATGTCCATTTAAGAAAATTGTTGCTACCATTTTCTAGTTTATTTTAAATACTTTAGCCTATCATTCATTTCTTTTCAGGGATAAATTTGGTTTTAGATTTCTATCCAATGATGGGAAGTCATGCCTCAGAGATCTGACAGGTTTCACATGAGAGCATGTTGACATATTTATTGGCTACAATGGGTATAATAAAATGGGCGAAATGAACAAAAGATAAGGTAGTTCATGCAGCATGTAGTCCCATTATTTTGCAATATAAAAAACCCTCATCTCATTGCAGATCTAAAAGCATTTCACAAATTCCCCAAACAAACATAAATAAGAGAAGAAACATAAAACTACATAACTCCATGACATAATGTTCAGCAGCAGTGGGAAATGTAATGTTCAGATTAAGTCATTAGGCTGAACAGAATCAGTGCGCGAAGAAGTCAAAAGTTGTAAGAAACCCGTCATCTGCCTCTATTTGGAATTCACTTATATACCTACATTGAGAGACTTGTCTGCCCGTGAAGCTGCAAACTGCATGTGTCCTGGATGTAACAGAGACACAAGAAGCTGTACGTGAGAAATGTGCCAGTCCCACTGCTCTGAAGAAATTCCTGTCTCACAGGGAGTTTGGACCTGAATCGCTGTTCACTATGTGAAGTGAATAAAGGATGAAAAATCAAGGGAAATAAAGTTCCTCGAATTGGAGTAATCCATACACAGGTGTGGACCTATATCCAATAAAGTATTAAACAACAGTAACAAATACACACATGCATACACACCACACGCACACACACACAGAAATGTAAACTGAAAACCAGTCTGTACTGTACTCAGACAAAACAGTTTTTTAGACCTCCCTTAAGTGATAATTGAATCTAATGTTATAATCAAAAGAATAGAGAGGATAACCGTTTTACATATTTTGAACAGAAGTTTATTAGTTGATATCCCTCAATTAGACTTTTCAGAAGTCTCTTTTGAAGGTACTTGGAAATAAATCATAAATGAGTGGAATAAATGAGAACATCCTCTTTGAAATAAAAATGGAAAGAAATATCTGAATAATTTTGGTCATAAGCTGTTTTTACTTAAACTTGCAAATCACTCATTTCTTTCATTAACATGCTGTGCACACAGCATAACTTATGTACATTAAAGTTACCGATAAGCCCGTGGATATGGCTGTGGGAAGTAGCATCTTAATGTGGAAAACAATCTTATCTTTTATTTTTAGTTCTCTTCCCTTGTAATTTTTATTTGATAGTGTTCCTTGATGAAAATTCTTTTTAGTGACTCCTGGTCTCTAATTTTTTCAAACTTTTCATCAAAAAGAAGAGTGCAGAAAACTGATCAGAAGCTATTACTTCATGAAGTACGCTTATTTCTGTGGTAAGCTACAGGAAATAAAGCTAGAAAGCTTTTCCTTAAATCATTATTATTTTTCTTGTGGTAAAAACCACATAACATAAATTTCATCATTTTAACAATTTTTAAGTGTACAAGGTGGTAGCGTTATGTATATTTACATTGTTGTGCGACAGATCTCTAGAACTTTATTATCTTGTGAAACTGAAGCTCTATAGCCATTAAACTAATTTCTCCTTTCTTCTCCAGTCTTTGCAACCACCTGTCTACTTTCTGTCTCTGTGTTTTGGACTACTTTAGATACTTTGTATAAGTGGAATCGCATAGCATTTGTCCTTCTGTGACTGGTTCATTTCACTTAGCATATGTCCTAAGGGTTCATTCACATTGTTGCATATGACAGAATTTCCTTTTTAAAATGCTGCATAACACTCCATTGTGTATATACCACATTTTCTTTATCCATGTATGTGTTGATGGAGATTTGGTTTGCTTCCACTTTTAGCTATTGTGAATAATGCTGCAATTAACAAGGGTGTGCAAATATCTCTTAGAGATCCTGCTTTGAATTATTTTGGATTCAAAATATATACCCAGAACTGAGATTACTGGCTACATGGTAATTCTATTTTAAATTTTTTGAGGAACCTCCAATCTGTTTTCCATAATAGCTGCACTATTTTACACTCCCACCCACAGTGCACAAGGGTTGTAATTTCTCCACATCTTTACCAGCACTTGTTATTTTCTGTTCCTTTGATAGTGGCAATTCTAATGTGTGTGAAGTGATATCTCATTGTGATTTTGGTTAGCATTTCTCTTATGATTAGTGATGTTGAGCATCTTTTTATAGGCTTATTGGCCGTTTGTATGTCTTCTTTGGTGAATTGTCTATTCAAGTCCTTAGCCCATTTTTAAATTGGGTAATTTGTTTTTTTGTGGTGGAGTTGTAGAAGTTCCTTATATATTCTGGGTATTAACCCTATATCAAATACATGACTTGCAAATATTTTTTCGCATTCCATAGGTTGCTTTTTTTCTCCATTGATTGTTTCCTTTGATAGCTTTTAGTTTAATATAGTCCCATTTATCTGTTTTTTCTTTTGCTGCCTGTGATTTTGTCATATGTGTCATATCCAAAAAATTATGTCACATCCAATGTCTTGAGACTCTTCCTCTATGTTTTGCTGTAGGAGTTTTGTAGCTTTGGGGCTTATATTTCACTCATTTTGAGTTAATTTTTGTGTATAATGTTAAGGGTGCAAAATAATTATTTTGCAAATGGATACCCAGTTTTTCCAATACTACTCGTTAAAGATACTGTCCTTTCCCCATTGTGTAGTGTTGGCATCCTTGTTGAAAATCATTTGACCATATATATAAGGGTTTGCTTCTGGCCTCTCTACTCTGTTCCATTGATCCAGATATTTAACTTTACGCCGGTACTCCATCATCTGGATTACTGTTGCTTTGTTGTATGCTTTGAAATCAGGAAGTGTGAGGCCTCCACATTTTCCTTCTTTTCCACATTGTTTTGGTTATTTGGGGTCCCTTGAAAATCCACATGAATATTAGGAATATTTTTTCTATTTTTACAAAAAATGTCATTGGGATTTTTATAGAGATTGCATTGAATTTTTAGGTAGCTGTGGGTAGTTTAAACATTTTAATAATATTAAATCTTCCAACCCATGAGCATGAGATTTACTTGTATCTTTTAAAATTGATTTTACCAGTGTTTTATAGTTTTCAGTGTGCAATTTATGTACTCCTTTGGTTAAATTTATTCTTAAGTTCTTTATCTTTTTTCATTTTTTTCATGCTATAGTAAATGGAACTGTTTTATTTATTTCTTTTTAGGATTGATGCTCCTCTGTTTTTTTTTTTGTTGTTTGTTTGTTTGTTTGTTTTTATTTATTTTTAAAATTTAGAACAGAGTCTTGCCCTGTTGCCCAGGCTGGAGTGCAGAGGCATGATCAGGTGGCCTTCACTTCCTATGCTCAGGCAATCCTGGTGCCTTTGCCACCTGAGTGGCTGAAACTATACGCATGTGCCACCACACCTGACTAATTTTTTCGATTTTTAGAAGAGACGCGGTCTTGCTATCTTGCCCAGGCTGGTCTTGACCTCCTGAGCTCAAGTGATCCTTCTGCCTCAGGTTCCAAAAGTGCTGTGACTACAGGCATGAGTCACCTTGCCCGGCCTTTGAATTCTTAAGTAGGCAACTTAATTCTCCAATATGAAAATAAGCAGCTGATCATCTTAAATTCTTCATTAACAAGGCAAGAAGTCAGAACAAAGACATTATTTTATCACCAGTACAGCTCCTTCAGTATTGGATATTCTGATTTAAATACAGGGAAAAGATTTTTAAAAATACTTCATAGTGTTTGCTATGTACTGGAAAACAAACATGATTATTATCATTTTCAGTGAAAACTGCATTAGAAATCAAGAATCTGATTAAAAATTGTTTTTCATCATAAAATGGTGACAATCACAGACCTTCTGAAAAGCGATATACTGAATTAATCATGCCACATTAATAATAATTACTGATTATATAATAGTGCAAAATACAATGTGTACTTTCACTCATGCTGTATCTATTTATATAGAACTGTCATTTTTTTTCTAAATTTAAATGGTAAACTATCTTTAAAGGCATAAATTTCTGTCAATGAAAACATCCTAAAATTTTATTCATTTGATGATCTACAGACAGTCACAGACTTACAGTGGTTTGGCATAGATTTTTTGACTTTATAATAGTATAAAAGTAATATGCATTTACTAAAAGCTATATTTCAAATTTGCAATTTTGATCTCTTCTTGGGCTAGCAATATGCCCAAGAGAGTAGCACAGTGCTGTGATACTCTCTCTCAGGCTGGGCAGCAGCAGTGAGCCGCTACTTCCAGTCTGCCACATGATCACAAGGATAAACAACAGATATATTCTACAGTGCACTGTGTTGCCAGATGACTTTCTCCATCTGTAGGCTAATACAATTGTTCTAAGCACATTTAAGATAGGTCAGATGGAGCTATGATGTTCGGTAGGTTACGCGTATTAAATGCTTTTTCAATGTAGCAGTATTTTCAACTTATTATGGATTTTTCAGGATGAGCCCCACTGTAAGTTAAAGAGGATTTGTATCTGCTTATTGCATCTCTACCACACGCTGCTGAAAAAGATAGACTAAGAACCTGCTTCTAGCAGACCTTTTCGCTAGTGAAGGCAGAAACAGAGAACAACCCAGTAAAAAAATTGTCTGAGTTAGACAACTTCAGATTATAAGTTCCATGACTGAAATAATGTAGGGGGATGGGATGAAAAGAGATTGTAGGAATGGGAGGTAATTGGTTTTGGTGGGGAGAAATGGTTTTCCTGAAAAGAGAGCACTCTGGAGAAGACAGGAAGAAAAAAAAGAGAAATAGTCATTTCAAGATTTGGGAACAGGATGCACTTGCTCAGGGGAATGAATAAGAGTGCAAATCTCCAGCTATCAAAGACCTTGACACATTCAACACAAATGAATTTGGTGTCGCTGGAATTTAAGCAAATAAAAAGAATGTTAGGAGTTGAGACCAGAGTGATGCGAGTGATGCAGGGATCAGTTTATGCAAGGCTCTGTAGACCATGGTAAACAGTTTGAATTTTAAGTATAATCAGAAGCCACTGGAGAGTTTTAGGCTCGTCTGTGGAAATGAAACGATATAAGCTGTATGGTCAAAAGAAAATACTGGCTGTTGAAAAGAGAATAAATGCAAGAACCAAGCATGGATGTGGTTAGAACTGATGGTGGCTTTGATGAGGCTAGGCTTCTACTTCGAATTCACAGATCTTACAAAGTGACAGGTTGTCCAAATAACATGCAGCAAAATCAATGAATGAAAAAAGCAAGGAGCACATGTGATTATTGGGCATACTAGTGCTTTACTAAATGAACTTCATGACTTCCCTTTGAAGTACACTTTTGGATTTTCCATTTGGAAGATTATTTACAAATAATTATCAAACATGCTTTTACAGGAAGGTAAGAGAAGGTAATTTCATTTAAAACAGACAAATTAAAACGACTTGTACTACTTTGTGGGTAGTGAGTTGTATTTTTCACCTGAAATGACTGAAAAAAATATTTTTACAGGAAACTTATTTAATTGAAGCTATTGTTAGGCACTGCAAATATGTTTGGCTCATGCGACAGTTCCTAGGAATTTATACACGGGTTCAGAGTGTTGTTCAGGCACCAGAAAATAAACCTCCAAGCTATTTACTGCCTCCATGATATATAAAGTTTGCAGCTTTGATTTTGTGTGATTATGTTCAGCAATGGTGACCTTTAGAGGCAACAATATTGAAGTGTAATGAGGAGATGTTTGATCACTGGTATACAATGAAGAGTTGGTGCTACTTCCCCATTTTTTCCTGGAATTTGTGAAATTCAACTGACAGGCTTTAACCTTTAGACTGCTGAAGTTATAAAATGTATAGGGATTTAGGCTGTTTATACAACACGTTAGATATATGAAATTTTTAGACAGTGTAGCTTCCTTTATCATCTGGTAAAATGATTTTGTATATTTAATCATATCAGTCACTGGTAACCATGACAAGCTGCACTCGGGTATATCATGAAGTATATGAAGTGTAGGTTGATGAAAATAGGAGTGGAGGCCATCATGTAAAATAAATAGACAGTGGGCATTCTCCCCAGACCAGGCATTTTCAAATTAGATGGATAATGCTTCTCTACTTCTGTTGCCTTTCCATCCAGGGTAGCAGAGAAGCTAGTAAGAGATGACCTGTGGGCCCTGCTTGCTAAAAATTTCCATGAACTCAAGAATGCTTTAAATAAAGGAAAGGTAAGAGTGAGGTGCAAATGGATTAGAGGCTGTGATTACCAGCCTCCTTTAGAGGTATAATTGTTGATGGGAATGTTGGTGAGGGAGAAAGGAAACCAGTGAGAACAGAAGCTCAGGATCTGTGGCCCCATGATTGTTTGAATGATTAGTAGTAGTGGAAGATCCCCCAAATAAATTATTCCTAGTTCTTTTTTATAAATCATTTTACTAAATTGCTGATTTCTTGGCTGGAAGCAGTAAGGAATAATTGATAAAGCAACCAGCTTTTCCTGGTTAACTATAGGGTTTTGATTCTCGAGGTAAGAATTTATAGAGTACAGTCCTCTATTGGTTTCTGTGGAGGATTGGTTCTAGGACCTCCCTCAGATACCAAAATCTGCAGATACTCACTCAAGTGCTGCCTGATATAAATGGTTTGGTATTTGCATATAACTTAACTTACATCCTCCTGTATATATAAACTCATCTCTAGATTACTTATAATACCTAATATAATGTAAATCCTATGTAAATAGTTGTTAGACTCTATTGTTCAGAGAATGATGACAAGAAAAATGTCATACATGTTCAGTATAGACACAATTTTATTTAGACTATCTTCTATTTGAGGTTGGTTGAATCCACCAATGCAGAACCCACAGATATGGTGGGGTGGCAACTGTGTAGAACAGTGTGTCTTATTTCCAAATAAGCTTATGATTACAAGCATATGTATTAGTGATAGGAATTTAATCTGTAGGGAGAAATAATTTACCTTAGGTATTAGTTTTAAAACATAGATATATAAAAAAAAGAAATAGAGAATTAAATACAGAACCTATTTCTGGGCACTCATGTAAATAAGAAATTTCCACCAAAATTGAATGTTCATGCCTCTTGCCTAGTTGACAATACCATGGCAATAAAATACATTTATTAAATGCCAAGTTACATTTGAAGATTCCAGAGATGATTCAACAAGCATGGCCATTGACTTCTATGACCTTGTTCTTTTTAAGAAGAACAAGTTCTAATCTTATTTATTTTTTTACCCCTAATTTTTTTTTTTTTACACAGAATCTGGAAGATAGACACCAAGTAAATTTATACAGAATGAATAAAGGAATGATTGAAGATTAAGCTTACCAAAGAAAAATTAAATGCCTTAACAAAGAACATGATTAAAGAATTGGTGTTTTGTATTCCACATAGAAAAATGGGGACAGTGTGAATAATGTAGCATGTTTCTTAAAGAAAATCAAGTTCATTGAATGTTTACAAAAGCTGGAGCTAAGTAGATTGAAATGTAATTCAGATGGGTCAGAAAATGTTTGCAAACATTTGGAATTCAAGGGTGTGAAATTCAAAGCGTAGTTAGAAGAAAGACGTGGTGATATGTAAACTTAAGGTGTTTTCTTCGAGTATTTTGCATATCTTTGTATTCAAGTCCTTTTAAAAGGCATAGGTTTTTGGAGTCCCATATAAAATAAAAGAATTCACCTGCCAAATCTTGAGTTGTTTTTCCATATGTTTCCAATATTAGTATCAGACAACAGTAATCTCTGATATTTAGAATGTAAATGTTTCTGAGAGTGGTTATTCCTATCTTCTCCTGAGACACCTGAGAATCAACTGGGAGAAAGAGCCTCAAAATTGTCTTACACAGTTTCCCTATGATTCCAGGCAGAATATATTCCACCCATCAGGAAAATGGCTGGTTATCCTATGGTGTTGGATATCTTATAGTCTTACCTACACTACAAAATCATGTGAGGCTTTCCTTCTCTGTCTCCAGTTATATACCCACTGTATTATTGTCTAGGTTAGTGGCTTTCAAACTGTGCTATGAGGACAGGACCAATCAGGCTCTCTATACGTGCTTAAGCAGTTGAGATTGAAGGGGTAGTGAGTGAGTAGAGCTCCCCTTGACTTTCTTTGGATAGAGAAGTTCTACTTGGTAAGATTGCATTTGACAAAAAACCTCTGGTGCTAAAATAAAAGTTGGAACCTATGAGTACATAATTAAATACCCATTTTGTTCAGTTTGGAGGCTAAGAGATATATGCAGAGGTTTTTTTTTTTAATTTTTTTTATTTTTTATTTTTTTTTTTGAGATAGAGTTTCACTCTTGTTGCCTAGGCTGGAGTGCAATGGCGTGATCTTGGCTCACTGCAACCTCTGCCTCCCAGGTTCAAGCGATTTTCCTATCTCAGCCTCTAGAGTGGCTGGGATTACAGGTGCATGCCACCACGCCTGGCTGATTTTTGTATTTTTAGTAGAGACAGGGTTTCATCATATTGGTCAGACTGGTCTCGAACTCCTGACCTCAGGTGATCTGCCCTCCTCGGCCTTCCAAAGTGCTGGGGTTACAGGTGTCAGCCACCACGCCCGGCCTGCAGAGGTATTTTTTCATAGACTACTCTCCATAGCCTAATTTTCTTTCAACTGGAATTCCTATTAAATTTCAAATATCACTTTAAATATTAAATATTTTGAAAGTTCAGAGGATATAGCAACAGCAAGGTGAGGATGGTATGTAATTTGGAGGACCCTCTTAAGAAATATAATACAGAACTATGAATACCAAATTCCCAGGGCCTCTGGCAAATATTTAGAAAGGGCCCAATGTAACTGAGGGGCCTGAATCTTCATTAGCTTCATAGGAAAGCCTACTTTGAATTAGACATGTGGAAAGAAAGAATGTTAATATCAGTGAATGCTTTTTAACGTGCATTTCACTTATGAAAGTTCCAGGAAACCAGGACAGTTGTGAAAAAGCAACCAGATTTAAATTATTTTTTAAAGCTGAAGATTAGAAGAAGATATTTACTAAAAATGAGATATATTTTTAAATGACCACAAGTTATGAAGTCTTAGTTACTTAAGTATTTACATAAAAGAGATGAGGAAATGTTGAAATGGCATTGAAATTAGTGAGAAGAGGAGCAGATCTAAGCGTTGTGTGGTATGACTACATTATGAGGCCTGACTCAAGGTGTGGTAGGATTAAAATTCACCAAAGTAAGGGCAGGCAAAAGGGATCCTGAAACCTACTCCATGACTCTCCAACATGATGCAAGTGTTCACATTCAGTGTCTTTAGAACTTCAATTTCTGAGCCTTTTATACTATTACTAGAAATTATTTGCAAAATTCAGATTTTTCTTATCTAAATGAGATAAAACCTAGACCTGTTGAGTTCCATTGTAACCATTTTAGAGCCCAGGGTGGTTAATTTTATTTATAATTATGGTTGGTGAAACAATCTTATTCTTTTATTATTTTAAATTAATATTCATTGAGTACTTAGTATGTATAAGACACTTTACATACATGATTTTATTTCGTCCCCACATTAGCTAATAAGATAGGTTATTTTATCATTTCACATTGTAGATAAGGGAACTGAGGAATTTCAATGTTGAATATTTGCCCAAGGTCACCAGGCTTTAGTGTGGTGGTGAAGGAAGTTTTACTTAGGCTGTCTGATTTTAATGCCTGTATTCCTAGCTATGATGCCATATTACTAACAAGGCAATTATTAGTAAGTAATCTATTTGCTTAAGCTGCCATAACAAAATACTACAGACTGGTTGGCTCAAACAACAGAAATTTATGTGCATCCAGTTTGGGAGACTGGAAGTCCAAGATCAAGATGACATCAGGGCTGGTATCTGGTGGGTGCTTTTCCCTTGGGTTCAAGATGGCTGCCTTCTCACTCTGTGCTCATGTGGTATTCTTTGTGCGAGGAGAGAGAATAAGTGAGTTCTCTGGTGTCTCTTCTTATAAGGACACTAATCCTATTGAATCAGGGCCCTACCCTTGTGACCTCATTTAATCTTAATTACTTCCTTAGAGACCCCATCTCCAACTGTAGTCACACTGAGAGTCAGGGCTTCAATATATGAATCTTGAGAAGGATACAATAGTTCAGTTCATAACAGATAATTCTCCTTACTTTTCACAAGAGTTATTTTTCAAGTTAATTATGTCTTGGTCTATTGTATAAGAATGACCATTTACACACTACTTTCTTCCTCCGACTCACATGGAGGCTGCTTCTAACTTCCATACAACCCTTCCTTTGAGAGAGCATCTCCACTGCCCAGTCACCGGGCCCCACCTGCTGACTGCTGGGGAGACTATAACCATGTCATCTTCTCAACTAGTCCCAGCTCCTTATCTCTTTCTCTGCATGGAGCACTAGAAGACCTGGAGCCTGAAGGACTTTCTTTTCATCTATTTTCTTTTATCTTTCACTTCTTGCAGTTTTGATATTTCTACTTCAGATAATGGTTCTGATATGTACTCAACACCGTAACCCATTTTCTTCTTTGCTGTGCTCTTGTCTACTTAGCTCTTTTTTTTTTTTTTTTTTTTTTGATGGAGTCTCACTCCATCACTGAGGCTGGAGTGCAGTGCACTGCAAGCTCTGCCACCCAAGTTCAAGTGATTCTCCTGCCTCAGCCTCCTGATTAGCTGGGATTACAGACACCTGCCACAGCGCCCGGCTAATTTTTGTATTTTTAGTAGAGGTGGCTATGCTGGTCTTGAACTCCTGACCTCGTGATCCACCCGCCTCCGTCTCCCAAAGTGCTGGGATTACAGGCGTGAGCTACTGCAACTGGCCAGCTGTTGCGTTTCTTAAGAAAAAATATTTTCCATGTTAATTTTACCTGTGAATTGTAAAACAAGCAAAACAAATCAAAACAAATTAAAACTTTGCTACTAATCATGATGGACAAAGGAATGGGCTTTACTAAGGATAAGCCTGCTTCAAGGAAAAATAAAACCTTAGATTTAGATAAAAATCTTAAAACGAGAATGACTCAGGATTCCACTTCATAGACTCAGTGGCATTTCCTATAGTTTTCAAGTAACTAGCAAAGGTTGCTATTAGTGGAGATGCCAACTCAACAAGCACAAAGGTAGGACCCAAGGTCCTGAGATTTTGGGACCGTGAGCAAGTCACATAAATGGTGATAATTTCACTTGTGTGTCTATTAAATCAGAAGGTTGAACTAAGTGACTGAAGGTCCCTCTAGATTTAAAACCTAATGTTATTCACTGAGGTAGACCTCGTAGTAGGCTTTTCTTGCTCTATGCTTTCTCTCCTCTACCATGTTCATTTTTGTAGGGAAAATTTTGGAGGTAAGTGTTATAGTTGCCCCAGGAAGCCCTGGCTTCAAAGGCTGGGAGTGGGGCAAATGAAGAGGAGGGAATGAAACTGAAAACCTCAACACTTTCTCACAATCCCCACAGAACATCTTGGCCTTGCTGCCATTCATTTGCCCTTTGAAACACTCTCCTTTCTTTTCTCCTGTGAAACTAAGCATCTTGGTTCTGTTTGAGCATTCTCTCTGCTTTCTTAAGGGCTCCTCTTCCTTCCCTTGCCCCTTAAAAGAGGAAATTCCCCAGAGCTCTATCCTTAGGTTTATGTTTTCTCTCTGCATACTCGTGCACTAAACTTGGTGCCTTCACGTTCTCAATTGAGAGCACTAATGTGAGATTTTAACTAGTGGGCTGATGTCAATCTCTTCCCATTGATTCCCCTCCCAGTCACCAAAACTTTAAACCCAAACAGCCTTTCTAAAGCTCAGCCCTCCTCCCCTCCATGTCTTTACATCCAGCCAGGTAGCAAATCCTGTCGTTTTAACTCTGAAATGCCATTTAAATCTCTTGCTCCTTATCCTAACTCTTATTAAGTTCAAGGAACCTCGTAAGTACTGTGCAAAATCTTTCTAAATAATGGGTGACCATCAGGAGAATCTCCTCAAAACTGCTATGATAACATGAGTCCCCTTCTCATGAACTGTCAGTGTTCTCTGACCCCTGCTCCTAAGTACAGCCTTACACATGACTTTGAAGGCTAACCGCAACCTGACTCCAAACTAACTTTCTAGAGGCCCATCTTGCACTTCACCCTCACCCAGCCCAACCACTTCTTTACCCAGCAACACAGACTCTGTGACATGCCTCAGACAAGCCTACTGCTTTTCACCAGGGGTTATTTATGCTATTCCCTACACCCAGAACAACCTTCACTTGTTCATCAAAATTCAGGTCAAATCACATTTTCTTCTTGGACATTCTTCAACTACTCAATTCCCAAATCTTCTCTCATCTTTTGAACTTTCTATAGCTCTTAACATTTTTTCCCAATCAAGGGAGTACTTTTATATCCAGTGCAGAATATCTAGAAATTAGAGAAAATCAGTGGAAACACCATGAACTTTTAAAAAGAAAATACTTCTAGCATTTGGATATATATGTAGTTTCAATATTTTCTCATGTGTATTTTTATGCAAAAGTAATACATATTCTAATTTTTAATCAGCTCTTATTATTTTTATATATATTTGGAACTTTTTTCTTATCAAAAGGTGTTCTTTAACAATATGATATTTAGTAATCCATTAGCCTTTAAAAATTCTCTTACAGTCAACGTTTACAACATTCTGCTTTGGACTCTGATTTGGTGGTTGCAGGTCTATTTTCTGTACTAAAGTTTAATTTTTTTTGATGTTAGAAACCATACAACAAGCTATCCCAAATACCATCTAGACTGTCTCAGTCCCAGAGAGAGAATATAGGAGAGTTCACCCTTGTGATCAACAAATAAACATAACCATCCTTTAAAAAATCGAAGTCTTTAGAAAAGTTACCAGCATGGATCTGCTTACCAGGTGCCTTGCTCCTCTCTCTAGCGTAAATACTTTGGCCACCATATTATCCTAAGTCTTCCCCCTATAAGTTTCCAAGTTCAGGATTTTTATAGCATTAACATGACAGGCAGAAAGCCAGGATATAAACAGAATCTCCTGACAAAAATGAAAACAAAATTATAATTATTTGGATAAGGATTTTCTTTCATATTTAGACATATTAGCTTTCTTTTAAACCATTAGAGTTGCACAATAGTTATATAATAACTAGGACAAAAACTGAGACTTCATTCACTTTATGTTTTGGTTTAAGCAAATTTAAAACTATATGGCTTAATTTCAGCTTTAAAAAACCAGTACATTAGAGGAAAAGCTTACCTATGTGCATGAAGGCTGAGTTAAATATTGCAATGTGCACCCTAATATTGCTGATTTCCACCGCTGGTGAGGGCTATTTAGTGTTTATCAGTTGAGATTTTACATTTTTGTTGTATACTATTTTAAGGAAGGAGAAATGTTCTTTTCATTGTGACAGTTACTTCTCTCCTTTAACTGAGATACCTTGTTCAACTGAAGTGATCTTAATGAGACGGGCTTTATTATGAGAACTTTAAATTCGTGTCACATAAAATTTAATGAAGTATGAAATTTTAAGCATTTTATAATATTATATTTTTAAAAGAGTAAAAGACTTACCTACCCAGCTTACTTTTTGAAAAAAATACCAAATGTTCCATATTTGTTGGGAATTATTTTAGCAAATTTCAAGTCACACAACTACTTGAAATATTAAAACATCTTTACGTTTAGTTAGCAAAAATGTAATTGGTACATTTTCAAAGAGCTCGGCCTTTAATGGATAGATTTTTCTCAAATTCCCCAAATTATCTTCAAACTCAGAGACATTTAAGAAACGAGAAGTCAAATAGCATGAGAAGAAGAACTGCATGGAAATCAAGATACATCTATTTCAAAGTACGCCAATAGAATATTTGACATTGTCATTTCCTAGAGCTGTCCAGTTGACACTATTTTTTACCAAATTAGGAAAAAAGATTTAAGATGCATTTGTTTGTCATTGAGATTTATGTGTTCTACTAATTCAACAAACACTTACTGCATATTCATTAAGAACTAGGTATTATATTAATTTCTGGGAATATATAACTGAGAACCGGATATACACAGCTCTTGTCATCACAGAACTTCCAAAAGATAGACATAGATATTACTTGTGCCACTAAAAGGAAACAGCTGTAGTCTAGTCTGCACTGCCTATATATAGAGAAAACAATGGGCTTACGTGTATTGAAGGAAAAGTTGATTCCATTATTATTTTCATTCCACCTCAAGCAAATTCTCATAAATGGTATAAAAAGAGTCCAGTATTACTTGTCTAAAATTTTTCTACCTTTAGAGATTTGTTGGACCTCTGGATAAGCTTTATACTTTTTTTCTGTTTTTCTTCTCATTTCATGGTATTTGGTATCAAATTTAGCAAATAAAAATGACAAATTATTTATTCCAACTCTCTCACTTACTTACATGAAGTAAATAAGGTTTAATTAGGTGATATGACTTGCTCAAGTCATCTGATTTTGATTAATAGTAGCAGAGGTCAGTGTTAACTGGTTTAGTTGAAGCCAAATCATGGTTTGAAAGTTAGTACTATTTGATATTTCTGGGGTCACTGTTTTCCTTCAGCCTTTCAGCAGTCAAGATATGCCATTCTTTCCTGAATTTATTGGAAATGTAGACTATCACCTCATTTATCTTTTGCATCATTATTGCTTCTTTGTTCATCTTGTATTTGTCTTCTTTTGCTTCAAGAAAGAGCCCAACTTTTTCTTGATCTGGTAGCCATCTGATATCAAAGTTTGTTCAGTCATACCATCCCTAAGCTTATTTCAATCATGAAATGCTACTAGTTGGGAAAAAAGGTGATGGAATATATTAAAAATAGGTCTAAAGATAAATCTATTTAGTGCTCTTAATAGTTAGCTAATTAGAGAAAGTAATCCTCGGGCATTTGAAATTGGGTAATCATTTTCCCAGGATATTAATTTGTAGAAATTGAGATCCTTCTTTTATATATATCAACAAAAGATGTAAACATATTTCTTTACATAGATCAAACGCTTTTGGATTTATATAGTGTATTTGTTAAGAAGGGAAATCTAACCATGACATAGTAGTTATCTTACGTAAATTCTTCTAAATCATTTTCAGGGCTTAAAAAATCTAAGCAAAGATGGTACTTCATGGGTAAGTTGTCTCTCATCAGAAAAGTAAGTGAAAGGTCTAAAAGAAAGAATTCTTATTTTGTCTCCATTTAGAGAGAAGATGTATTAATTATGACTTTCATAGGCCAATTATTGTATCCTTGGCCTTTTTGGTTGATCTCCATTACCACTTGAAAGTCCCTATGTCCAATAAAAAGAACAATAAGTAGTGTGCTTAAATGCAGACATGATTCACCTGCTATAACTGTTCTTTACTATTTTATTGACAAATGTTTAAATGAAACTACAACAGACTGAATATTTATGCCCACCCCTCCAAATTCATATGTTGAAAATCTAGCCCCCAGGGTGATGCTATTGGGAGATGAGGGTTTTGGTAGGTAATTAGGTCATGACAGCAGAGCTCATTCATTACAAAAGAGGCCCCAGAGAGTTCACTAGGCCCCTCCACCAGGTGAGATCACAGAGAAAAGACAGTCATCCATGCACTAGGAAGTGGAGCCCTCACCAGTCATGGAATTTTCTGGAGTCTTGATTTTGGACTTTCCAGGCTCCAGAAATGCGAGAAATAAATTTTTGTTGTTTATAAACCACATGGTTTATGGTATTTTGTTATAGCAGACAATGGACTAAGATGAAAACACTAAATTTTTATTTTACATTCAGGGAATATTGCCAAACCTAATGCTATCATTCATATATAACATTTCTAGCACTAGAGTGGTGAGACTTTTGGTTTCTATTAGTATCTCTGTAACGACCAAGAAAAAACCCCAACAACAACACTGATTTCCTCTCTTTCATTTTTTCCCGACCCAAGATATTACCTTATTCTGCACATAAGGACTTTAAGTACAAAGAAGGAAATCATAGTAGCAGTTTCAACTGTCAACTTCTGCTTAGGAAATCCTTAATAAACCTTCATGTCGAGATTTGTGAAACAACTGACAAAATCGCTGGTCTGAAGTTGCAAACAAAGTATTAATCAAGGCAGCCCCACTGTGGCTTAATAATATCAATGACAGACACTTCTTGGCAATCAAGGATCCTCTGATGATCATCTAATCAAACAGTACTGATTCCATCACACCATGGCTTTGGTTGAGTTTAACAGAGAAGAGGATTCATCCATAACCAAACAGGTTCAACGGAACATTGAAAATCAAAGGAAAGTGCAAAAGAAAGTGCTTCTAACTTTGGATTGTGGCATCAAGGAAAAGTAAATAAAATAAATTGAATAACTTCTTTTGCAGAGCTGAGAAGTCTCAAAGTTTCCTTCATCTAAGAATATGTTAAAATGACATTGACAGAGTCCAGCGTATTGGAGCCTGAAATCTGACTTCTCCTTCATGTGAAGGTGTGGGTATTAATTTGGTTAATTTCTAATGATCATCCATAATAACTTACAAAAGAGTTTGAATAATGAAACAATGTAAAAAGAAATTTGGTTCCAAAAATAAGCCTTTCTAAGACAGAAAATGTCTTAAAAACCTGCAGTATTTAGAGGCTTAATTAGTATACTGGGTCATTATGACATCTAGCTCGTTTCATTACCTTCCTAATGTATTATTAGTTGGCAGTTAAATACTGTCTGCTGGGACCTAAGAGTTTTTCCTCTTGTCTTTCTGGTCATACTTATTGCCTAGGCCGACAGCTTACCTGTAGTGAGGAAGAAATGGAACACCAATTAGAAAGCTTTCAGCCCAGCACCCATGGAAAAGCCAAAAGCTGATAAAGGTCAGCGTGAAATTTGAATGACAGGGCTAAAGTCTTTTACTCATAATTTTGTGTTTGCAATAGAATTCAGAGCAATTCACAGCCTTAAAGGCCTTAAGTGAGAACAGCAATTAATTGTAATGAATAATCTGACAAATCTGGTTGACATATGGCTGCTAATGCCCTCCTTTCTAGTGGGAGCAGTGGAGGGATTAGATTAACTCAAATGAAATCTGGGACCGCCATGCCATCTGCATGTTCAGTAGGAAACGGTACACGTTAAATGGTGAGTGGGTAGATATCTGTCTTGTACTCATCTCTCTCTGAGCCCTTGGCAGATCTGGGAATAGCAGTTTTATTACTGCACCAGCTGCCTGTCAATAGAGTAATACAGGAACGGCATAGAGTACAACCTAGAAAGCTAATACACCACGAAGCTGTTAAAAATTAACTAGATACAATTAACATGGACTTCTAAATTTCTCTGTTTATACAATGCATATTTATATTTTGATTTTGGGTTTGCCTCATTGAATGTTCAGTTATTAAACAATATCATTTCCATCTGCCCTATCTATATGTTCTACCTGAAGATACAAGTGGCAGATAGAGACTGAATTTCAAATATTCTTATGAGTTAATAAAACTCACTTTTCCATTATTTTGAGGGTCAGGTAGAGAATTATTAAATGAAATCTATAAGTAATCCCTGAACTCGTTTACAAAGCCCCACCTCCTTCCCTCAAATGTACCCTTCCCCTTTTTTTTTTCTTAACTCCAAAGTTAACAAGTGGTGAATTGCAGTGAATTACTCTTTCCCCTCTTTGGCCCCTGCACTGCCCCTGATGAAGGAGGTAATACTCAGAGATGTGGCCAAAAGCAAGGGGGTGCTCATTGTGATTGATTTCTGCAAAATTAAATGTTATTTGTTTCTGCTGGGAGAGGAAGACTACCATTCACACTTATTTCCTCCTACCAGATTTAATGTGTTCCATCGTAAAGCCAAATTCCTCCTTGATCTGGCTGCTCTGCTGAGTGGAGTTTACTTTTTATTTTACTTGAGTACCTTGTATTACATTCTAAGGCTAAGCTGTTATTTGAACAAACAACCAGTACAGACCTTGCCTTTGGGATGTGAGTTAAATCCCTGCCCAACTTGCTCACTTCCACTTAGGCCCCGGTTGCCACTGCCAGTTATTAGTCGCTGGAGAATATAGATCCTGAAACCTCATTCCGCCTCTTTCTCTTTATAGGCTTTTCACTTGATCAAGTTAAATCCGCACAAACCTTGTGTGCTTGAAAAGAAAACAAGAGGAAATTCTCTTCCCAAGTCTCTTGTCAGTTTCTTAGAGATTTCCATGGAACACAGTAGTGTCTGATACAGGTTATCTATTTCTCCTTCCTATCAGAGCTGCCAATCATTCCTGTTTTACAGGGGAGCAAAACTGAAGCACAAGCCCATTAACTAGCTCACTTTTAATCTCCCAACGAATCAGGAGAGCATTCAGATTTGTATAAAGTAGCTTTGTCCAAAATGAGCAAATCTGATTTAATCAGTGATAAAACAAAAACTCATCTTCCTGTGGGCAAGTATGTAGAAAAGTCAAAACAGACAAAATTCATTCTCTGGAAACATCGGCCTGGATGGTCAGGTTTTTTTTGTTTTGTTTTGTTTTGAGATGGAGTCTTGCTCTGTCGCCCGGGCTGGAGTGCAGTGGCTGGATGTCGTCTCACTGCAAGTTCCACCTCTCGGGTTCATGCCATTCTCTTGCCTCAGCCTCTTGAGTAGCTGGGACTACAGGCGCCCGCCACCATGCCCAGCTAAGTTTTTGTATGTTTAGTAGAGACGGGGTTTCACCGTTTTAGCCAGGATGGTCTCCATCGCCTGAGATGGTCAGGTTTTAATACATCTTCCTTGGTGGTTAAGTTTGAAGGCAGTGGTGGGATGACAGTGGAAAAACCACTCCTCCATTTTAGGAAAATGTAATCTTTACCCAATGGTGTGTGGTCTCAGGCAAGACACTTAATCTCTTTGAGCTTTAGTTTCCTCTTCTGTAAAGTGAATTGATTCAACTGTGTGATATTGGTGTAGGGGTAGATATTTTCTATTCCTCCTCAGTATGAACTGGGTGGTGTTGGGTTGACTACAGCAAACATGGGATTGCCATTTCTCCTTTCACTAAGGGATCCTGTTACCATCTCTAATTCATTTTAAGGTTTCTAAAGTTTAAACGTATTTAAAGTATTATGCCTAGTAATGTCATATATTACATATCAGCCTGGGATCTTAATAACTTATTTGTGGTTATTAGAACTTAAACTTGGGTTGTAAAGTTATCTCCAACCTCTAAGCAGTCTTTTCATCTGCCTCCAAGCAATATATTTCTTAAGCAAACCAGAGAGAAGAAATGCTGCTTCACAGCCTATTAAAGATGGAAGATTTTTACAGCCTCTATTGGTAACAAACTCCAGTGTTTTTAAAAGCATCCTTAATATGAATTTTTAATTTCCTAAATGTAAGGTGAGCCCCTCATTTTTTTCCCATGTGAATAATAAAGAGGCTGCTATCCATAATGGCTGAATTGTACTATATGTTGTTTTTTTTTTCCCCCCAAATATTACTGTGGATACGCATACTGTCCTTAACAGTTAAGATTTAGAATACCATATGAAATCTTCTACTCAGTGACCATTTTGAGACTTTTTAAAAAGCAGTTGTTACTAGTTGCTAATTATGCATGCTATGATTGAAAGTTCAATATTTAGGTGAAACCTAAAATCTTTATAATTTCCTTCTCAGCAGGAATAATTTTGATATGAAATTTGAAATGTATGGACACTTCATGAATAGTCTTCTGGGGTGATGTTTAGAACATTTGATTTGGCCTGAATATGAAACAATTGAAACAGATAATATCTGGAAAAAATTGGTGTGGACATACAGATGTTTACTGGCTGAATATTAATGATGTTTTAGGTAAAGATTGCAGTTGTTCAAACTAGTGATTACATCTGTGGTTTCCTTCAGTACTCAGATTTTGGGACCTTTGAACTTGAGCAGAACAGTGGTTCTCAAAATTGTGGTCCACAATCAGGTGCTTCAGCATCACCTGGGAACTTGTTAGAAGGGCAAAATCTCAGGCTTCACCCTAGACACACTGAATCAGAAGTCTGTGTGTGGGAGCCAACAGCCTGTATTTTAACGTGCCCTCCGGGTGAATCTGATACAGGCCAAAGTTTGAGAGCCACTGTTCTGGATGACAATTCTTTGATTGCCTGCTATAATCTAGAACAGCTCCCATGAACAGAGCATTCTTGCATATTAGAAAAAGAGAGAACAACAACAAAAAAGGAGACCAACAAATAAGTAAATTAAAAATAAAGGAAAGGATGAGGGTACAAGGGAAAGAAAACTCATCCCTTCCTCATGCTACAAACAACTGCCTTAAAGGGCCACTCACTGTCAGGGAAGCCACAAATGGCCCACTCCTATTTTAGAATTCACCTGTCTAGAAGGTAAGCAAATAGCTTTGTAAAGTTATTTTGGGGGTTACTATATATATATATATCTTCTTTTTTTTCTGACCTAATTATTTTCCAGCGATTTGGTTCATTTTATTATTATTATTATTATTATTATTTTGTCTCCTAAGCAACTATAGAGATCAGCTGGTCCACTTTTTGCCTAAGGATACCTAAAACGTTTTATCATTCCACACTTCCTACATATATAAGTTGTTCAGCTTGGGCAAGAACTGCCCTCATCCTTCCACCCAGATTTAGTCTCTCTGCCAACCCATAATCTTTTGCTTATTCTTCAGCTATTTCTTTCATCCTGCTTAGAGAGAAGTTTCCCAAACATTCTGCCCTTGTCTTCAGCAGGAATCTCTGCGATTTGTCATTTAATTGTGCTTCTGACTCTCAGAGACCTCTTAACAACAACTACAAAGAAATAACTAAAACTGGTGCCATGATTCTCTCTCCCTTTGGTCTGCTTCAGCCAGCACTTGGCTTTGAAAAATACTCAGTAATTCTTTAAGTTCAATTGAATCGTTTATCCTAAAGAACCTTTTCTCACAGGCCATTTTTCCGTATCTCTTTAGCTACATTGACCATTTATATTTTTATTTAAAGGGAAGGTTGCTTTATGATTCTTATGTGATATGATTCTATGTCAGGATCATACTGGATTTAGAAAAATCTACTGCTAAAACCCATGAGTTGTAATCAAACTACAATTCCTTGAAGCTCTTTAATATACCTCTGTTCCTTACAGAGTTTGTTTTCACTAGTTTTAGGCTGTGAAAGTATTCTCGATTAACCTTATTCTACTGGACACTGCTTTGGATACTTTCTCAAGGTGTTACAGTGATACCCCTCTCAGTTGGTGTCGCTTGCCAATTTAATGAGCGTACTTATTCTTCTTCCACTCAGTTAATTGATAACAGACCTAAAAGCAGTTCAATCACTCAGTGCCTGGGCACAGTCTTTCGTGACAATCTTCTACTGTCCTTGAAGTTACAGAATTAGGATCACATTTTTAAAGGTAGTTTTGTAAGAATGTGATTGAGCTTAATAGATTTATGCATATTACTTTTCACTATCAGTTTTGTCCCACAAAATTACTAGAATCAACAGTTCAATCTTTATTTTTTGGTCTTTTTAGCATTTTATTGTTCTTGTGGGGGGTTAATATAGGCTTTTAAAATATTTTTGCTGTGTATTAGGTAAAAATGTAGAGAACCTCCCTATTTTCTTGTATGCCAAGATATAGAATATCTTTCTCACTTTCAGTGATTCGTATCCTATGAGTATTCGAAGATAGAACCTTGAGTAAAACTTCTGTCTGGTTTTTAATGGTGTTGGATAAAATCTAGTAGACTCTATATTTAACACACCAGCTTGTGTTAATAGACTAGTTTGTTTCCTACCTTTGAGTTGCCTGCCTGAGTTTTGAATTCACTGTATTTGTAAAGGTCGAAGTAAAAGTAGCTTTATGGTTTTTTTTTTTTTTTTTCTTGTTACTATCTATTATCAACCTCTTTTACCCATTTAATAAAAGAGTCACATTTTCTTTCATTTTTTTTTTTTTTGCATTTCTTCTTGTAAACCTCCAACTTCACTTGACCCTGCCATAAAGTCCTAGAAAAAGTATATAGGAGTTTGAAAGGCAAGCCATTTTTACAGCATTTTAATACATTTCCATTTTGCAGCACAGTGAATACTGACAGTATAATAGAGACTTTAAAAACAAAGGTAAAGCAAACTATGAATGCTGTCAGAATTTTTAATTTCACTAAACTCAGCAGGCATAAGGACACATTTTCTTGCATATTAGGCCTATCAAGTAATTATAAAATTGAGGAATTTAATCTGCCTATATAGCACTTTGAGGTCACATCAGATTTTTGAAATGTTATCTAAACATCAATTTTATAAATAAAATATTGTTTCAGATATCTGTTACTTATAGACATCTACATATGTAGGTAATATGCTGTAGACTAGTAAGATTCATTTCAAAAATCTGACTGCAACTTATAAAATTAATGCTTTTTCTTGGATGGCTATAATAAACTTACCAGATCAAAAAACTGCATCTTTTTATTTTAATAACTGTCACCTGGGTTAAGAATCATGCTTAGTTTTAAAAATGCAAACAATACTACTACTTCTAAATTTATTTTGTTAATGAAGCCACTACATAAATTTAGCACTTTTTTTTTTATTAATTGCTCACACTGAAAAGGGCTAAATTCAGAATAACTCTCTGTTTCAAAGACCTAATTGCCAAGGACCTAGCCTTAATATTAACTAGGATAATTATTATGCAAAGCATACCCACCCAGAATGTTTGCATAGCTATCACAAGCGCTTTCATAAATGATGCTTTAATTAGTCTTAATTAGAATTTGTTTAAGTCAGCAGGGAATGCAGGGCCCGTGAAATGATGTATGTAATAAGCATCAGGCTCACTTTTTACTTGGGGAATAGAGCTGACAAAATCACATCACGTTAAATTGATTCAGTCAGAATTAAAATTCTTATGGTATTAATTAAATGGAGGATCTCATTAGCAGGCTGCAGGGTGACGGAACGACTCTTTGGCGACCAGATGTGAGGGAAGAATCACGGAAGGAGAGTATCATTAGACCAAAAAGTCGCTGTATCTTAGATATAGACATGATGACATTCAGCTTGGTCTAAAGTTGTCCAACTATAAATACTATTAATATACCAAGAATTCAGAACAATTTTTCTTTTTCTTTTAGGTCATTTGACTTCTTCAAGCTTCTGTACCACAATAAAAAAAATTCTGAGTATTCAGAAACATTCTTATTTGGCAAACCAACTTAGTAAACTTGGGAACCAATAATTAAAATGGATACATGTTTTAATTACATTTTTTTAATGAACATGAAATTCATTGAGAAATTGGGTCTGAGGTTCTTCATTTTTTATCTACATTTCTTCTCTTGGATTCAGTGATAACAGAAGAAAATAAGTTCTGTTTAGTCAAAAAATAATAGGGTATTGATTAATGTATTCCCAGAGCCACTGATGATTTTTTTCCTCTCTGCTGTTTGGTAAGGAAAGAAGGCACACTTTTTGTTATTTATAAAACAGTTTGAGTTTGCAAGTCTAGTCATGGATGGATGATATTTACTTCCAATTAGCATCTGTTTTGTGAATGGCAAGGGGCATATCCTGGGGCTGTGTACATTTTTGGTCAATATTAACAACTTAAGGCTTTGGCTTCATTCTGTCGTAAAAGTGAATATTTTTCTTATAAATGCTGAATGAATAGAAAAATATGGAGGCTAAGCCTTCCTATTGAAAGACACTAAGCTAGATAGCTTATATTTAACCACAGAGGAAGTGAGTCTTATCATCCATAAAAACCTTGAGTTTTGGAACACAAAGCCAAGTCTTAAAAGAGAAAAATCAGAAAATTAATTTAATTGTTGGTGGAATTTAAAAGTTGTTTACACTTACAATGTGTCATAAGTAAATAAAGGAGTAAGTGAATGTTCGATGTCTACTGTCGGCAACCATATATTTGGGGAAATTTCCTTGGGTCTTGATTTCCTTTTATTTTAAAAATGGATAGTAGATTTCTTCCACATTTTAACTGTGGAAAATAACATTAAAGGAGGCTGTAGACTATGGTAGACTACTTCTTAAGAAGGGATACATGCTTGCTTCCGGATAGGACTTCTGTGTTTTAGTCTCAATCAGTTTCCTCTCTCTAGTAATTTTTATTTTTGTGGAAGTAATTCCATGTTGTGTCATTTCCTGTTCCATTTATACTTTTTATCCTCAAAATGAGGTATCAAGATTTTAAAGGCACAATACAGGTTGTTAAAAGAAAAAAAAAACAGCTTAAGACTGTCTCACTATGCTTTGAAGTGTTTTGTATGTTGTATGTTTTGACTGACTATTCCACCCCTTTCTGACAGGTTGCTGAGAGTTTAAGTAAGACATAACAACAATGACCAGCCATTCAAATCTCAAGAACATTTAAAAAAGTCAAAACACTCTATGCCAATGCCTTTTCAGCAGGGTGTAACATATGAAAATACACTTTTGTAGCCATCCACTTTTTAAAACCTCATTCTTGAATTGGTTTAACGAGGACAAAAATTGATCTAACATAGGGCCATTTCCTTGACAACATGAAGAAGGAAAATGCAAGTTCATTCCGAGTTGATCCTTTTTGCAAAGATGTTGTTATGCAGAATAAACATGGAGTGCAGTTCTTCTTTAACATTTTCAAACACAAAGTTAAGTGGCTTGTTCTTCAACGGTGTTATGTAGCATATGCCAAATAAACCAACAACCATACTGATGACAGGGCATTTTGCATATCAGTAACTGAGTAAACACACATACTAAGATGATCTGCAAATGGTCAGCTTTGAAATGAATTCTGTGTTGGATTCTAGGAATTTATATGAGGTCTGTTTGCTTCAACATTCTATAGACTTATTTTGGGCTTTAATTTTTTTAAAGATGTCCAAAATGATAATCCTAGTTTGGTGCCACAATCAGTCATGAGTGGAAAAAAACCCCAACACATCCTATTTAGGAAACTGGCTTTCTCATGGCTATTTTTCTTCTTGAAAAAAACATATTTGTTTTATAACTATGCCTGGAGCCAACTCCTGTTTTCCTTGCCTTTAGCAACAGAAAAACCTCTACTGAGGCTTTTTGCAGCCTACAGGAATATAGTAAAAAGGTTACATAAACATTCAGAAAAATAAATTAATAACCCCAAGTCTTCAAAATGTACTGAAGAGGGACAGGCTATGTGGAATGCAATAGTTTTGATTTAGGTGAGGCCCGCCGTCCAATATCCAATTCCATTTGTAAAATTAATAGCTCCTTCATGAATTGAATGATTTAAACTTAGAAACATCTCCTTGCTACCACAAGAGGATTTGGTGAAGGGTATGGGATTTAGAGTCGCAGAGGTATACATTTGCATACTGAGTCTCTTCCATGTACTAGCTTGAAGACATCTGGAAGGTCATAAAAACTTTGCCTGACATAAAGAATGAAGGCTTGTACTATCTCTTCAACTGTACTTCATGAGGGCAGGACTATATATGTCTAGCTTTGTCAGAACCCCAAATATAATATTACTCAATAAACTTTTGCGGAATGAATAAATTGAATTAACTTATATATGTGATGACAAAAGAAAAATAAAATTTTATATGTAGCAGCTGGTGGATCATTTCTTGAGACCGGTTTGTGATCAAGGAAAACAGAGGAAAAACAAAAGGCATTCAAACAATAAGAAATATGTCTTTTTGCAGCAGTGGGAGAACCAAACAATTGTACCAAGAGTGGAGCCAGAGCCTAGAGAGACATACTGCTTGAGGTAGAATTTTGTGTAACTTAGGAACAGCATCAGAGCTCCCGTGATAACATGAGAAAACAACAGATAATTTGAAATTCTGGGAAATGTGTCTTATTCTTGGAATATTTGTTGGGAGTATTTAATTCCCCAACCATTGCTTTCAAAACGTTCTTCGGCATAAATTTACTCTTAAAATGACATGGCTAAACTTCCTCTTCACAGTAAATTAAATTACAAGACCAAATAAGAACCAAACAAAATTATTTTTAGAACGATAGGAGGAAGAAACATTATGCATGTCTGATTTTTGAAATTATGGCAAATAAGAGTGGGAAGAAGCATTTTGATTTAGTGGATTAATGCTAAATCAGAAATCATGATATTGCATACGTGACCCTAGGTTAAGTCCCTTTTTTGCCACCACTTCCACTGTTGCAAAATGGTCAGAAACAACTCTTGTCCCTCAACTCTTGGGAGGTTATAATAGTAATTTGGTGAGACTTTAAATAGCAGTGGTGGTTTTTAGGATATGAGCCAAATAAGAAGGCCAGGAACCCAAGGAATCTATGTAACAGCCTAACCACAATTCATTAACGTTTATTAGAAGAGGAGGCCTGTTTATTTCCTGGCACCACAGACCCTACCAGCTGCTATATTTTGTGTTTACAGCATCCCAGTCAAAAGTTTTAGGTACTTTGAATTATTTATTTCCTTCATACTTCCAAAACTGCTCCCTCAACATATACTTATTTCATTAATTATACACACAGCATCTTTGTATGACCTGGGAATTTTGTGCAGAATGTTGATAAAAATAGTGACTTAATTTTTGATATTTGACTGCTGATAGCTTCCAAGCCCCATGCTTTCCTCTTTCCTTTCTGCCCACATCTAGGCACTCTGGTAAGAAAGTCTGCATATTTTCTTTCTTGACACTGGTGGGAAGTTAAAACCACACAAGCCCCAACCTGTGCTCACTGGAACCCTTACACAGCCCCATCCATCTTTAATAAAACTTCACAGCTGACTCCTTTCCCTGCTCTCTTAAGCCATTTTCAGAACAACTTGGGAGTCAGCCCTGCTCTCCCCAGAGAGGTTCATTATATGAGTAATAAACCTTTATATACCCCCTTGTTTGTGTGATGTTATCAGTTTCACCCGAACCAGATCTTGGAGGTGGGAGGTTCATCCCCTTCTGTGGAGTGATCACAACACCAATTAAATATGTGTCCTTGCCACAGATGGAGTTTCACACAAAAATGGAGTATAAGAACCTGTTTGTTTATTTTAGCACAAAGTAGTTTTCATCTATGATTTCTTTTAGACCCTGGATGCCCTGGAGACCAACAGCTCTGTAATACACCAAAAAGAACTAGATATTGATATGACTAAGAGCAACAGCAGGGACAGAGGTTAGGATGAAAACTTGAAGGCTATCAAGTCTCATTTCTTCAGGGAACAAGTTGATCTCCAGCTGGGATCAGAAATATTCCCTAGTGGTATAGCACTGCCTAATTAGTTGCATTAGGGAAGACTCAGCCTTTCTCTGAGCGCTGGCCACAGTTGGAGACAGGAAATTCACCTACTTCACTAGTAAGGCTGTAACACTTAATTAATTAATGGTTGCAGCATATTTATGATCTTAGAATAAAAGGGGAATATAGGAGTGAAATTATTACTGTATTCCCTCTTATTGCTAAGGGAAAATGAGCTATTTTGGCAAATCAGTGAATCCAGATTGAAATATTTTTTCCCCAAAGATTGATGGATTACAAATATCTTCAGAATGGTTTTCCTTTCCATTAATTCTAGAAACTTGGATTAGTGTATTTTGTAACATATGATTTATTTTTACTATAGAATTTGATGCTTATGAAAAAATCTTCAAGGTATAATTACATGTTCATATTATAGCAAAAGCTGTTATTTGCTATAACAGTAATGGTGAAGGGGAAAGTGAAGAGTCTTAATCCAGTAATGAAAATGATCATTGTCCATATAGTTGAGGGTTCAAAATAATGATGATATGCCTGAAGAAAATTAGGAGACAGTCAGACACCCTCCTTAGGTTTTTATTCAAAATAAACCCTCACGCATGTCAAGTCTTACAAAAATAAACCCTACATGTGTATCAACTCTTACAAAAAGAAATATTGTCTAAGTGGATAGGGTTGGGTTTCAACCTATATTCTGCTTCCACTGTGCTTGGGATCTAACTGAAATTCAACTCAGAAAACCTTTCTTTGGTTTTCCATGAATTAGGTACAGTGGATAGAAGCAACCAGGTCAATTAAACCACTGAAGAAATAAAGGTGGGTAGAGAGAGAGCTAATCCAAACTCAAGATTAAAAACAAAGGCAAAAAGAGAAATCAACTCACTAGGAAACTCTAAAGGGAGAAATTAGGTGTGGTCTGTGGCACCTGTAAGTATTAGTAGAATGGCAAATATAAATCCAAATAGAATGATGCATCAGTTGTGGAAAGGTGAACTGCTTATATGGCCTTTGTCTTAGCGATCTTAAATAGAGAAAAATAGTACTGTTAAGTCAAGTTTAGCCTAAAGCTGCCTCCTTATATATTTTAAGTTTGGCCTAAAGGTTTCTCTGTATATCGTGAACCATAACAGGTAGAGGTGTAAACAGACTGCAGTCTACACTTGTGCCAATCCTTGAGTTTTGGCCAATCAAATGTAGTCAACTATTTGAACTATGTTCAAATAAGGCAAACACTGAGCTGTAACCCATCCAGCTGTATCTATTCCTCACTTCCATTTTCTGTACATCACTTTCCTTATTCTGTCCATAAATCTTCCTCCACCACATGGCTGCACTGGAGTCTCTGAGTCTACTCTGACTCAGGAGGCTGCCTGAATAGTTCACTGCTCAGTTAAACTCTTTTAAGTTTAATTCAGTTGACGTTTTTCTTTTAACAGTACTAAGTTTTTTTTTCCCCCATTTAAGTTCTTCCCCAATTGTCTTGTCTCTGCTACATAAACCCACCTCCGATTCTCAACTACTTTGTGATGACATCATAAATGCAGTAAGAGAATCTTGTTTTCTACTCATTTTCTTCTCCCTTTATACCAGAAACATAGCATGGAAAACAAATTTACATTGGGCTACTTCACTGAATTTTAAACTCCCCAATACCAGAAAGGGACTCAGGAGGTAGAGGGGTCCCGAATGTGTTGATCTACAGTACAAAGCACAACTGATAGAGACTCAGCAGAAGAAGGCTTTAAAGAAAATGATAGGTATGGAAAGAAAACCATTTTCTAAAGTGCCAAGAGCAATTACCACTTGCACTTTGACCTTCTCAATTTTAGTAAGTAGTAGTAGAAAGAAAATGCCTGAACAAAAGGTTTGCAGAAAGAAGACTTGGGTCAGATAAGGAACTCAGCTAGAGGATAACTGATGATCAAGATGCTTTCTGGGTTGCAGAGAATAGGTATTTCCTTGTAAGATGGTTTCATAGTGCTCACTGAGTTGGCAGTTCGGGGAGTGGTTACAGCCTATGCAAGACAATGCTGTAATTTTTTTAAAAGGAGATTTCCTGTTCTCTTTTGCATTTCTAAGCCTCTATCTTCATCAAAAAAAAAAAAAAGAAAGAAAATGATAATATAATAGTCTGGATCATCCAGTCAAAAATTCTCATTTGAGTACACAGGAAAAGTTCTAAGCACAGAGATCCTGTTACCAAGCAAATTACTGACACCTAAAAACATTCTCCAGTTTTTCCATAGATTTGATTTTGAATCCTCTCCTATTTATGTTTGCACTTGTCTTAGTCTCTGTGTTTGTCTACATATTGTTCATTATGAAAAAAGTATAAAACATTTGTATATGTAACATATTATGTATTTATGAGAATATCATGGATATGCATACACATATGTCTCTTTGGCCCAGTTAAAATTCAGGAAATCGTTCCTGCATCTTGAACAAAGTATGTATGTTGGAGGTCATTTTTGAAGTTTAGATTGAACAGACTTTGTATAGTGAGAATTTTCTATGTTTGGGAAAAGAGAGCAAGAAAATAGAGTGGAATAACCAACCAACCTATAATCCAATGGGTAACCCCATAAAATTATCTCAGACTAATTGATTCGCCTGACCTCTTATTTTTCATATTCACTGTTGGAAAATATTTGGGACCGCACCAACTAAGGTCTTATCAGCTTTCAGTTTTATTGCCAAAACACGTAGGGAAAACCCAGAAATCTAAGAGCATAATGCAAGAAGATTAAAAAGTAGCATAGGCTAGGGCCTATATTTAATTCTCTTTCTTGTCTGTGGTTCAAACATATTAAATACCCTATGAAAACTTGGTTAATGTCATCAGCGTCTGAGAACTCAGTGATTCTACAAGCCATGTCGGTTTTGATGGAGGAATAGGTCAAGACCACAGCAAGGTAATCATCAGTGTTGGAAGAAGTGAAGACAGAAACATGAGACATTTAGAAGACAGACAAAAGCATAGGGACTCTGATCTTAAAAGAAAAAGGCTGGTGGAAAAAGACACTAGTTAGTGGGTGGTGACTAATGGGAAAAGACCCCTTTATGATTGTATGCTCACCAGGCCCTGGTCTGCAAATAAGAATCAGGTAAATAAAATTACCTACCTCAGGACCCAAGAGATCCACTGCCATCAATGTATGAATTAATCATTAAATATTTGTGAAGGAAAGACATGGTCCTTACCTGCAGAGTCATTGAAATCCAGTTAGAAAGCAAAGTTACACACATAAACAGTTAAATCTCTCCAAAGCATTGTGTGATAACTTCCAGGTGAACCTAAAATTTTCAAATTAGTTCACACTAAAATCCATACATGAGTTTCAGTAACTGGGAAACTATTCCTTCCTCCCATCTCCCCATTAATCGAGTTATAAACCCAGTCACCTCTTCAGAGAAAAATGAAAACCACATGAAAGTCTTAAGCGTTGCTCAAATGTGCTCATGAATTGTTCATTCATGTTTTCTGTTCTAGATTATTCACTGATGTCTGCAGGACATTTGAAAAAATAGTCCCACCTTTTCAGTGGCTGCCAGGGCCCTCCATGGGATTACCCAATGGATCCTTCTGGTTGGAGTGCAAAGACTACATAGAAGCTTGCAGGACAGTTGAGGAGAAGACATGCTCTCTAACTTGTGTCACTAGGCATCACATCAGCTCTAGAAACTGCACTACTTCAATAGCAGGTATCATAAAACCACTCTTGAAAATATCTCCCTAAACCTTTGGTTCTAACTCCTATAAGGGTCAGGGGCTTATGGGACCACATGAGAACTAACTCAATGCTGTTGCTTTTATGGCTTGTGCTTTTATACTTATCCATCTCTGTGTCCCAGGTGCTGGACACACTCCCTAGGTTTTTATTCAAAATAAACCCTCCATGCATATCAAGTCTTACAAAAAGAAATATTGTCTAAGTGGATAGGGTTGGGTTTCAACATATACTCTGCTTCTACTGTGCTTGGGATCAGCTGTACACCATGCTCTCATGATATGATAATGGAATTCAGAAGGGTGGAAACTTTCTCTAGCCTAGGGTGGTAGGATCAGGAAAGAAATAAGTGGTGGCACTTGACCTTTGCTGCAAAGATAATTAGAGTCCTATAGGAGGGAAGAATAAGAAAGATCAAAGTGGCCTTTGATCTTTAGGTAAGAGTGGTGTAGTGAATGCTGGTGTGCCACCCACATTTCTGCTACAGCACCCAGGCACCAATTCCTTGGCTGTCAGGAGAGTTAGCTGCTGAAATTCACAGCTGAGTCCTTGTATAGGACCTACCATCAAATCAAGGGACCTGTGTCACTCAGTCAAGGTTATGGCAACTTATACCCAATGACTGGTCAACATGAAGGTACAAAAGCCTCTCTCCTTGGTTCATTATGAGACAACTCTGCAGGCCAGTCCAGCTCTGGAGCTCCTCATGGTTGTGGCTGAAGTCCTTTTTGCAATCACATCACCATTCAACTTCTCCCTCTGCCTGATCTTCCTTCATTATTTACTTACCAGTGCTTCCCAGAGACCTTTCCATCAATCTTCCCACATGCAAATTTCAGTCTTATAGTCTCTTTCTTGGAAAATCTACCTAAGAAACGTAAGGAATGAAATAAGATTTTTCAGGGGACAATACATTTATCAGACTAGTTAGAGTAGAAGTTTAGTTGGGGTGATTGTTTAGGATATAAATCTTGAAAAGCAAGTTTGTAGAGAGGACCTTGAATGATGGGGTATTGTATTAGGACTTTAACAGAACAAGATCAGCAAATATGTGGCACATGAGCCCTCAGGAGCTTCTCTGTCCTGCACTTGGAGTAGACATCATCAATTGATAGCTGCTCTTATCTCTTCAGAATCCCAGCCTGACTGTAGAATCCTTCCCTAGGCTGAGAATCAGTCTGATTTGTGTGTTTTGAAGCCTACATTCAAGCCAGCCACACAATTATTGTTTCAATTTCTGATAAGGAATCATCAAACATTGAGATTCAAGCCATGCTTATATACAAGAGTATTTATCCAATAGTCATTTCATATACAAACTTTAATGTTACTCTGAGGTGAAAATTACAGTCATGGAGAACAAAAATAATATATCTAAATTATCTACTGTTAAGGACAGAGATTCCTTTTTCAAAATCACCTCTTTGAGAATGCACCAAAATAGGCATCAGTTTTTTGTTTTTTTGTTTTTTTTTTTTTGAGACAGAGTCTCGCACTGTTGCCCCAGGCTGGAGTGCTGTGGTGTGATCTTGGCTCACTGCAAGTTCTGAATAGGCACCTTTTTTTGAGATACTATTTTTTAAAATAATCTTATCTGATAGGATAACATACAAATAGGCTGAATACATAATATAATTTTTTAATGTACCAATTGATGATATACGGTTATATATAAAATATCACATTTCAAGTTTTGATTCTTCTCCAATATTCCCATCACATTTAATTTTGACATTTTAGCATCACAAATGTGTGTGCAGTCTTACTAAACATGTCTTCAGTGTGACCAGTGAGGGTCTGTGCTCTGACTCATAGTATCATGTGTTATTTTTGTAGGGTGACCATGTATTCCATTTGTCCAGGATAGTTCCTGATTATTCCATGTTCCATTTCATTGTTACTTTCTTCTTTCTATTTTTTAATTCCGTTTTTATAACTTTTATTTAAGATTCGAGGGTACACATGAAGATTTGTTATGTAGATAAACATGTGTCATGGGTGGTTTGTTGTACATACTATTTCATCACCCAGGAATTAAGCCCAGTACCCAATAGTTATCTTTTCTGTTCCTCTTTCTCTCTCAGCCTCCCCCCTCAAGTAGACCCCAGTGTCTGTTTCCTTCTTTATGTTCATAAGTTCTTATCATTTAACTCCCAATTATAAGTGAGAACATGCGGTATTTGGTTTTCTGTCTTGCATTATCCTCTTTGCTAAGGGTAATAGCCTCCAGCTCCATCCATGTTCCTGCAAAAGACATTTCTCATTCTTTTTCATGGCTGTATAGTATTCCATGGTGTATATGTACCACATTTTTTTTTAAATTATTATACTTTAAGTTCTAGGGTACATGTGCATAATGTGCAGGTTTGTTACATATGTATACTTGTGCCATGTTGGTGTGCTGCACCCATCAACTCGTCAGCACCCATCAACTCGTCATTTACATCAGGTATAACTTCCAGTGCAATCCCTCCCCCCTCCCCCCTCCCCATGATAGGCCCTGGTGTGTGATGTTCCCCTTCCCGAGTCCAAGTGATCTCATTGTTCAGTTCCCACCTATGAGTGAGAACATGCGGTGTTTGGTTTTCTGTTCTTGTGATAGTTTGCTAAGAATGATGGTTTCCAGCTGCATCCGTGTCCCTACAAAGGACACAAACTCATCCTTTTTTATGGCTGCATAGTATTCCATGGTGTACATGTGCCACATTTTCTTAATCCAGTCTGTCACTGATGGACATTTGGGTTGATTCCAAGTCTTTGCTATTGTGAATAGTGCCGCAATAAACATACATGTGCATGTGTCTTTATAGCAGCATGATTTATAATCCTTTGGGTATATGCCCAGTAATGGGATGGCTGGGTCATATGGATGTACCACGTTTTCTTTATCCAGCCTGTCACTGATGGATATTTAGGTTGATTCAATGTCTTTGCTATTGTGAATAGTGCAATGAACATATGCATGCATGCACCTTTACAGTAGAATGATTTATATTCCTTTGGGTATATGCCCAGTAATGGAATTGCTGGGTTGAACAGTGGTTCTGTTTTTAGTTCTCTGAGGAATCCCTATACTGCTTTCCACAATGGTTGAACTAATTTATACTACCACCAACATTGTATAAGTGTTCCCTTTTCTCTGCAACCTTGACAGCAAATGTTATTTATTTATTTATTTTTAAACTTTTTAATAATAGCCATTCTGGCTAGTATCTTATCTCATAATGGTTTTGATTTGCATTTCTCTAATGATCAGTGATGTTGAGCTTTTTTCATATGCTTGTTGGATGCATGCACATCTTCTTTAGGAAAGCATGTGTTCTTGTCCTTTGCCCACTTTTTAATAGGATTGTTTGTTTTTCTCCTGTAAATTTGTTTAAATTCCCTATAAATTTTGGATATTAGACCTTAGTTAGATGGAGAGTTTGCAAAAATTTTCACCCATTCTATAGGTTGTCTGTTTACTCTGTTGATAGCTTCTTTTGCTGTTCAGAAGCTCCCAAGTTTAATTAGATCTCATTTGTCAGTTTTGCTTTTGTTGTGATTGCTTTTGGTGTCTTTGTCATGAAATCTTTTCCCATTCCTATGTCCAGGATGGTATTGTCTAGGTTGTCTTCCAGGGTTTTTATAGTTTTGGGTTTTACATTTAAGTCTTTAATCCATCTTCAGTTGATTTTTGTGTATAGTATAAGGAAGGGGTTGTGTTTCAATCGTCTGCATATGGCTAGCCAGTTATCCCAGCACCATCTGTTGAACAGGGAGTCTTTTCCCATTGTTTGTTTTTGTCAGCCTTGTCAAAGACCAAATGGTCATTGGTGTGTGTTCTTATTTCTTAACTCTCTATTCTGTTCCACTGGTCTATGTATCTGTTTTTGTACCAGAATCATGCTGTTTCAGTTACTGTAACCTGTATAGTTTGAAGCTGGGTAACATAATGCCTCCACCTTTGTTCTTTTTGCTTAGGATTGCCTTGGCTATTCGGACTCTTTTTTTGGTTCTATATGAATTTTAAAATAGTTTTTTTTCTAATTTTGTGAAGAATGTATTGGTAGTTGGATAGAAATAGCACTGAATCTGTAAATTGCTTTGGGCAGTATAGCCATTTTAATGATATTGATTCTTTCTATCCATGAACATGGGATGTTTCTCCATTTGTTTGTGTCTTCTTTGAGTAGTGTTTTGTAATTCTCATTGTAGAGATTGTTGAGTAGTGTTTTGTAATTCTCATTGTAGAGATCATTCACCTCTATGGTTAGCTGTATTCCAAGGTATTTTATTTTATGTATTTATTTTTTGGTGGTAGTTTTGAATAGACTTGCCTTTCTGATTTGGCTCTAGGCTTTGCTGTTGTTGGTATATAGAAATCCTAGTGATTTTTGTACATTGATTTTGTATCCTGCAACTTTTAAGGAGCTTTTGAGCCAAGACTATGGGGCTTTCTAGATATTAGAATGTTGAGTATAGGCCCCCAATCTCTTCTGACTTGTAGGGTTTAAGCTGAGATGTCTGCTGTTAGCCTGATGGGGTTTCCTTTGTAGGTGACCTGCCCTTTCTCTCTAGCTACCTTTAGCATTGTTTCTTTCATTTTTACCTTGGAAAATCCTGAATTCTTGAACTTGGCTGTTGACCTCTCTAGCAAGGGTAGGGAAGTTTTCATTGATGATATCTTGTAGTATGTTTTCCAAGTTATTTACTTTCTCCCCCATCCCTTGCCTTTTAGGGATGCCAATGATTCATAGATTTTGCCTGTTTACATAATCCCATACTCTCAGAGGTTTTGTTAATTCCTTTTAATTCTTTTTTCTTATTTTTGTCTGATTGATTTATTTCACAGAACTCGTCTTCAAGTTCTGAGACTCTTTCCTCAGCTTGATTTATTCTGTTGCTAATACTTGTGATTGCATTGTGAAATTCCCGTATTGTGTTATTCACACAATTCTGTCAGATCGTTAGGTTCTTTTCCATACTGGCTATTTCATCATTCAGCTCCTGTATCACTTAATTGTAATTCTTATTTTCCTTGGATTGTGTTTTGCTGTTCTCCTGAATCTCAATGATTTTTGTTCCTATCCATATTCTGAATTCTAATTCTGTCATTCTAGCCAGTCAGCCTAGTTAAGAACTCTTGTTGGAAAACTGGTGCAGTTGTTTGTGAGACATACAACACTCTGGTCATTTGAGTTACCAGAGTTCTTGTGTTGGTTCTTTTTCATGTCTGCATGTGGGTGCTCCTTTCACTGCAGTGTAGATTGAGTATAGTCAATAGATTTCTTTTTGGTGTTTCCACTGGGCTGAGGCTCTCTTTAGGATTTTTTTTTTTTTTTTTTAATGGATTCTTGCTCTGTCACCCAGGCTGGAGTGCAGTGGCGTGATCTTGGCTCACTGCAACCTCTGCCTCCTGGGCTCATGCAATTCTCCTGCCTCAGCCTCCCAAGTAGCTGGAATTACAGGTGCCTGCCACCACGCTCGGTTAATTTTTGTGTTTTTAGTAGAGATGGGGTTTCACCATGTTGGCCAAGCTGACCTCAAGTGATCTGCCGGCCTCGGCCTCCCAAAGTGCCGGGATTACAGACATGAGCCACCATGTCTGGCCTTTGAGTAGCATCTTTATTTGAAACTGCCTCTTTGTCTCTGGCTTCAGAGGGGAGTATGTTAGTGAGGTATTTTTGGTGTTGAAACTTTGAGGTGTGATCCAGCAGGTGGCACTTAGGCTTATTTGTCAGTTGGTAGACTCTTGCTCTATTGCAAGACTCTTGCCCTATATTTCCTCATAGTTGTATCCGTGCTTCCTCTGAATTATCAGTAAGTGTGAGTTCCTCTACCTCTGAGTGCTGGCTATAGATTGCAACGTGACACTCTTGGGCTGCCCACTGCAGCTCTGGGGTGACCTCAGTGTTTATGTTCCTTCCCCAGTTTGGAGTCAGCAGAGGGAGGTACCTTTTCTTCCTTTTTTTTTTTTTTTTTTAAGACGGAGTCTCACTCTGTCACCCAGGCTGGAGTGCAGTGGTGTAATCTTGGCTCATTGCAGACTCTGCCTCCCGGGTCCATGTCATTCTCCTACCTCAGCCTCCTGAGTAGCTGGGACTACAGGCACCCACCGCCATGCCTGGCTAATTTTTTGTATTTTTAGTAGAGATGGGGTTTCACCATGTTAGCCAGGATGGTCTCGATCTCCTGACCTCGTGATCCGCCCACCTCGGCCTCCCAAAGTGCTGGGATTACAGGTGTGAGCCACAGCGTCCAGCCAGAGGGAGGTATCTTAGTAGTGATTGTGGCTGAGGGTCATTTGCTTGTCTTCTGGGGACTCCACCCCAGAGAGATACAGATCAGCAATTGCTCAATGCAATCAGCCCAGGATGGAGGGACTGTGCTGTGGGCCTAAGCCAGGCATTCCCTGTCTGGTGATGAGCAGCTGGGGGTGTGAGGGACCCACGGGAGATGGACTGATTTCCTCTCCTTGGGTCAACTGCACCTTGGAGGTGTGGATGAGGCACTTAGGATCTTTGCTCCTTCATTAGTCTGAGAGTGGCAAAGGCAGTTTCGCTACAGAGGCAATGACAGATGCTTTTAGTTGCCCGGGAAGCTCTGTCCAGAAAGTTGCTGAGTTTCTACTGGGTCGATTGCTTTGGCAGGGAGTGGTTGGAGGCCCAGGTCTGGAGTACCTGCTCCATGACGAGATATGGGAACAGACACTGACGTAATAGTCTGACTACTTTTCTGTAGGGCTGTTGCAGTATGGCTGGGCCCATTCCAGTCCCTAGTTGCCTTGGATTTTCCAAGACCTGGAGGTACCACCAGTGAAGGCTGTGAAACAGCAAAGATGGCAGTCTGTCCCCTCCCTCTGGAAGCTTCATCCCAGAAAGTTATAGTCCTGTTGCTAGCCCAAAGGCACCTGTAGGAGATGGCTGTAGACCCTGGTTGGAAGGTCCTGTCCAGTAAGGGAGAATGAGATTGGGGACCTACTTAAAAAAGCAGTCTGGCCATGTTTTGGTAGAGCAACCATGCTGTGCTACGGGTTCTCTTCAGCCACTGGTCGTCTCTGACACCCCGAAGCCTGAAGTCTAGAAAGGCTGAGTCACTCAAACAGCAAAGATGGTGGCCTGCCTTTCCCTCTGGGAGCTCCATCCCAGGGGGGTTACAAATCTTTTTCGGCCAGAGAACACTGACAGGGGTGGCTGGGGGCCCTGGTTGTGAGGTCCTGCCTAGTGAGCAGGAAAGGAATCAGGGACACCCTTAAATAAGCAGTCTGACTGTGAAGAATGCCATAGTAGTTTAATGGGAATAGCACTGAATCTGTAGATTACTTTGGGGAGTATGGCCATTTTAATGATATTGATTCTTCCTATCCATGAGCATGGAATGTTTTTCCATCTGTCTGTGTCCTCTCTGATTTCCTTAAGCAGTGGTTTATAGTTCTCCTTGAAGAAGTCCTTCACTTCCCTTGTTAGCTGTATTCCCAGCTATTTTATTCTCATTGTAGCAATTGTGAATGGGAGTTCATTCATGATTTGCCTCTCTGCTTGTCTACTGTTGGTGTATAGGAATACCTGTGATTTTTGCACATTGATTTTTGTATCCTGAGACATTGCTGAAGTTGCTTATCAGCTTAAGGAGCTTTTGGGCTGAGATGATGGAGTTTTCTAGATATAAGATCATACCATCTGCAGACACTTTGACTCCCTCTCTTTCTATTTGAATACCCTTTATTTCTTTCTCTTGCCTGATTGCCCTGGCCAGAACTTCCAATACTATATTAAATAGGAGTAGTGAGAGAGGGCATCCTTGCCTTGTGCTGGTTTTCAAGGCGAATGCTTCCAGCTTTTGCCCACTCAGTGTAATACTGACTGTGTGTCTGTCATAAATGGCTGTTACTATTTTAAGATATGTTCCATCAACACCTAGTTTATTGAGAGTTTTTAACATTAAGAGATGTTGAATTTTATCAAAGAGCTTCTCTGCATCTATTGAGATAATCATGTGGTTTTTGTCTTTAGTTCTGTTTATGTGATGAATTACATTTATTGATTTGCATATATTGAATCAACCTTGCACCCTAGGGATGAAGCCAACTTGATTGTGGTGGAGAAGCCTTTTGATGAGCTGCTGGATTCAGTTTGCCAGTATTTTATGAGGATTTTAGCACTGATGTTCATCGGGGATATTGGCCTGAAGTTTTCTTTTTTTGTTGTATCTCTGCCAGGTTTTGGTATTGGGATGATGCTGGCTTCATAAAATGAGTTAGGGATCCTTTTTAATTGTTTGGAATAATTTCAGAAAAAATGGTACCAGCTCCTCTTTGTACCTTTGGTAGAATTCAGCTCTAAATTCATCTGGTCCTGGGCTTTTTTTGGTTGGTAGGCCATTTATTACTGCCTCAATTTCAGAACTTGTTATTGGTTTATTCAGGGATTCACCTTCTTCCTGGTTTAGTCTTGGGAAGGTGTATGTGTCCAGGAATTTATCAGTTTCTTCTAGATTTTCTAGTTTATTTGCATAGAGGTGTTTAGAGTATTCTCAGATGATTGTTTGTATTTCTGTGGGGTCAGTGGTGATATCCCCTTTATCATTTTTTATTGTGTCTATTTGAGTCTTCTCTCTTTTCTTCATTAGTCTAGCTTGTGGCCTATTTTATTAATTTTTTCAAATAATCAGCTCCTGAATTCATTGAATTTTTTGAAGGGTTTTTCATGTCTTTATCTCCTTCAGTTCAGCTCTGATCTTGGTTATTTCTTGCCTTCTGCTAGCTTTTGGGTTTGTTTGCTCTTGGAGTCCATATAGCCAAGACAATCCTAAACAAAAAGAACAAAGCTGGAGGCATCACACTACCCAACTTTAAACCATACTACAAGGCTACAGTAACCAAAACAGCATGGTACTGGTACAAACACAGACACATAGACCAATGGAACAGAATAGAGATCTCAGAAATAAGACCACATATCTATAACCATCTGATCTTTGACAAACCTGACAAAAACAAGCAATGGGGAAAGGATTCCCTATTTAATAAACGGTGCTGGGAAAGTGGCTAGCCATATGCAGAAAATTGAAAGTGGACCCCTTCCTTATACTTTATACAAAAATTAGCTCAAGATGGATTAAAAACTTAAATGTAAAACCTGAAACCTGACATAGGCACATGCAAAGATTTCATGACAAAAACATCAAAAGCAATTGCAACAAAAGCAAAAATTTTGGGACAAATGAGATCTAACTAAAGAGCTCTGCCAGCTGGGTGTGGTGGCTCATGCCTGTAATCACAGAAGTTTGGGATGCTGAGGTGGGTGGATCACCTCACGAGTTCAAGACCAGCCTGGCCAACATGGTGAAACCCCATCTCTACTAAAAATACAAAAATTAGCTGGCTGTGGTGGAAGATGCCTGTAATCCTAGATACTTGGGAGGCTGAGGCATGAGAATCATTTGAACCAGGGAGGAAGAGATTGCAGTGAGCCGAGATCATGCCATTGCACTCCAGCCTGGGGAATAGAGTGAGACTGTCAAAAACAAACAAACAAACAAAAAACAAAACAAAACAAAAACAACAACAACAAACAAACAAAAACAAAAAAAGCTTCTACACAGCAAAAAAGAAACTATCATCAGAGTGAACAGACAACCTACAGAATGGGAGCAAATTTTTGCACACTATCCATCTGACAAGGTCTAATATCCAGAATCTACAAGGAACTTAAATTTACAAGAAGAAAACAAACGACCTTATTAAAAAAGTGGACAAGAGATATGAACAGATACTTGTCAAAAGAAGACATTTATGCAGCCAACAAACATGTGAAGAAAAGTTCATCATCACTGATCATTAGAGAAATAGAAATCAAAACCATAATGAGATACTATCTCATGCCAGTCACAATGGGTATTTTTAAAAAGTCAGGAAACAACAGATGCTGGCGAGGCTGTGGAGAAACACGAACGCTTTTACACTGTTGGTGGGAGTGTAAATTAGTTCAACTATTGTGGAAGACAGTGTGGCGATTCCTTAAAGACCTAGAATCAGCAATACAATTAGACCCAGCAATCCCATTACTGGATATATACCCAAAGGAATATAAATCATTCTGTTATAAAGATACATGCACATGGCTGGGAGCAGTGGCTCATGCCTACCATCCCAGCACTTTGGGAGCCTGAGGCAGGTGGATTACCTGAGGTCAGGAATTTGAGACCAGCCTGGCCAACATGGTGAAACCCCATCTCTACTAAAAACACAAAAATTAGCCAGGCGTGGTGGCACATGCCTGTAATCCCAGCTACTCGGGAGGCTGAGGCAGGAGAATTGCTTGAGCCCGGTAGGTGGAGGTTGCAGTGAGGCAGTGAGCTGAGATCATGCCATTGCACTCCAGCCTAGCAGACAGAGCAAGACTCTGTCTCAAAAAAAAAAAAGAAAGAAAGAAAGAAAAAAAAGATACATGCACACATGTTCATTGCAGCACTATTTATAATAGCAAAGACATGGAATCAACCCAAATGCCCATCAATGATAACACTGGATAAAGAAAATGTGGTACATATACACCATGGAATACTATGCAGCCATAAAAACAACAAGATCATGCTCTTTGCAGGCATATGGATGGAGCTAGAAACCATTATTTTCAACAAACTAACACAGGAACAGAAAACCAAACACCGCATATTCTTACTTATAAGTGGGAGCTGAACAATGAGAACACATGGACACAGGGAGGGGAACAGTACACACTGGGGCCTGTCAGGGAGGTTGGGGGAGGGAGAGCATTAGGATAAATAGCGAATGCATGCTGGGCTTAATATCTAGGTGATGGATTGGCAGGTACAGCAAAGCACCATGGCACACGTTTACCTATGTAACAAACCTGCATGTCCTGCACACGTATTCCCAAACTTAAAATAAAATAAACTTAAGAGAGAAAGAAGCAGTCTCACCACGTTTTGGTGTGCTGGGGGATCCCTTCCACTCCTGGTTGGCACGGACTCTCCAGGGCCCAAGGGCTGAAGCCCATTTCATTAGTATCAAGAGTTCCTCCTTCTGCTCTCAAAAGATATGTAGTCAGTCTATCTTTAGATATTTTTTTTATTAATGTTTCAGGTATAAAATGAGTTTCAACCAGAGAAATGGAACAAAAACATTTACAATTGCACTTAAATTTCTATGGCCTAAAAGAGATTTTTTCCTTGGTAAATTTTCATCTTTCTTTGTCGTGGAACTACAGCTGGTGGAGGAGAAAGTGGTAGATGGTCAGCAGCTTCAGTTCACTCAGAACATCTGTCATGATTTTTTTTTTATTATTATACTTTAAATTCTAGGTACATGTGCACAACGTGCAGGTTTGTTACATATGTATACATGAGCCATGTTTGTCATCTGTCATGATTTTATCTCTGTTGCTTCATATTGCACATGTGGCCTGAAATGCAGAAGGAACCTTGGGTAGACAATCAAGAAAAGTTATTATTATTATTATTATTTTTAAAAAAGATGCATGGATAGAACACCCCTCCTTATGAGAAAAGGCTTAAGAGATGTGTGTGGGAGGGTGGCTGCATGCATATGAAAACGAGAGGGAAGGAGAGGGCCCAAGGGTGGGGAGAGAGAATGAGCACTCACAGTTTTTCTCAGATAAAAGAGCAGTCTCTGAAATATTTCCATCTATCCTCGAGATGTCAATTGACAAGAGGAACCAACAGCATACCCAGTGGACCTAGAATAAACTTTTTATCTTTGAGTCAGATTCTCATACAGGACTTCATTTTTATTTTTTTATATTGTTAGTGATCTTAATGATTTCCCAAAACATCCAGTACTTCATTGTTTCACATGTAAGTATTGTAAATACCTTGTTTATTTTAATCACAACCAAAAAGAGTGAGTCTAAACCTAATGTAAAGAGATGTGTGTGGTGGCTGGGTGTGGTGGCTTACACCTTTAGCCTGTTACCCCAGTACTTTGGGAGGCGGAGGTGGGAAGATAACTTGATGCCAGGAGTTTGAGACCAGCCTTGGCAAAAAAGAGAGACCCGATCTCTACAAAAAAATTAAAAGGAAGGGATGTTAGAATATTTAAACCAAAAATCCACTTTGCATTTTTAATGTGCACCATTTTGATAAATATGATGGTTCAGTTTCAGGTCTTAACAGAGAACAAATAATGATAAAGAGAGTATTATTATTGGCAGACAAAACTGTTAGTAAACCGCTCAAAACACATAGCATTTTGGAGTCCCTCAGTGTAGAACCAAAACACCCAATATATTTAGTGGGTCTTGGGGTATCCTTGTATGGCGGCATTAAACAGTAAGCACTATTATTAATGACACTAATGGGGAGTCAAAACATCAATTATATCTATTCTGCTTAGGAAGGGAGGGACTTTAAAATGTTTTAGGTAAGTATGAATACGTTTATTAAAGAAAAGCAATTTGGTGCTCAAAAACACAAATACTTGATATCTGGAAAATTCACTGAAACAGAAAGTTGCAATTTCCAATAATTTAAATAGCATAGGTAATATTGTTCAAAAAAACCCCAAAGACAAATACATGTATTTTTCATATCTCTGTGTTTATCCAATAGCATAGAATTAGCAAGAAATACACACACATGCGTGCATGCGCACACACACAGGCACACATACCCCTCAAACAGAGCAGCCACTAACTAGAGAAGAACATCCACACTTTCTTTTGAACTTGGTTTCAGAAGTGCTCATTACATTTCCGGCTATTAGAAGGTTCTGTGCTGAAATTGATTTAATACTCAAAAAAATCCCTTTTTTTTCCTAAATATTCTTAACTGGAGGGATCATCTTTTTCTAAAGTTGTAAAAGTTGTCTTTGTTTAAATGAAAGGCTCCATCCTATTGAAAAACAAACACTTATTCACAGGAATTTATGCCTGAATATCCTATGACTCTTCTAAAGAAATCAAGTCTGCTTAGCTAGCATCTAGGTTTATTTCTTGTGAAAATGGCAACATGTTGTTGTTTTTTAATCTGCAATTAAAGGTCAGTATGTTTTTAAAAATAATATTTTATGGAAATATAAAATAACAATGGCATTAATGTAATTATACATGTTAAGGAGAAAATGGGGCATTTGTATTTTAAAAAAATGTTTTTTCTTTCCTTAAATGTGCAAAACAGCACAGGGCAGTTTGGGGCTCTTCATAGCTATCTTCATGTACACACTTATTTGGCTTACGAGCACTCTTTTTCCTCAGCTTTTCTTTCCCCATCCCCTATCACCACCCTCTAATTTGTTACTCTTTTTAATATTTTCCAGAATATAGAATGCAAAGACTTGCTTTTAGTCTTTGAAAACACTAGTGGCAATAAAAAGATGGAAATAAACTTTCCTACTCTGGGCAATTCTTCCCCTCAGGAGATATTTTAAGACTTCACAGAAATTAAGTACTTTCTTCTTTTTTTTTTTTAAACCTAGTCCAAACCTACTAAAACATTCACCATCTCTGCTGCCTAATGCATTTATTCATGGCCTCTATATATTCTCCTCTATAACGTCTTCCTTCATGTCTTCATTTTAATAATATTGCTTATGTGAAAATTGCTGGATAAATTATTCAATTTTTTCTACTATCCAGTATATCTGCAATAAAACTGATAACCCATTTCTGTAAATACATCTATAATAATTTACGTTAGCCTTCTCTGCTTATTTGTCTGCTTTCCCGCCTGTCTCTCTTTAGCTAGCTCCTTACATTCCCTTCTCAAGCTTTTGGCTAGGATGAACTTGAAGTACTTCGTTTCTGTTTGTTGTATAATGAAGACAAGCTGCTAAGTAGATGCAAATGCTAATTCTGTAGTTACTTTTCATTTCACATGAAATTTCATTAGTGTTGTTAAGTATGGAAAATTAATTACTCCTTAATCACAAGTCCACAGAACTTAATCACCAACTACAAATAACTATGTTGAAGGGTAATGCTACAGATCAACCATAAATCAACAAAACAGGAAAATTTTGTGTTAAGACCAAAATCCAGGTGAATACTCGTGACCTCTAGTTGCTAATAAAGAAATGGATACAATCTCTTGTGGTAGAATCATATTTTTCAAGCATTCATTTATTCAATAATTTAACAAAATTGTATTTTTTTGGGCCAGACTCAGGGGCTAAAACAATGATAACATAATCTCTGCCCTCAAAGACTTTACAATCTCCTTGTAGTCTCTTTGAGACTCTGTCTCGGAAAAAAAAAAACAAAAAACAAAAAGAGTTTACAATCTACTAGGGGAATCTGAACAAGTAAAAAGACAGTGAGATTAACACTTTGATGAATGGTTTGCAAAGTGCTTTGAGTAGGTGACAGAAGAAGCCACTAATGTAACCTTAGGGTGGTTTGTGAGAGTTTAGTAGAAATTGTGAAGTCAAGATTTATTCCTATCTTTTCTTCTTTTTCATCAACTTTCTTCAGTGGGACTTGCATTTTTTTTTTAAACGGCCAACACAGCCATGTGCCTTCATTCTCCCTGGCAGCTGGTGAGAGCCTGTTGTTAGCATCTCTTCCTAACTCTCTAACTCCTGTTTTCAGGGACATTATGTCAGTTAGTAGATAAAATTTGTAATGGTAATAGTATTTACATCGTGGGAACTGGAAAATGCTACAAAGCAGGACTTTAAAAATTCCTCCAGAGTTGGTAGTTAAACATTTACCAGCATATCACCTGGCCAAGGAATGTAGTATTCTTTGGTTCTACTGGAAAATTCAGTTTTCCAGTATCTATAAGACATAGTCCCTAATAAAGCAGGAATTAGAGCTACAAATAAGACATTTTTGCTGTCCTTCTAGAATTTACAATAGGGAGAATAAGACAAGTCACAAATCATTGTACCTTAAGACCAAATCTATTTAAAAAGTACAAGGGGAGAGAAGAAGGGTAGGACTGTCCTAAATACACATTTCAATAGTTGGTCTATGGATTGTTGGCTCATTAGGGGTCCAGGTAAAGCCTGTGGGTCACCCAGACAAGGGTTATTTGTTGTTTTGGAAGACAGAGTTTCTCAATAGTTTTTATCAACCTCCAATCCCTCTGTAGGGATTCTACCCAATGTAAACAATAGAAAGAGATAGTATAACACAGTGTTTAAAAATGTTGACATTGGTCGCTGAGTGCCTTGGTCCATATACTCCATTATTATGCAATACTAGGAAAATTACATGAACTCTTTGGGCTTTAGACTTCTCTTTATTAAAATTGGAATAGTAATAGTACTTAATTCATGGAGATTTATGAATGATTAAATTAGTTAAAGATGTAAAAACATTGAGAACTTGCCTGGCTCATGGTGCACAGACAAATCTATTGTCATTATTAACACATATTCACAAGGACTGGCAGCTTCCAGAAAATGGGTTAGACATAACCTGATCCTACAATTTCAAACACTTCTAAGAACCTCCAGAAGTGATTGCTAATCTCTGAGCTTGACGAAAAGTGACAAACATGAAGATTAACCATAGGATTTTGTGGTTAAATGTCTTTATAATTTTTCTTAATATTTGCTATCCAATCTTATCTTTCTAGTACCATGAAGAGATGTAGTAGATACTATTTCTGTTATTTTATTTTTTTAAGATTTATGTAATAAATGCGAGAAAATTCAAGGATCTGAAAATACAACGAACGCTTCAAAAAATGATGTTTTAAAGAAAAATAAGGTTGAAATATTTTTGAAAAAACTTAAGCACTTAAAAAAATATATGAGACTTCTCTTTCCCCTTGGTGGTCGGGGAATTATTAACCACCTGACCACACCAATAAACTCTTTATTTAAAAGCAATGAAGAAAAAGTGCCCTTTCAACATAGAAACCCCTACTTCACTTAAAATTCCACTTCTGGTGTTCCAGGAATCCCACTGTAAAGCCTTGCTTATGACCACAAATGTGACAGGAGCTGGAATTATTTCTGAGATATAATGCAAGCATTTATGATGATTATTAATTGCTTACAAAATTCTTTGTAAATGAAAACTTGCTATACAGGACCTAAATCCATAAGACCCAAGAACCACAAATCACCCATGTAAAAACCAAACTATATGCTCATTTATGGAGTGATGCTTGATTGGAAGATAGGAAGAAGAGAAAGTGAGCCAAGGTTCTTTTATGGGATTTTAATAAATCCTGTGACTGTTGCACAAAACCTAACTTGACCCCAGTAATTACAGGCTACCATGGTGCAGATACGTTGTCAAAAAGAGACAACCAGTGTTCTTGGCTACAACTAATCTGTCAAGATGTTGTGCAAATCACTGACCGTCTGGATCTCATTTTCTTTTTTTTTTTCTGAGGATGTTGGGTTAGACATAATGGTTTTGTTGTAATGGTTTTCAAATTATGCTCCAAGGAGTCCTCAGCACCCAAACAGAGGAGTCTCAAGGATGACATTTAAAGAACAGCTATGTAACCATCAGGAATCCAGGCTACCTTCTACCCCACACTCATTAAATCAAGCAACACCGCTTTGGTCAGTTTTACAGATTAAATATTTATCACTTTTACATTTGCTATAAGCAAATTTGCTATAAGCAAATTTAACCAGTGAGAAGAGATCACTGGTTAAAAGTTGAAAATATTAAATTGGTTGTACCTTAAAGATTGGAGACTACCGTTTCCCTGTCACACGTTTAAAAGGTGACACTTCATGTAATACTCAAAATTAGCTCATGCTACTTAAATTACTTGACTCATAATTACTTAGGACATAGATTACTACATACAATCTTGATGAAATATAATGAATAGGAGGTGAATATTCAGCAGGGTTAAGGTCTTTGAGAATGTTAAATGTTACTAGTTAACAAAACTAGTATGATATCCCATTAGTTTTCAGGCATCTTTCACTTAATTCCTTTTTACATCTAAGGTGGTAATCACAGAATTTCATACTGGAAAGTACCCTAAGAGACCCCACCATTTTAAAGGTGAGTGAACAGAGGGTTACCCAGAGTTTCTCCAGGAGGTAGTTCATGTTCAGGGCTCTGTCCTCTACAGCATATGATTTTGCCAAAGAACAAATATACAAGCTACCCAAAGCAACCATTTGGGGATTCTTGATCACACTTTTTTCTCCCTTCTTCCTATGCATTTCTCTGTCTCCGTCTCCCCTCCCCTCCCTCCTTCCTTCCCTTCTTCCCTCCCTTCCTTCCTTTTATTTTCTTTCATTCATTCACCAAACAATTTGTGAATATTTACATTGGAGATTCTTGATCACACTTTTTTCTCCCTTCTCCCTGTGTCTCTGTCTCCCCTCCCCTCCCCTCGCCTCCCCTCCCCTCCCCTCCCTTCCCTTTCTCTCCCTTCCCCTTCCTTCCTTCCTTCCTTCCATCCGTCCTTCCTTCCTTCCATCCGTCCTTCCTTCCTTCCTTCTCTCCTTCCTTCCTTCCTTCTCTCCTTCCCTTCCTTTTTTCTTTCATTCACCAATATTTTTTTTTTTTTTTTTTTAAGATAGCGTTTCACCTTTGTTGCCCAGGCTGAAGTGCAATGGCATGATCTCAGCTCACGGCAACCTCCGCCTCCCCGTTTCAAGTGATTCTCCTGCCTCAGCCTCCCGAGCAGCTGGGATTACAGGCATGCACCACCACACCTGACTAATTTTGTATTTTTAATGGAGACGGAGTTTCTCCATGTTGGTCAGGCTGGTCTCGAACTCCTGACCTCAGGTGATCCACCTGCCTCGGCCTCCCAAAGTGCTCCAATTAAAAGCATGAGCCACCGCGCCCAGCCCACCCAACAATTTTTGAATATTTACAAGGAGACTAGCACTCTACTAGCACTGGGAATACGCAGTTCTATAAGAATACCTGGTGCTTGTCTCATGAAACATGCAGTCTTGAAGAGGAGACACACACATAAACTGCTTGAGTATTGAGTACTAGGTGCTAGGGGATAAATTTCAAGGGTGCTTGTTGAAGCAAGGTGAAAGGCTTTTAAATCAGAAGCAAGTAGGGATGATCATGGAGGAAGCAGCACTTGTAGTGTGTTTTGAATATGAGTAGGCACTGAATAGATAAAAGGTGTGTGCAGGGTTGTAAGTGTGTGGTATGCCAGTGGTAGAGAGAGCATTCCAGGTGGAGGAACAAAGGCACAGATGCCCATTCCAGATGATGCATTCAAGGATCTACAAGATTTTCAGTAAGGCTGACTGGTAAGATGCATGTCAGAACAGTGTTGGGAGATGAGAGCTGTAGGAAGCAAAGAGATTGTAACGGATCTTGCAAGAAAAAGTTTATGATTTTGAATTTTACCTTAAAAGTGTTATGAAGTCACAAGGGGATGCCATTATCAGCTTATACTGTAGAAAATAACTGGCAGGACTGTGTTGAGAAATTGGCAAGGAACAGTCTAGAGATGGAAGACCAATTATAATGTTCTTTCAGTGATCCAGGAAAAAGGGATGACAGCTATAGTAAGTGGTAGACAGAATTGACATAAAGGGATGAACCTATAACAAATCAATTAGCAATTAACCCTGACTTTACCTGAATGGTCTAAGAAAAATACATGGCAAGAAATAGATTATGTTGGTCCTCCCAAGGACACGGCTACACTTAACAGTAAAGATCGGCATGTTATTGCAGCTCCAAACTTAGCAAATACTCTCACAAGTACTTCCCAGTCATTGCATTTGGCCATTCGACCCTCATAATTTCATCATGAAGCAAATGTTTCCTGCAAAGTTAAATATAGTTACTGTGTTTGTCTTTTTTGTTTGCTTCTTTTTGGACAGGATAACAGAAAAATTGTGATTTTTCTGACCTTGAGATTCCTCTAGCTGAATGTTAGATGCACTCTTTATCATTATGAAGTCAATCCAATAAAATGTAAGTTCAGAGAGAGATATACTACTTTCTGCAAAACTGTCTAGAAAAAGATAAAATTAGTTCAGGAAAATAATTCATGTCCATTAGATAGATCAAGATGATTAATGTAGTCAATGTCTAGAACCAGGTGTATATGCTGCAGTGAACTATGTCATAAAACTTGGGTGTAGTTAAGTTGATATGGATGTGGAAAAGGATCTGTATTGTAAACTATAGAAACAGAAAGAACTTATTTTATTAAAACTGATTATTACAACTATTAGAGACAAAAGTGGATCCCAACATTGTAATTAACTGGGAAGATTTCATGCTCATGGAATTCACTGGTCTTACCATGTTTCCCATCATCCTGATGCAGCTGGCTTTATAGAATGATGGAATGGCCTTTTGAAGTTGCACATGCAGCTCCAGCTGGATGATAATAGTTTAGAGGGCTGGGGCAAGGTTCTCCAGAAAGCTGTAGATGCTCTGAATCAGTGTCCAATGTATGGTACAGTTTCTCCCATAGCCAAGATTCATGAGTCTTAGAATCAAGAGGTGGAAATGGGCGTGGTACCACTCACATTACCCCTACTAACCTATTAGCAATTTTTTTTTCTTCTTGTCCTTGTGACTTTATGCTCTGCTGGCCTAGAAGTCTTACTTCCAGAGGAAGGGATTCTTCTGCCAGGGACACAATGATTCCATTAAACCGCAGGTTAAGACTACCACCTGGTCACTTTGGGCTCCTCATGCTTCTGAGTCAACAGGCTAAGAAGGGAGTTATGATGGTGGCCGGGTGATCATTTCAGATTACCAAGGGGAAAGTGAACTAGTACTCCACAGTGGCCGTGAGGAAGAGTATGTCTAAAATACAAGTGATCATGGGGATCACTACCATGCTCTATGATTAAGGTCAATGGGAAACTATAACAACCTAATCCAGGCAAGACTGCAAATGGCTCAGATCATTTAGGAATGAAGGTTTGGGTCAAACCTGCGCCCGAGATATAGAACCACAACCAGATGAGGTGCTTCCTGAAGTGAAAGGGAATACAAAGTGGGTAATAGAAGAAGATAGCTATCAATACCAGCTACAACCAAATGATCAGTTATAGAAACAAGGATGGTAATTGCCATGGATATTTTCTCCTTATTTTGTAAGAATATGTTTGTGTATATATATACATATATATTAAACAATTATCTTTGCTTTCTTTCTTCTCTTATTCCTTTATTATGTAATATAAGTTGTATTGAGTTTATATCAGTATTTAAATATTGTTAATATTTCATCATAATATTTAAATTATGGAATATCAGGAGAAAAGTGAGCATCACTTAAGAACTTTGTCTCCTCTTCTGGTGATGGGATTAGTGCGTTTTTGGTTGTATGCAGAACAGTTGTATCCTGTTTGATAAAACTGTAACATTGTTATTGCCTTTATTGAAGATTGTGTGGTTTAAGGAGATGCGTATGGATGCCAAGTTGATAAGGTATATGCTTATGATGGTTTTATTGAAGGTGTCAACTTGACTGGAGTGACGTATGCCAAGATATCTGGTATAGCATTATTTCTGGGTATATCTGTGAGGGTATTTCTGGAAGAGATTGACCTTTGAATCAGTGGACTGAGTAAGGAAGATTTGCCTTCACCATCTAATCAGCTGAGGGCATGAATAGAACAAAAAGGCAGAAGGAAGGTGAATTCTCTCACTCTCTTTGTGAGCTGGACACTCTTCTTCTTCTGCCTTTGGACATCAGAACTCGAGATTCTCTGGCCTTTGGACTCCAGGACTTGCACCAACAGCCCCTCAAATTTTTAGGTCTCTGACCTTGGACTGAAAGGTATAGCAGTAGCCCCTCTGGTTCTGAGGCATACTACTGACTTCCTTGGTTTCTCACTTGCAGATGGCCTATCATAGGACTTCTCAGCTTCCATTAGTGCTTGAGTCAATTGCCCTAATAAATCTATCTATCTATCTATCTATCTATCTATCTATCTATCTAACTATCTATCTATCATCTATCTCTGATTGGTTCTATTTGTCTGGAGGACCCTAATACACACCATGGCAGGGCTATTATCATAGCATTTAAGAGCAAAGACTTCAGAATCAGACAGGTATATCCCCAAACTTTGTCTCTGCTGTTAAGTAGATATGCTCCTCATTTGTAAAATGGGGATACACATATATTTCCTGTTGTGTAGGGTAGTTATAGAAACTCAATGAGATAACAATACTTATTGATTCATTCTATACTTACTCATTGGGAATTTGCTTTCTCTTAGACACTCTTTTAGGTGATGGAGATTTAAAAAATGAATAAAAAAAGACAAGATCCTTATCCATGGGAGCCCTATACCCTCCAATGCATTACATTTTGTGGGGACTCACTACCAAGTCTGTCTGGCATATAGGAAGCTCTTCATAAATGTTAGTTGTAATGAATATTAGCTAATCGTTTCTTTGATTCAGAATCCAAAAGCAATGTTATTTTCAATTTTGTCAATTCAGCTTTTAGAAACATTATTAAGATCAATATAAGTCTGGTTGGAGCAGCATTTAAAAAAAATCCTGGCTCTTAAAACAGAAAAACCTAGGTACTGTAATTTATGAAAATAAAACTGCCACAAGAATCTAAGGACAACACTTTACCCTAATGAAAATGGAGATAAACTCAAGGTCTGCTGTTTAGGCCATTCTGAGATATTACCACATTTATAAAGGATTTAGCACATCCAAAAGTTTCTATCCTATCACCAGCTGAACGCATTTTTTTAAAAAAATGGACTGTTCCATTATTAAATGATGCTTGATAGCTCTCTGTGTTTGATGGAGCAATCTTGTGGTTGGTCAGGAAAAGCTGCTACAACTTTCTTAACAGCCTGTCTCATCTGGCTATGGAAGCCTAGTCATTTAAATAAAAAAAGGGCAGAGAAAACGCTAAGAGGCAGTTTGCTCTAACTCAACCTTTTCAAATGACTACACTAATTTTAAACATACGAATTTAACTGTATGTTTGCCCCTCTATAAACAGGGCGAACAAACAGTATATCATTTTTACACTTGAACTGTATTATGATTTTAATGCAGGCTCAGGTGAGGTGAGGTCAGAAGATACAATTAAATGGATCTGGTACCAGCTGGAGATTAGGCTCTCTTTAACCATGCTTGGGTGATTTATCCATCAACAACTCATGTACTGCTCCATAAAAATTGGTATCTGTTTAAAAATAGGTATTAAAATACAGTGTACTTTTAAAATTAGAGACTAAAATATTATGTACTTGCCAGCAGGTAGTTTATTTAATATTCATGTGCAATATCAAACAGAAAGATTCCTGTTCTTGGAATAAAAATCTATTAGAATAAATCTGCCCTAGTTGCAGGAGCTTCTGTGCTTGGTCAAGTCCTTGGAAACAAATGCAGAAACAAACTTTTATATCATTACAAATCCCTGACATGGTGGAATGGTGATATATAACTGCCACCCTTGTTAAATAGCTCTATCTGTTCCTCAAAGATTTATTTTCATGTTGTTCTTTCATGAAAGGCTGTTTAAAAACAAAAACAGGTAAAAAGGGAAACAGAAATGCAAAGTAAACAGGTTTATTAAGGATAATAAAAAATCTTGGTGATTTTATATATTCTATTGTGAATTACGAATGGTAGACTTCAGTCTTGAGGTTGAACTTGGTTTCTAATAGACATAAATTCAAATATTTGAATTTTCTGCATCTAAAGCTGACTTGCAGCTATAAGGGCAATCATTTGTCTACTAATATGCATATCAAAAATTTAAACAAATGAACGTTTAAAAGTAATATTTGATTAACCATTCACTGAAAGAAAAGTAATTCTGCCTGTCCAATTCAGTAATTTATATAGTTTAGTGATTTGCTTGTCAATAATGAACAAATTGCTTTAACATATTACTGTAATGCTTCATTTTCATTAAGACATCTGCCAACTTTTCAAAAAAGCTTTTCCATTTGGGACTTGACTTATAATTGTAGAGTCCCTTGGGGGAGTTTCAATATTATTCTAATCAATTTTATCCACAATACACAATATGGATGATTACATTGCAATGTAATTTCCAAAGTTCCCTTCTCACATTAGTCATTTGCAAGGAGAGGAGACACTGCTGATGTCTCCAGAACGTATTTTAGAAAATAAACTTACTGCAGCAATGGAGCAAAGAATATTTTTCATTGTTGGAACTGCATCACAACATGAATATGTATATGTGCAGATATGCTTATATAATTTACAACCACACTTCAAAGCTTTATGGTCTATAACATTTATATGTTATTTTTATGCAATAAGATGATAATGGATTTTACAACCACAAGATACAAGAGTTGGAAAGTCCTCCAAGATGATCTTCCGGTATGTGAACTGCGGTGATAGTGCTATAGTCTTTTCCTTATTATTATTTTTTTTAATGATAAGGGGAAGCAGATAATAGTTTTAGGGAAAGCTGGAAAAATAAAAGTTATCTTAGTCTCACTTCAAACTAGATTGAGGCTCCAAAAAAGCCATTCAATTAGCCTCGATCCAGAACAAGCTTAATAGCTAGGTTCCCTTTATTGCTCTTCATTTTAGTTTTAAACTTCTCTTGACCCAGGTGGGAAAGAGTTACGCTACTTATTGAGGCGATCACCAAATCATCATCAGCCTTCTTTCTGGTCATCTTATCTATCTTTTAAGGAGTATAAAGCCTACACTTTACATGGTAGAGAAGCTTTCCTTCAATTTAGCAGTGAGTTGTAAAGAGTAGGCAAATATTAATAGGCCTAAAAATATTTTAAATGTATAGAAAGAAAAGAAAGTCAGAGTAAAGAATTATAAACAATAAAACTGATAAAGAATAAGTCAGTGGAAGCATAGGGAAATTTTAGTTACTTAGATTTTCTACTTGTTTTTACCAAGTTTTATTTTATTTTATTTATTTATTTTTTTTCCTCTCTCTCTGTCTCTTTTAAAATACTAGCAGAGAGTTGCAGAAATGGGCCCCAATTCTCAGGATTCTACATCCAAGGTTGTTTCCTGTTTTTAAAGTGTTTATAAATTGTACAACAAATCATCTTCATTTAAATTTTTAAAAAACTTTCTATTTTATTGTTAAGTTAAATGAATTAAAATGAGCAGCATTGGCTCCCTCTCAACCAAAATAGGTACTAATTCATCATTAAAGTAAATAATGTTGCCATTATTAAATGTTTATCATGTACAAGGTAATTTCATAGAACATATATAAAGAAAACTTTAGAACATTACCTAGGGACACAAAGGAAGGCTTGAACAACTAGAAAGCCATATTGTCTGCAAGTAAGAAGATTCAATACATTAAAGCTTTCAGTTCTATTTAAATTGAAGAATCATCCAAATCGGTCTGATCAAAGTATTACCAAGCTTTTTTTTAGACTTGAAGGAATGAGTTTTTCTGGCAAAATAACCTTAGAATCTATGGAGAAATGGGGCAAAGTATTCCCAGCTGGGAAAATGGGTGGGCCAAGTTTTAGGGGCAGTAATCTGAAAAGAATGTTCAGAAGATGCTAAGTCAGTCAATCAAACGTGTCTGTCTGATTGAAATCCAGAGGTCATATAGGACAAAGGAAGAAGATTAAGTTATAAAAGTAGGGTAGAGCCAGACTAAGGGGAAACTTGTGATGCTAAACTAAATATGGGGACTTTCTTTCAAAAGGGAATAATTTAAGGGTTTTGAGCCAGGGAATTACACTTGGAAGGAGCTACTTAAGATCAGCCTACCAGTAGTGTACATGATGAATTGGAAGAAGGAGAGACTCTGCACAGGGAGAATAGTTAGAAAGCTATTGAAATAATCTATGCATGAAACAGTAAGGACCCAGAATAAAATCATCTCATTTATAAATGCAAGGACTTTAAGATTATGCGATGACTTTCCAGCTTTTAAATTTTTTTAACTATGAGCCATAGTAAGAAATGTGTTTTACACACATACATGCCCAAAAATGTTTAATAAGAATATTTATCCTTACTATTTATGATGACATTTGGCATTTTTGGCTCTATTCTTTTTACATTTTAGAAAATGCTGGTGGAAACACATTGTATTTATTTTAAGATTTTCTAAAGGTTGGACCTGCTGTTTGTAAAACATGGTCTGGTACAACACCTTCACTTTTCAGAAGAGAAACTGAGGCACAAAAAACTAAGAGGCCTTCTCAGGGTCTCACTTTGAGTGATTAGAGACCAGAGGCCTGTCAACTTTCAATACCGTAGTTAGGATGGTACTGTGGTAGAAAGAGATAACCAGGAACAGATTTGAGAGTGATTTTAAAAGAGGAATAAACAGACAAAGTGACTAGTTATGAAAATTTAAAGACAACTGAGATTTTGTTCCTGGTTAATTGGGTAAACAGATTTGCCATGGAATTACAGGCATCTGAAAAAGAAACCAGCATGAGAGATATGTAATGAGTTCACACTGAATTTGAGAGGGCAGAGAGACAGTCAGACTGCAGCAGGCAGGGCAAGCTGTAAGATAAAGCATTCAAATGAAAAAACTTGTAGGTTATCTATTTGAGAATGATCGATGGTATTTAATATAATGAAAGTGCATTGAATACCTCTCCTATTCATGACCCTGTTATAGGTCTTAGGGATTCCAAGATGAATCAAGTCCCAATACATGAGAAGCTCTCATTCAAAATTTTGCTGATAGTGTTATACATCCTTGGAATTAAATCATTATTGTTGCTAAAAAGTCAATATAATTTATTTTCAAGACCTCTAAACATTTCAATCTTCTACAGTTTGATCTAAAACTTTTACCTGGGGTTTTACATCAACTTGCATTCTTCTTATTACATACTGTTTTAGTAACAGTCTCTTTCCCTCTCTCTCACTATGTGTGTGTGTGTGTGTGTGTGTGTGGAGTGTCTTTCTTTTTGACATCCACCAATATTCTTTCAGGTGGCAAGTTGCCTCTTACCAGACTACCTCGGAAAAGAAACAGCTTCTGACAGGGAAATGAGCAGCTGGGTGGCAGCTCACAGCAACTCTGTTATTTTGCACTGATACAGCATTTTAATATAAATGGCTGAAATGCAATCCGAAAATAGTCATTCATCTCAAACAAACTCCACAAAGCTGGTTAACATTTAAGCAGTTACATTTAAGGGCTGACTTCTTTCTAGGTGCCTCCCTTTCTTTAATGATAATGATGGTGATTTTCACACTGCCCATTTGAGGGAGGAAGAAGGGGTGCCAAAACCAATGCTCAAGCATTGTAGCAGTTGAGAAAAATCTGCAGCAGAACCTAAAGAGAATCCAGGATCCCTTGTACCAAATCCCTTTGTGCCATTTTCCATTTTACCCAAATAACTTAGAGTTTTACCTGTAGGAAAAATAAAACAAAGAAACTTACTGGTCATCATAGGGTCCGAACTTAAATAATTAGCACTGGTTACGTATCATTTCATCTCTGGAAATGATTCTAGGCTCAGAGATTCTTGTTACTTTGAACTCTTTAAGTTTGTATAGTCTTTGAACCCATAAAGTATTTCCTAACATATCAACCTTTTAGATCATTGAAGAAAATTTCTAGCCATCTATTTGCTCTACTGAAGAGATCTTTGACCTATGCCTTATCTCACACTACTCTATGGGCCACTCTTGCTAACTTACCGTCATGGTGAATAGTCAGCTTATTTCAAGTTCCTTTAACCAATGATTAATGTATATACCTCTCCCTTGCTACCCCACATATCTAACACAAATGGGCATCCCAAATAATCTGATAGCATGAGATAGATGATTATGCCACAGGCAGAATAAAAAAGGAAGAGAGAGGGATGGGAGAGACAGAGTGACAATTTAGTTAACCAGGATATTTTGATAAGGTTGCATCATACACTTTTTTGTGTATATAGATAATGAACAACAAATATTTTAATTCTCCATCTCACACCTGGGAGTTACTTCATCTTTGATGAGGTGAGACTCAGTGAAGCATGAAATTAAGGATGGAACGAAGTTTCTAATGAGATTCTAGGATATAAAAATACTTGATATCAGTATTTCATGTATTTTTTTTAATCCAAGCTTTATGATTGAGCTTTTCATGCTGTATCAAAATGTCATATATTCAAAGAGACTAAATAAAATACCTGTGACAAAATATCATTTGTGTCAAAATGGTCAATTTAAAGAAGTTTGTAACCTAATGTAGTATAGTGGTTCTCCCCGCAAGGGATATTTGGCAATGTCTGGAGAAATTTTAGATTGTTACAGTTAGGAAGAGAGATGTTTCCTACTGGCATCTAGCAGGTAGAGAGAGACTGGAGATGCTGTTGAACATTCTACAATGCATGGAATACCTCCCCTAACTCCCCAAAAGTGTCCATAGGTGAGAAAACCTTTTGAGGTCTCTTCAGTAGAGCAAATAGATGGCTGATGTTTTTGAGAGAGTATAAGTATAAAAACAGAGGAGAGAACAATGTAGTATATGTCTACCCTAAAGGCTGCTTTTGTATTCATTTTAGTTTTTCATATACAATAAACAATTCCGGTTGTCTCAGCAAGTTCTCTGTGGAATTCTTCTCTAATTTCTGACTCTGATCCTGGACTAGTGGGCCCACTTCTGGGAATTTAGCTCATGGAAATAATCTAAAAGAAAAACATTGTCATAAGCATGTTGTTTGCAGGGTTATTTATAACCTAAATTTTACCCCAATTGTTAGATAAATTGATTTAGAGGTCAGAATGCACCATCCAAGATAAAAATATAGATTCTGCAGTCATAACTGAAATTCAGGAGAAAAGTCGAAACAGATGATATAAATATAGAGTATTAACGTTGCCCTAAGATTCAACATATGTATCTCTCTAAATGAAATTTAGTCTTTTCCGATTTCTTACCTGTCTGGTTCTGGCTGGCAGAAAACTCAACTTCAATTATGATTGTTGGTTTCCAAACTCTCTCTTCTTTCAATAGAGTTATAAAAGAAACCTGAGCTTATTTTGGGCTGGAAACCTTGTGAAAGACCAGGCTCTTAGTTCGAGAGTCTGTATTTTTAGGGTTGCTTTTTAAAGTATGTGATGCTGCTTTTGAGCCCTGGTATGCACAACATAAATGTACTCAGAGATGTCGCCCTAAATATCAGGCTATCTACCCAGGGTGGACCAGGGAGGGATGCTGCCTGGAATCAGAGAATAAGCTGTGCCACCCTTGTTGATTTGAGATACTTCAACTTACTTCTGGTCAGATCCTGCTCCATCTGTTTTTCCCTCTCAAAAATCTCTTCTTTGTGAGCCTGAAACTCGAAAGCTTCTTTATTCTCCATTTTTCTAAAGGCCAAGGAAGACAGTTCTTATAGAAACTCCAGAAAGTTCTTTCCTTGATTTGGAGTTAAAGGAGAAACTCAAAATTATTAATTTCCTTCCTAATAGCTTAGTTTTTACATTAACAGCTTACACATAAGCAAGAAAAATGAGCGTACAGCAAAAGGTTGAAGATACTTTGCTTCTAGTGAATGTTGATAGGAGGAGAAGCCAATGTAAATATATAAAATTGTAATCAGATATGGGAAAATATTCAAAAAAGGAGATATTGGTTATAATCAAGTCTTCTAGAAATTCCAGAAAGATGGAGGATGACAAAACCTGATAAGTGATTTTAATTTGATCACTAGTAGATCACCAAGACCATGAAATCTTCAAGAATGTAATTTTAGGAGTATAATAAAAATTTGGTGAATATGCATGGGATTAGAAGGATATTAGGTATATAAAAATGGGGCAGTCACAGCAATTTATTTTAGAATCTGGCAATAGAAAGAAGTTAAGAAACAGAACTTGTCAATGAGAGATAATACATTATAAGAGAGAATTTGTTGGATTAAAAAATCTGTACATAAATTTATTAGCAAAATGGGGGTTTCCCTAGACAAGGAAAGCTTGATGACAAGGCAGAGATAAGAAAATTTAAAGGGGAGAAACTGACAAAAGGGAATGAGAGTAAGAACACAGGTGAACAGGATAACCCTTGAAAAGAGGAGGGACAAGTCTGAGACTAAAGAGAGGAGGCATATAAAGATATTTTTAAGTGAAGCAGTTCAAAATGAGAAAGATTTTCCTCTAATAATAGCCACTACTTTAGGACAGTATGAGGATAATCTTTGTTAGAGATGACTGGCAGTCTAGGGACCTGATTCAGAGACTGATGATTTGCAGAGATATTTTTCCCAAATTAAAAGTTCACTATAATTAATTAAAATAAAATAAGAATGAAACAAGCTTAGCTCTGTGTTTTTTGTTTATATGCAAATTCATATGTACCACCTAACCTGCTTTTAAATACCAGGACACACTAATATAAAATCATTCTTTTAAAGAAATGAATTATAATCATATCCAGAAGTGCAACCCATGTATCAAGTTAGACTGACACAGTTGTTTTTATTTCTAATAAGGGCCTTCATTTACTTAAAATGTCGCTCCCTAGACATTCTATTTCTCTTTTAAACATGTAAGACCACTGCTGTAAAAAAAGAAAATTACACTGAATGAAAAGCCAGTGAAAGTATTACTTGGCAACTTGATAGGGCTACGTAGAATCTTAATCCTGAAAATGCAGTAAAATTTGACTCCATCATGATAACCACAAGAGGCAGATCAATATGACTGAGTTAAGGTCTGTTCTATAAATCATTACTTGGTGAATGAATTAGAAAAAAGATAAGCTGTAACCAAAATGGTGAAGAGTGAGACATGAACACTGTTCTCTGGAATTAGTTTCCAATAAGGTACAGGTTAGGGTTGCAGTAATGGAGAATTATATGTTGTGTACTGTGGATAAGGATTTGTTCACTGACAAGACTAACCCAGGAATGGAGTCTCAGGTTTTGAAGGCAAAGCTTTCACTCTTTAAGTTAAGTAACAACAAAAATAGAAATCTTAAATCACAAACAAAAGCTGACCTTGTATATGTGACTATCAAGTGTGAGGTTTGCTAAGGGGCATTACGCATTTATGATGTAAGGGCTGTTCATCTGTTAATGATTTTTTATTGTCTAAATTGTTCTGTTCAACAAAACAACTTTTATTTAGTATTGACTACACACAAAGTACTGTGTAAGAACCGTAGGTAATTCAAAGGCGAAACAGATTAGTCCCTGACCTCCAAATATTTAGAGTGTTATGGGTGGAATAATTTACATATATTTAAAAATATTGGCCTGGTGCGGTGGCTCACCCCTGTAATCCTAGCACTTTTGGTGGCTGAGGTGGCGGGATCATGAGGTCAAAAGATCGAGACCATCCTGGCCAAAATGGTGAAACCCCATCTCTGCTAAAAATACTAAAATTAGCTAGGTATGGTGGTGCACGCCTGTAGTCCTAGCTACTTGGGAGGCTGAGGCAGGAGAATCACCTGAACTTGGCAGTGAGCCAAGATCATGCCACTGCACTCCAGTCTGGTAACAGAGCAAGACTCTGTCTCGGGAAAAAAAAAAAATGTGTCTATATATATACACACACACACACACACACATACATATATATATATAATGCAAAGGGTTCTATTTAACATTATTATGAAGGTTCAAATAAAATTCTATTAAGAATGGGAAAATGTTTATACTATCTTTAGCTTTAGAAATATATATTGTGTTAATTCTTTCAGTGTTTTTTATCTTTGCATTATTGTAGATTAGCACAGTACTTGACTGATGCAAAATAGGTATTAAATAAATATTTGATTAATAAAAATTGAGAAGAGTATTAAAAACTTCTTTTAATTTTAATTTTTTCTCAGACCTCTCAGAGATGAAGAATATTAAAAGCTTTAAAAGATAAGGTAGGATTTATTAATTTAATAAAAATGTTTATGGACAACTTTCTATTGGAGATATAACCCTTGACAAGGTTATCACATGCCTTTGTCCTCATGAAGCTTCTAGTCTCACAGAATTTGATTTTTGAAGTCTTCCAGTAAATTTGAACCACTGTAACACCATGAGAGTTTGGAATTCAAAAATGAATGGCCTATCACAACCATGACTTTTAAATTAAGCAAATAAAGAAAAAAATATTTCTGATATGGCAGAAACAGTTATGGGAGTCAGTGTGAAGCATTTGACTAAGACTTAGTCTTGTAATACTATGGTTAAAGAGTGGAACATCATGCTGGAGAGGGGACAAAAATGTATCTAAGGGAAAGTGTAAATCCCATTTACACTTTGCTCATACAGTCAAAATTTAAAATTGAGTTTTCCATCGACACCAGCCAATGTTCATTTCATATCCTTTTTTTTTTCTTTTTTTTTTTTTTAAGACAGAGTTTCACACTCTTGTCACCCAGGCTGGAGTGCAGTGACATGATCCCGACACACTGCAACCTCCACCTTCCTGGTTCAAGCAAGTCTCTTGCCTCAGCCTCCTGAGTAGCTAGGCTTACAGGTGTATGCTGCCACGCCTAGCTACTTTTTGTATTTTTAAAAAAAGATGGAGTTTCACCATGTAGGCCAGGCTGGTCTCTAACTCCTAACCTCAGGAGATCCACCTGCGTCGTCCTCCCAAAGTGCTTTTGAAGTAGTCTTTTTGATGACTTAGAGGTGGAGAAGCAAAAGACACAAAGTAGGTGAGGCTGATAGAAGCAGCGAGTTCAAGAATGAGAGTGTGGAAATGCAGTAACAAGAGGAAATGTAGAGAGATACACTGGGGTCAGATCATAAAAGGCTCTAAATGCCATGCTAAGGAGTTCACACTTGATCTGACACACAATGAGAGACAAAGCTTTTTGAAGAGGAAAATGTGTTGACAAAAGTGGGAAAATTGGTCTGCAATTCTTGGCAGGATGGAATGAACAGAAGAAGCTTTGAGCGGGGTAAGTCAGAATCATTTAGTACCCTTCTGGAATGCCAAGAGTTCCAGTTTCATGGGAATGTTGGCTATCTGGTTTGTTCATAGCTCTGGGTACACTGTAGTATGCAGTAAATAGTTGTTGAATTAATGAAATGGTCATGTTTCTCTTATTGGGAAAGTCTGTAATTGTTAACTTCAAGTTTATAACAGGTTTCCTTGATTAAGAGCTTTACAATTTATGTACTAACAATGTTTTCCATTTAAAATGCCTTGGGAAATTTCAAGTCTATTTATAATCACTGATGTCAGTGAGAAGAACAAAAAGCTAATTTACAATTCATTATTCAGCCATTATTTTACCCCATGGGTGGGACTAATGAACATTAGGTTATAGGTGGCAAGCATGTTGATAAGGGAAAGAATAGCAGGTCCTAAAGATGAATTGTAGCTCAGCACTCTTATCAGGCTCAATAAATAGAGACTTTCAAGATAATTCAATACAGTGAGTTGCTGTTGAAATAGGGAAAATGTATGTGTTCTAATTTTTTTTGGTAAAGAAAGTAATCTTTTTAAGGATGCTCCTGTTTCATGTGTTTGAGGTTTGTTTCTTCAGTAGACTGACAGCTGAGAGGAGTCATGATGTATTCCGTGTTCCTGTACACAATATATAGTGCCAACTAAGGGTTTCTTATTAATGTATAAAATGCCAAAGCACTCCATGTGAAAATTCAAAATCTTTGCCATTGGATTGCTTCTTACAGGTGGAAAGACCATATTGATTTCATTATTATGCATTTTGTGCAAATAAAATCCAAATTCAGAAAAACACAAGTAGCTTACATTTATTAAATGCTTATTATGTGCCAGGCTCTGGTGTAAGTTGCTTACATAGAATACATTTATTCTTCGCATCAATGTATAAAGTAGATGTTATCTTATCTCTGTTTCATAAATGAAGAAACTTGATGCAAGGAGAAGTTAAATAAATTACCCAAGAGGATGCAACTACTAAAAATGGGGAGGAGAGATTTGAACACAGTCTGATTTTAGAGCCCATACTCTACACTAGGGGTCAGCAAATTTTTTTTTCTGTAAAGGGCCAAATAGTAAATATTTCAGGCTTTGCAGGCCATACGGTCTCTGTCACAATTACTCAACTCTGCCATTTAGCACAACATCGCCATAGACGATATGTAAATGAATGAGCATGGCTGTGTTCCAATAAAACTTTATTTATGGACACTATAATTTGAATTTCATATAATTTTCATGTGTCACAAAATAGTATTCTTTTTTGATTTTTCTCTCTAACCATTTAAAAATGGAAAAATCATTCTTAGTTTATGAACCATACAAAAACAGGAAGAGAAGCTCTGGTCTGGGCCCATAAGCTGTAGTTGGCTGATCCTTGCTCTAAACCACAGTGCTATTTAGCCTCTAGGAAAAGGAATGCAAAACCACCTAAGAAGCCACTTGAACTCTGTTAGGACTCTAAGTCACTTAGACTCCAAAGGAATTGGGTTGAGAGCTTTTAATTTTTATGCTGAATTAAGGATGAACATGAGGAACTGGTAAACGAAAGATTTAGGATAGACCTAAAAATAATTTTTTGGAAGAAATGGCAACTAAAACCCCAAACGGGTTCCTGAGGATGGTGGTAAGATCTTTTTATGCCTGTATCTATTTGTCACAGGGACAACTACTGCTCAGAGATATGGCCTCTTCTTAGAATAATAAAGGAGATAGTAAAACAGAGATGTTAGAGGAGAGGTACCAACTTTCTCGACAAGTGATAACTACATTAAAGGGTGCTAAATCATGAGATGGCCAAATCTAGCTGGCTGCTGGTTTTGTACTCTCGGTGGGCACTACTCCAGCAAGCTAGCTCAACAAGACATGGGGACCACTGGGCCAGAGGTAGATAGGGGTCCAAGGATTTCCTTCTCCATTTTCCCTCCACACCCAGAAACTGCCTCTCCAGTCACCCCATGCCCTGCCCAGGCTCAGTGCAGGTTGCCACCTCCATGTTGGGGTTCCCCTGTTGGCAACTAGTGGGCACCAAATGGTAGAATACCAGTCTAGTGAATCACCTCACCTCAGAGCAGCTGCCCAAGTTGAAATGACCATGCTAGATCTGGGTGTCACTGGAGCAGACAGAAACCAAATATGGCAGCCACCTACTCCACTGCCTGCTGGGCCCCTCCCTATTGGTCTAGTGCATCCTTGCCCTGAGAAAGCCTTCTTTAGATAGCAATTGGCTGCAAAGTGTCCCTGTTTCCCAGAATATCCACCCCAGACAAACAGGGCAGGATGGAGAGGGGTTTTCTCTCTTGTTACATAAGTACATGCGTTATACCCTCAATTTTGCCTCTTGGTTCACTAAACCTAAAATATTTACTATCCGGTTCCCCAAAATTTCCAACCCCTGACCTAGAGCATTGCAGAGACCACAGAAACAAAGAGGAAGAGGAAGAGGAAAAGGAAGTTGACTTGAATTAAGTTGTAAGATTTGGCAACAATTCAGCACATTCGGTATTTCACTTGACAGAAGGGAAACAATTGAAGCTTAAGTAAAATATGTGACTGACAATTTTTGTCCACAATAGTAAGTGACAACATCATTGTCTTTCAAAATGGTGCCCACATGAAGTTGTTCATGAAATTTAACAACGTTGCCATCACTCCAAAACATTTTGATACCCTTCTTTTGGAGATGTCTCCTGAATTTACACATTGCAAAAGATGTCAGAGAAGGAATGTCATGCAGAATTTTAGAGCTGAAAGGACATTTGAGAGCATCCTTATTATTTTATAGTCACGTAGCCCCTTCAACCAAATAGGTTAACTCTCAGTTGATCACTTTCCGATTAACAATACTTGCCTAAGTTTGACTCTTGGTTAAAATGAATTTGTTATTCAAGGATGAAAGACATGTTTCCATCAAGTATAGTGAAAATAAATAATAAACCACATATTATAAAAGCTATTTTACAAATAGGAAATAAAAAATGTTCTGAGTAACAAAAATGGTCATTTTTAGCAGTAGACAGTAAACTGTTTGGCTATATAAATTCTGGTGAATTTTCTTTAAAAACATCATGCTACTTTATGACCAACCAAATTTTTGATTAATAACTTTCAATTACAAAATAATTAAGTCCGTCTTAATTCATATTTTCTCTGAGTATTCTAGATTGCCTGTTAAAATGTGTATTTTAAGATAAACACATCAGGGTAAGTATTTTATCTGTAGTATAAATCAAATCAATTTTTAAATAAGGACAGACAAAAAGGGAATGCCATTGTGATCATTCTATTATTATAGCAAATAATTCTTCTTAGGAAAAGATAAGGACAGTACTTTTTTTCAACCACCAGGATGGTAGCTAGATTTTTTTTTTTTTTTAATTTCACAGAGATGTGCCACAGAGAGCAACCAAATATAACAACTCCTTTTCACAACCATGTGGAAGCAACTTGCTTCCTGCCATTTCTCTCTCTTGTGATATTCTGAAGTGAAAATGAAATACAGATACTATCAAACTGTGGCTATGACAGATGAAAAAAAAGATACTTCTGTTTTACTGAAGTGCATTTGTTTTCCTCCTCCATTCTGTAGGAAGCATCACAAACCCACAGAGTCCCTGAGAGATGGATTTTACTGGGAGGCGGAATGCTAACTTTGCTCAAAGATGTGTAAATGCCACGTGCCCAGATGGTCCTTTTGCCTATTCATAGGGAGAGGCTCAGAAACACACATGCATCTTTCTGTGGTCAGTCATAACAGATTTGTTCTAAATAAGCCACACTGTTTTGCAAGATGGCAGGGAACTGTCAGGCTGTATTTTAAGCACAAATGTTTCTGCCAGACAGACACAGCATATACCATGTGCTTCAGGAACACACACACATGCGGCATTGCTCTGAGGACAGACTACGGACCTGTGTTGTCATTTCGCAGCTCAGATCAATAAGCTCACGTTATGCTTCCTATATAGACCTTCAATTGAAGCAAGGATTTCATGGCGATCATCGAATGTAAAGATAGGGAAAGATAAGTACAGTCAGACAGATAGAGGAGTAGATATTCCTTTTCACCCTTTACATGTTAATGTTCTTTTGCCAAGGCTGATTCTACATATTGCTCCTGAAGGAGTCATTGTGCTGGGGGAGATCTAGTAGTCTTAACTTATTTTTACTATGGTCCTTTATTTCCATTGATTCACTTTCCATTGACGTTTTAACAAAGGTAGAACTTAAGCAGCTATTTATACTTGATATCTTGTATGTTATCAGGTAGAGGCTTTGGAAATTTACAATCTAAGGTCGATATTCTAAGATAGAAAAAGTAACAAAGGTTTATTTGGAGAAACAGAAGCAACTTTTAATTTCAAAAACTACCTTTCAGAGGTTAAGTGTAATTTGGCGTAAGGGACAAGAATATGTAACAATTTTGCTAACCAAATTGGGAAAGACCTTGCGGACTTCTAGTTTCAGGTGTTGTGGGATTGTAACTTCCATCTGATTTGTCCTGACAGGCAGCCTGAAGCAGATGGACGAGCGGAAACCATGTCACAAGAAGACATAACTAGATATAAGGGATGAATAGAAGTGAATGTTGGACCAAGGAGCAGGGAAAAACAAGTCTCTCAATGTAGCCAACAATAAATTGATTAACTGGTTAATTATATCCCACCTCATTCCAAACACAATAGCAGGAGCTGATAAAGATCCATATTCTGAACTTGATGGTGAATAAATGAGGAAGATAAATTAGGGTAGAAGAGAGAAAAACAAATTCAAAAGTAAAGATTATATTCTAAATATTGCCTCCAAGAACTTTGCCAGAGATGGCTTGCAAACTTGACTTTGTACTTCCCAGCAAACAAGTGAAACAACATCAGTTGCAAGATTCATAGTGTTTACAGGGTAATATGGGACCAGATTCTTAGTTTAATCCCAACTATTTCTAAGAAATGTCTCTCCTGGACTTCATAAGAGGACACTTTGATATAATAAGCAATATCTAACAAAATATTTGTGGTAAAATAGTAAGTTTTGTTAGATTTTCTAAAAAATATACTTTTTCACATTTAATACAGATGTAACCCCCAAGTACATTTCCACAGAAACAATTCTATTTCAAACATTTTTAAAAAGTGGCCAGTAGGCCGGGCGCGGTGGCTCAAGCCTGTAATCCCAGCACTTTGGGAGGCCGAGACAGGCGGATCACAAGGTCAGGAGATCGAGACCATCCTGGCTAACACAGTGAAACCCCGTCTCTACTAAAAAATACAAAAAACTAGCCGGGCGAGGTGGCGGGCGCCTGTAGTCCCAGCTACTCGGGAGGCTGAGGCAGGAGAATGGCGGGAACCCGGGAGGCGGAGCTTGCAGTGAGCTGAGATCCGGCCACCGCACTCCAGCCTGGGTGACAGAGCGAGACTCCGTCTCAAAAAAAAAAAAAAAAAAAGTGGCCAGCTAATTTAAAGATAAAGTTGAATGTCTAGAGGGATGGAGGCCATACAAATTTCAGGCAATTCCCCAAAAATATGATTTTTTTGACCGAGTGTTGTTTATTTTCTAACAAAAGCTAAAGATGTAAATATTGTATTTGGATATATATTTGAGACAGAGTCTCACTCTGTTGCCCAGGCTGGAGTGCAGTGGCATAATCTCAGCTCACTGCAACCATTGCCTTCCATATTCAAGCGATTCTCGTGCCTTGGCCAGCCAAGTAGCTGGGATTACAGGCATGTTATGCTTGGCTAATTTTTGTATTTTTAGTATAGATGGGGTTTTGCCATGTTGGCCAGGCTAGTCTTGAACTCCTGGCCTCAAGTGATTGACCAACCTCAGCCTCCCAAAGTGCTGTGATTACAGGCATGAGCCACTGTGCTAAGCCCCTATTTGGAGATTAAGGGCAGATTTATCTGCATTGGACATCAGGCAAAATTAAGGGTAGGTTTCAACACTTTTTATGAACTTAGACAATACCAAGTAGAACATATCACACATATAACTGAATCAAATACCACCCACTGTCAAGGCCAAAATTTTCACTAAAAAATGACACCACAAAGACAAATAGCCATGTGGGGCTTCTGTATTGGAAACAACTTTAACATGTTTTGACTATTTAAAGGAAATGTGCGATACGACCAAGGAATCAATTTTTATTATGTTGCAATCAACAATGTGGGATGAGAAACGGGGAATGGAAATTTGGAAATGTTGGGTATACGGGGCACAAATTAAAATATGACATCTTAATAAACTATTTTAAAACCAATCAGGAAACCCAACAATATATTTGCAGCCTGTAATGCTAACATCAAACCAGCCTAGGAGATTTCCTGGGGGATTAATGACCAGAGAGGGAATTAATGGCCCTTGGCTTCACCTCAGGCCATCCACTTTGCTAGCCAGTCATTAATCCTAGGAAATGTCCCAAGTCTCAATCATTACAGCTTAATTGAGATGTCACGAAAAGGGTTAAAGAAGTTTTGACTATTTTACTACATGAATACCAGCAGTGAAATGCATTTAGAATCCCTGTTTAAAAGACTGTAATTGCCTCCGATTCTTTATATTATCATAACTCTTCAAAATTGATTGGTTTTAGGTTTATGGAAAAATATGCAAATTTACAGAGGATATGACACACATTTCTCATCGTGGGAATAAAAGTAGTTCAGACAGAATTCATTTGATTGAGTTTGATTACTGAACAAAGTCTAATTATTTTAGATACATGATCAGACTTTTCTGGAGATGTATATGGTAGGAAAGAAGTATTTGGCATTTGTGATTATCAGTTAAAATGTGTCATGTTAAACGATGGCTACTTGGAGGTCCATCATTTCTAGGAAACACTGTCAGGAACTGCCTATTCAAACTAAACAAAATGATTTTTTAAAAGCCTCCTTTTTTACTCACTCAGGATGAGCATACAATTAGCCTACATGGAGAGGAGAAAAGACCAATCACTTTGGCCTCAGCATTTTGGAACTCTGTTTTCTAAACAATTTCTCCAATCAACTTCTAAAGATGCTTCATTTGCCTAAGAATAGGCTTCTACCAGGCAATAGAGAGTGGGTCAATTAGAATCATAGAGTGACTGATCAGAATAAAAGTTATTAGAAAAAAAATTTCAATAAGACAATACTTTTTAAGTGTAACGTGTAGAAAGGGAACAAATTCACCAGGAACAGGTTATGCTAGGAACAGTATACATCTGATTATACTCCTTGTAGTTCTGATCCTGGCTGCCTGCCAACCAAAGGAACCCCTTCTACATTCTGATAATTAGTAACCATGTTTTACCCAATAAATAGGGTCAAAAGTTCATCAGTTTGCAAACTTTCTCACATCTTCTATTTTCGATTTTCTTCTCTGGACTCAGTTCTGAGAAACAGAAGTGTTCATTCTGTCACAGCCTTGAACACTAATTGTCTGAGCGTGGTGGGTGTGAGTGTGTATGTGAGCATGTGATCAAAGAGTATTGACAGCAGATTTCAACATTACTTTCAATGAGTCACTTTCTTCAGTGGCTCTCTCTAAATCAGTTGCCCACTCACTTTTGGAGTAGCTGTGTTTTAATAACACTTTTTAGGAAAGTTTCAGAATATTTAAGCATGCATTCCTGGGTATCAGTGGGATTTTTCTTGCCTTTGTGAAAGTTGTCAGAATCAAAATGGATTTATTTGTGTTAAAAAAAGAAAGAAAACCTGACAAATAGAGCCAGAGAAGTCTTTGAAGAGAAGGGTTCTCATGCATAAATGCCTGATAACAAAAATGATCACCAAAAACTACAAAACTGCAACCTTGCACCAAGGCCATCAAACAAAAAGAAGTATTTACCCAATAAATACTTCCTGAGTACACCTGCCCAGCAACAGCGGGTCCAACCTCGGACTAGCATCACTCTTGTTATTGATCCTTTACTTTACTCATTTTTCATTTAAAAACCTTTGTCTTCCTTTACCTCCCTGACAATGCACATAGTTTACTGTAGCACATGTATTCCCATTGCAATGCTCTATTCCAAAATCAATGTCATTTTCTTTTACAGTGGCCTTCTCTGTTTGTTATCTCAGTTGACACCATAAACTGCTAATTTGGGCCTAGAGCTGAGGACAAAGAGATGTTATGTAACCCAGGAAGGGAGCTGAAGGGAGCTGACAACAGTAAGGGCCAGACTACTCCCTCAGGATTTATTATTAAGAGACTTTTGGGCTAATCTTGATTTCTGTATCCTCTACCCAATACCTCAGCACCATCCCAGGCTAGAGAGATAGAGGAGGCGTCAAGGAGTCATCTGGGTTATCAAGAATATTAAGATCCCCACAAGTTCAAGCTGGGGAAGGAAATTCCAAGAGAATCATCATCTTCAGGTATTCAAGGGTGAGAAAACAGTCAGAAGTTTGTAGTTTCTGTTTCCGGTTGGGTCAGTAAAGCTCCTTCCTCATCCCTCTTTTCTGCTTGTCTACTAGAGACAGAAACTAAAGACTACGGCTTCGGAAGCTAAAAGCCTAAAACAGAACGAAATAGAGCAATAACAACAACAACAGCAACAACAAAATAAGGCAGGTTGGACAAGCTTGCTAGAGATTGAGGCACCTGGAAGGCTAGCATCTCAGTCCCTAAGTCAGACACCTGCTTGGTCAGTGGACTTGTTAATCTGCTCTGAGCCTACCTGAGCAAGAGAAAAGAGAACTGAAGAGAAGTAGCAGTGCAGAGATACAAATAGCTAAGGTTTAGAAAGGGTATAGAAATTCCCTTTTGGGTTAAGAGACGCTTGGTAGGAGACAGGTTTCCATTGTGTTGGTAGTGTCCAGGCCATGAAAGAGTGTCCCTAAAATTGTGGGGTGAATTGCTGGTGGCACACACATCCACAAACCATTGCCTGGAGCCAGACTGTCAATGAGAGAGGTGAAAGCTTTGATCCAGATATGAGATGGGAATTTTAGACTGGTCTAGATTGGACTTTGAATATGTGGGAGGAGAAAGAACTGAGAAAATGATAGGCTCCTTCCAGAATACTTAACTAGTATAGAAGGGAAATTCAATAACATTTCATGCTTATGCCTTTGAGTGGATATAATTCAGTAGATTGGCTACTTAGATAATAGATCCAGGAATGCCTTATGATGACCTATGTGTCCTGGATACTTATCACTCTTTATGTGACTTGTCAAGTTATCAGTTCCCATATTGACAGAATAGTTAGATTCTGATATCAGAACACCAGACAATTTGTTAAGAGATTTTTTTTTTTCTGGTTCCCTTTGTCTAGAAGATTCAATTGGTTATCTTTATTTAATCTTTAGTACATTTACTAGTATACAGAGCCAAACTAAACACAATTATTAAAGTCATTTAATCTTGTTTTTTGAGGTACTGAGGCTAAAACATGAGAATCTCTTTTGATATTTTTTTCTATTCTCTTTTATCATGTCCAGTATATCAACAAATCCTGTTATTCTGTAATCTAACTATGTTTCTCCTAACTCCCTCCACTGACATCATCCTAGTTCAAACCACTGGTATTTCTCCCTTGAAGAAATAGCTACTTAACTGTTCTCACTGCTTTTACTCTTGCCCATCTACTGTTCATTTCCACCTAGCAGCCACAGCAATCATGAAAACCTAAGTTTAATCATAACATTTCTCTTGTTAGAAGTCTCCAGTGTCTTTACAGCACACATTAAGTAAAGGCCAAAATCCTTACAATGGCTTCATAGGCCCTACTAGATTTGTGTACCCCCTCCCCATTTCTCTAACATAATTCCTTATAAGTATCCCTTTTTGTGGTGATCTCCCCAACTCAAATATCATGCATTCTGAAAACAATAAGAGTTAATATTTATTTGGCACCTACAATATGCCAGATACATTCTAGATACTTTTCCAGATTACACAGTTAGTAAGTGGTGGAGGTGAGATTTGTCTCAAGCAGACCAAGTCCAAAATCTCTACACGCTGAATCCCTACACCACAGTACCACCTGGCATATATGTATGTATGCAGATAGTATGTATCCATGGAGGTAGTATGTTTCTAAATGATCAGTGTTTCCCACTAATTAAAACAAGCCTTCAGAGCTAAGTGGAACTGGATTCCCATCCTGGGTGCCCCTCTTCTTAGGAGTGTCATCTTAACAACTCCCTCACAGGATTATTGTAAGGGTTTATAAGAATATAAATAAATAAACTGTGTGTGGGGGGAGGGGAACGTGGCACAGTACTTAAAACATTGTAAATTTTATTATTATACTTATTTGTATGTCTCCCCTCAAATTAATCTTTCCATTCTTAAGCCTCTTATAATGCCTCAAAGTTAGACATTTTGGAATTCATATTAAAATGGTTTATGACTATATAGCTGTATTAAAAATGTATAGACAATTAACTGTATCTACTACATTGTCAAACTGTAGGCCAAGAAGGAGGCATGGCTATTTTATTTGTAATTCTGCAGAGGCTATTCAAGACTACAGGCTTTTCATTTTACTTATTTCAGAAAATTTTTTTCAAAGAGAATAATTTACATTGAAGCTGACAAACATACACTAACATTTTATCTTGATGCAAATTAAAAGTGACAAGGTATGATCTGGAATAGCAAAGTTGATAATGGAAACAGCAAATAAACCTTCAATAGGGCATCACAGACTCAAAGCTGCTTTTATTTAGAGGAAAAAAATAGTGGTTATTAGGGCTACACAGGGGGCCAACATGAGACTATGCATCTAATGTCATGATTATAGTTAAACATTTGTCATGTTAGAGTCAACAAGAACTAGCTTACTATTATCAAACATGATCTTTAAATGAACAAAATACACTTTTCAGATAGAGCCTCTTGAATTTCCACATCACTATTAGCTTCAAATATTTTCTTTGCATTTGAATCACTTCAAATATTTTCTTCGAGTCATATTTGCTGTATTAGCTAACCAAAAGCCTGATTTCAGATTCTTAGGTGGTCCTTTCACCACGTTGAAATCTCTTTAAACCTGGAATACATTATGGGTGTTCAGTAAATACTTGTGGATTAATTGGATGGCTCACTGATTAATGATATAATGTTCCTCACAAATGCATGAGACTATTTTTGCATTGCTATAAAGGAATAACTGAGGCTGGGTAGTTTATAAAGAAAAGAGGTTTTATTTTGGCTCACGATTCTGCAGGCTGTACAGTAAGCATGGTACTGGCATCTGCTTCTGGTGAGGGCCTCAGGAAGATTACAATTGTGGCAGAAGATGAAGGAGAAGCCAGCACATCACATGGCAAGGGAGGGAGTGAGAGACAGAGGGAGGTGGCACAGTCTTTTAAAAAACCAGCTTCTATGTGAGCTCAGAGCAAGAATTCACCCGTTATGGTGAGCACAGCACTAAGCCATTTGTAAGCGATCCAACCCTGTGACCTAAACACCTGCACCCAGGCTCCACCTCCAACACTGGGAATTACATTTCAACATGAGATTTGGAGGCGACAAACATCCAAACCATCTCAATAAATATTAGTATCTCTGTCTCTAGCTATCTAATAATGCACACACACAAATGGCACTATTTTAAGCACTTGACATATATCAGTGTATAAGAAGTCATTTAATCCACATGAAACCCCTCTCAGAAGTGGCTAGTAATACTGTCTCCATTTTGCAGATGAAGCTATGAAGGCATAAAGAAAGTAGATGACATGTCTATGTCACACAGCAATGTGTCTAAGTTGGGATTTGAATCTGGACAGTGTGGTACCAGAGAACACACTTCTAACCACTACATCATGTGGCCAACATCAGGATTACTATCTATCTTGGTGAATATGTGTTCTAAGCATCTGACAGTGCTAATGGCTGCTGCCACAAAACATATAGATCACTATTTGTGATGCCTTCCTTTTTTTCTCTTTATAAACTGGGTTATATTTTCTATACCATTTTCCAGTTGTTCATGGTGTTTACTTTTTAAAAAAATTATTATCATTTGTTTTTTAGAGATGGGGTCTTGCTATGTTGACCAGGCTGGTCTCAAACTCTTGGCCTCAAGTGATCCTCACATCTCAGCCTCCCAAAATGCTGGGATTACAGGTGTGAGCCACTATGCCTGGCCTGGTAATGTCTTTCAGTTCTTTGCTGTGTTTTGCCATAGCCCTCATGTCCATTTCTCATTTGACTCCTCCACTGGCTTTGGCCCCATTTTCTATATTACTTCTCATCTCTAACACTTCCCTAAAGTCTCTTAAGCACACAGCTGCCTTTTCATTTTATCATAGATTGATGGAATCTGACTCATAAATATTTGTTTCTTTCATTGTTTTTTTGGAAGCATAGTTACATATGATTATTTCTTTATACAGCTATCAAATTATATTTGCTAAGCACCATCATTGCTTATAGCTATTATTCAAATCCCTTAAGGATTTGAAGGGATTATCCAACTTTTTGAAGGGACCGAGATCCCATTTGCTTACAAGAAAGCAAAAGGATGTAATGGTGCTATTCTTTGAGATAATTTTAACCCATGTTATTGAACCTTAAAATATCCTTTATTGGTAAAAGCAGTAATATTAGTTTTTGCTTCTGTAAAATAGAGATAATGAGGCAAGAAAAGTAAAAGTCCCCGTCTTACAGTTTGTTGTATTCTTAAACTCAAAATACTCACTTTAGGCTGGGCACGATGGTTCACGACTGTAGTCCCAGCAATTCGGTGGGGGCTGAGGCAGGTAAATCACTTGACCCCAGTTTGAGACCAGCCTGGGCAACATGGTAAAAACTCGTCTCTCCAAAAAATACAAAGAAATTTGCTGGAATCTGAGGTGGGAGGATCCTTTGAGTCTGGGAGGCAGAGGTTACAGTGAGCCAAGATCATGCCACTGCACTCCAGCCTGGGCAACAGAGTGAGACTCTTCCTCAAAACAAACAACATAAAATGCACCTCATTTTATTTTGAAGCAATTAGAAAGTATATCATATTAAGGATAGGAAATGATGATTAATATTTTTGAAAGTTACATAGGGAATAGTGCCACCTTTAAAAGTATCTGCTCCATGATGATCTTTGGGCAAAAGAATGCAGATGGCTAAAAACAGTGGCCATGTAAACAAGAACAACAGGACTACTGTGACAAAGAGAGTCCACCTCTTTTATCCTTCAGTGACATAAGCATTTTCAGATCTCTGATTTTTTTTATGGATGGTGCCTGATTTTCTGGTTTTAAACTTATTGATGGCAGCTTTTTAAAGGTAACATAAAATAGCTGCACAATTGAATGCATCTTAACTAGTCCACACTCTTCTGGATCTCTTCCGTGGTTTCTATTGCGTTTACTCTTAGCAACGGCTAAAATGGGCTGGATCAATAGAACTTCCCTTAGAAACTAGTCTACTTCACACAGCATCTCTTAGATGACAAAATAACTGCTTAAAAAATGGAAAATCACATCTCTTAACCAAACATCCCAAATAACTAGTTATGTTGGTTGATTGATTAATTACTTTCTCAAGTTAAGTGAAAATATAAATAGAATGAAGTATTAGTTCAGTTAAAGTTGGGTTTAAATTATTGTAATTAATAACATATATAGTTTGTATTCTAGATTGAATGAGTTCTCTAACCACTTATTTGGTTTAAAATGTATAAAAATGAAGAGTTGAATTCAGCTTATTTAGTAGGTGCAGTGATTTTTACAGTTTGTTCTAGTTTTGATTTGCAATTTTATTCTGCCCCATTTATTGGAATTGACCAGCCTGGCATTTTGCCATCTTAATTTCTCGTTTCTTTACTTGTTATGATTTGGGATATTTGTATTTGCTTATTTTTTCAGTATATACACAAGAAGTTTTCAGAGAGTCTAAATTTTTTTTTTTTAAATTTTTAATGGAATTACTGTTCAAAGTTGGTGTTATGATTTTTTTTTTTCTGTTTTTTCCTATTTTACTTAGTTGCAAATCAGCTGAAGAGCAGATGTTTGGTGTTGGTGCTTTTAAAAAAAGCAATTCTCACTTAAAAGAGTGCTTTATTTTAGGAGAAAATGAGAAAAGATATTTAACCCTTTCTGACATTTTTCAATTATGGATTTTTTAATGAAAGTTTTCATGTCAAAATTTATTACTTTGCATAATTTTGATTTTTTAAATTTAACTAAGGAATGATTTGGTGAATTAGACCTTAAAGCTGCTTAATTCTGACAGGTAGACTTACTGACTTTGGTTTCTTTGTCTGTTCCTGTTACCCGAACCAAGTCCTCCTGAATCGTTCTTTAATCTATAATCCTATAACTTCATTTAAGGTGTTTAAGTGCACAAGCATGTTCAGATTCATTTTGCTTTATTACTGCTTAATAAAACTAAATAAAAATGAATGAATTACATAATTAAAATAAAACATGTGTCTGAGTCATAGCTAATTTTTTAATGTCAAAATTTGAAACTCTTGTACAGTTAAGAACAATCATTTCAAGCAAACTATTTGAAGAACTTTTAAAAATTAAACTGCCAAAAGGGGAAAAATATTTATACATTTTAAAAGATAATTATTAAATCATGTTTCTTCAATATCAAAGTGTTATATTGACATAGTCACAATTACATATTTATGAATCCTCATAATGACAAAATCATAAAATTTACATCCCTCTGCCATCCAAATAGCAAAAGTTGCTGACTTAAAATGTACTAATTTAGAAAAATCTATTTACAAATTCATATGAAACCAAAAAAGTGTCAAAATAGCTAAGGCAATTCTAAGCAAAAAGAATAAAGCTGGAGACATCATGCTACCCAACTTCAAACTATATTGCAGGGCTACAGTAACCAAAACAGCATGGTACTGGTACAAAAACAGACACATAGACCAATGGAACAGAATAGAGAGCCTAGAAATTAGGTCACACACATACAAGCATCTGATCTTCAACAAAGCTGACAAAAACAAGCAATGGGGAAAGGACTCCCTATTCAATAAATGGTGCTGGCATAACTGGCTAGCCATATGCAGAAGATTGAAACTGGACCCCTTACTTATACCATATACAAAAATAGACTCAAGAAGGATTAAAGATTTAAATGTAAAACCTCAGCTATAAAAACACTGAAAGACAATGTAGGCAATACCATTCTAGGCATAAGAACTGGCAAAGATTTCATGAAGATGTCAAAAGTGATCACAATGAAATCAAAAATTGACAAATGAGATCTAAACTTAAGAACTTCTGCACAGCAAAAGAAACAGAGTAAACAGACAACCTACAGAATGGGAGAAAATTTTTGCAAACTATGCATCTGACAAAGGTCTAATATCCAGCATCTATAAAGAACTTTAGCAAAATTTCAAGAGAACAACAAACAACCCCATTAAAAAGTGGGCAAATGACATGAACAGATATCTTTCAAAAGAAGACACACATGCAGCTAACAAGCATATGAAAAAAAGTTCAATAATGCTGATAATCAGTGAAATGAAAACTAAAACCACAATGAGATACCATCTTACATCAGTCAGAATTGCTACTACGAAAAAGTCAAAAAATAATAGATGGTTCTGTGGTTCTGGGGAAAAGGGAATGCTTATACAATGCTGGTGGGGGTGTATAAGTTCAATAATTAGTTCTAGCATTGTGGAAAGCAGTGTGGCAATTCCTCAAAGAGCTAAAAACAGAACTACTGTTTGAACCAGCAATCCTATTATGGGTATATACCTAAAGGAATATAAATCATTCCACCATAAAGACACATGCAAACATACGTTCACTGCAGCATCATTCACAATAGCAAAGACATGGAATCAACCTAAATGCCCATCAATGACAGGTTAGATAAAGAAAATGTGGTACATACACACCATGGAATACTATGCAGCCATAGGAAAGAATGAGATCATGTCCTTTGCAGGAACATGGATGGAGCTAGAGGCCATTATCCTTAGCAAACTAACGCAGGAACAGAAAACCAAATACCACACGTTCTCACTTATAATTGGGAGTTAAATGATGAGAACTCATGGATGCAAAGAGGGAAACAACAGACACTGGGGTCTACTTGAGGATGGAGGGTGGGAGAAGTGAGAGGGTCAGAAAAAATAACTACTGGGTACCCGGTTTAAAACCTAGGTGATGAAATAGTTTGCACAACAAACCCAATGACATGAGTTAACCTATATAACAAACCTGCACATGTACCCCTGAACCTAAAATAAAAGTTTTTAAAAAAGTACTAGTTTAACTTAAACAACAAATACCACCTATGCATTAATTCACACTCTTTCCACAAGTCTCTGACTCTCCTAAGTCCACAGCAGAATATGGTAACATTAGAAAGAACTCACAGGTCGGCAAGCTTGAGTTCGATATAACATTCTCAGAGTAGGAGATGTCAAAATTAAATCACTGAGGATAAAACATTTCTATGGAATAAAATATTGTCAGATATAATCATTACTATTTTTTCTACATAAACACTGGTATATATTGTTACTCATAGAGCTGATTTGACTATTTGGGGCTATCAAGATGCTATCTTGCTCTTTATATAGGCAGAAGAAACATCGGAATCTTTTTTATTCTGAACGTTGAAGGAAATCCAAGGAGAATCTGCATTGTCTTTTTTTTTTATGTTTTATTTCAAAATAAAGCTATTACCAGAATAACAATGTGAGTCAGCCAATGTATCAATAAGGAGTTGTGCTAAACTAGCTACATGAAACAGCAGTACCAGCCCAAGCCTGGTAGCTCTGTTGGGTGGCTAGATCCAGAAGAGAAATTACAGTGACTACAGTTTAGCTCTCAGGAAGCCCCATTCCTAGGGAAAAGGGAAGATCACCACATCATGGGAGCACCCTGTGGGACAAAAGAATCTGAACAGCAGCGCCTGAGTCCCAGATCTTCCCTCTGACATGATCCACCCAAATAAGAACAAACCAGAAAAACAATTCTGGTGATATTACAAAACAAGGTTCTTCAACTAGCTCACCAGCAATGGATCCAAACCAAGATGAGATCTCACGAATAAGTCTCATGAGATCTGATGGTTTTATAAGGGGTTTCCCCTTTTGCTTGGCTCTCATTCTCTCTCTTGCCTGCTGTCATGTATCACATTCCTTTCATCTTCCACCATGATTGTGAGGCCTCCCCCGCCGTGTGGAATTGTGAGTCCATTAAACTTCTTTTTCTTTATAAATTACCTAGTCTCAGGTATGTCTTTATCAGCTGCATGAGAATGGACTGATACACAGACCAATGGAAAAGAATAGAGAACCAAAATTAAGCCAAATACTTTCAACCAAGTGATCTTGGACAAAGCAAACAAAAACATAAAGTGGGGAAAGACCCTTTTCAACAACTGGTGCTGGGCTAATTGGTCAGCCACATGTAGAAGAATGAAACTGGATCCTCATCTCTCACCTTATACATAAATCAACTGAAGGTGGATCAAAGACTTAAATATAAGACCTGAAACCATAAAAAGTCTAGAAGACAACATTGGAAAAAACTTCTAGACATTGTCTTAGGCAAAGATTTCATGACCAAGAACTCAGAAGCAAATGCAACGAAAACAAAGATAAATCGATGGGACTTAATTAAACTAAAAATCTTCTGTACAGCAAAAGAAATAATCAGCAGAGTAAACAGACAACCTACAGAGTGGGAGAAAATCTTGGCAATCTATACTTATACAAAGCTCTAATATCCAGAATCTAGAAGGAAGTCAAACAAATCAGCAAGGGGAAAGAAAATCCTATCAAAAACTGGGCAAGGACATGACTAGACAATTTTCAAAAGAAGATATACAAATGGCCAGCAAACATATGAAAAAATTCTCAACATCACTAATGATCAGGGAAATGCAAATCGAAACCACAATGTGATACCACCTTACTCCTGTAAGAATGGCCATAAACAAAAAAAATAAAAATAAAAAATTAAAAAATAGATATTGGTGTAGATGCTGTGAAAAGGGAACACTTTTACACTGCTGGTGGGAATGTAAATTAGTACAACCACTAAGGGAAACAGTGTGAAGATTCCTTAAAGAACTAAAGATAGATCTACCATTTGATCCAAAAATTCCACTCCTGGGTATCTATCTAGAAAAAAAGGAGTCATTTTATTAAAAAAAGATACTTGTACTTGCATGTTTATAGCAGCACAATTAGCAGTTGCAAAAATATGGAACCAGTCCAAATGCCCATCAGTCAATAAGTGAATAAAAATATGTAGTAGATATATATCATGGAATACTACTCAGCCATGAAAAGGAACAAAATAATGGCATTTGCAGCAACCTGGATGGAATTAGAGACCATTATCTAAGTGAAGTAACTCAGGAATAGAAAATGAAACATCATGTGTTCTAATTCGTAAGTGGGAGCTTAGCTATGAGGATGCAAAGGCATAAGAATGACACAACGGACTTTGAGGACTTGGGGGTAAAGGTGGGAGAGGCATGGATACAGTGTACATTGCTTGGGTGACGGGTGCAACAAAATCTCAGAAATCACCATTAAAGAACTTATTCACGTACAATAAATAAATAAATAAGTAAAAATAAAAAAATAAAAGTGTTGAGAGTATCTTTGAATATACAAAAGATTTTGTGGAGTCAAAAATAAAGTGGTTTGTATCATTATACTGAAGTCAAGTTTATGTAGAAGAGTGTGTGTGAATGCTGAGTAGCCAAAGTCTGGACCATAGTGGCTATTAAACTCTGCCTCTCAATTTCAAACCCATGCTTCCACATGTACTTGCTTTTATGGTACTGAGGCTCATTTATTGTCAGTTGTTCCCCATTATGCTTTGCCAATAAGAGGCACTAGAGAACATCTAAAAGGCTTGAGGAGTAAAAACGAATTTGTTGCTATTTACTTCCAATTCCAGTCAGGTGATAACTCTTTACCCTGACAGTGACAATTGAGCCCAGAAATAGCAGCTGATTGCAGTTTGCAATCTTTTTCTGTGCTATTAAAATCAGCCTCATCACATACCTCTCAGAAAACACAACACCATCCAGCCCATGCCTCATCCTCAGAGGACGGAGTCCCACCTCTGTGGGCTTTCTCCTTTTAGCTCTTCAACACCAGTGCTAACTCCTCAGATACCTGCATTCCAGTTTCACAGGGCTCTCCTCCATGCCCCCTGAGCTTTAAAGATTGCAACCTCTTAGCTTTGTTTCCCTAGCCTAGGTTTATTAGCGTGAAAGTGTGCCCCTTTTGCCCTTTAAATTTTCTTTCTTTTTTCTTTTTTCTTTTTTTTTTTTTTGAGACGGAGTCTCGCTCTGTTCCCCTGGCTGGAGTGCAGTGGCGCGATCTCGGCTCACTGCAAGCTCCGCCTTCCGGGTTCCTGCCATTCTCCTGCCTCAGCCTCCCAAGTAGCTGGGACTACAGGCGCCCGCCACTGCGCCCGGCTAATATTTTTTTGTATTTTTAGTAGAGACGGGGTTTCACCGTGGTCTCGAATTCCTGACCTTGTGATCCGCCCGCCTCGGCCTCCCAAAGTGCTGGGATTACAGGCGTGAGCCACCGCGCCCGGCCTTCTTTCTTTTTTCTTTTTTCTTTTCTTTTTTTTTTTTTTTTTTTGAGACAGAGTCTGGCTCTGTCGCCGAGGCTGGAGTGCAGTGGCCGGATCTCAGCTCACTGCAAGCTCCGCCTCCCGGGTTTACGCCATTCTCCTGTCTCAGCCTCCTGAGTAGCTGGGACTACAGGCGCCCGCCACCTCGCCCGGCTAGTTTCTTGTATTTTTTAGTAGAGACGGGGTTTCACCGGGTTAGCCAGGATGGTCTGGATCTCCTGACCTCGTGATCCGCCCGTCTTGGCCTCCCAAAGTGCTGGGATTACAGGCTTGAGCCACTGCGCCCAGCCGCCCTTTTAATTTTCTAGTAGCCTGTTAACAATTCTGTTTAACTTTTTTTCTGTTAAAAGTAATTGGTGTAGTTTCTATACCTCAAAAAACTCTGACCTGTCTAATGGTAGCTAAAGATAAAGGAATATATGTCATCACTCAAGATGCCTGCATTAAAGAAGAGATGGGGGCTCAGAGACACATCCTAGGGGACAGAAGGAGACTTTCCCACGAGGATAATCAGACAGGTAAGATGTGAGTGACCAACATAACAACTGAGTAACAGACATCAAGGAATAATCCATGGAGCCATATGGCAGAATGTTCTAAAAGGGTTAAGAATAAAATTATTTTTGAGAACTCTGCATTCTCGTTAAAATGAAGCTGAGGCGCTCTGGTTTAGAGGACAAGCTTTAAAAATTCTTAGTCATTTGTGTATGGTGGTCCTCATTTTCCATATAGTCCTGAAAAGGAAGCATCGGATGGTCAGTGAAAATGAAAATAGAGGTGTAAGAATGGTCAGATCATGCAGTGGGCACCTGATGGTAGGAACTAGGCCGAAGGTTGTTTGAGACTTATTTTGTTGTAAATTCCTTGCTGATTAGACTTTTCTTTTATTTTGTGGAAATATGAGGGGAACTCTTTAAAAAGGGCCAAGATTCCCATCCTGAACAAGTGTTTAGTATCCTCTTTCATGGGAAGAATAAACATCTATGTGACTCCATCCAAAATATGAGGAAGAACAAGAACTATGGTTTAAATTAATAATCTCAACTTGGGTTTCAGTATTGAAGTTGGTGGTTTAGACTCTGTTAATATAGTGGAACATACTTCAGCAGAACTGAAAAATGTTTATCTTCTACAAAGCAACATTTCCAGGGCAAACTGGAAATAGTCATTTCACCCTTTTGACAAATTATAACTGAACCCCAGCAATGAAAGAATGTATTAATTTAAAGAGCAAAGTGGACTAATTGCCATTATTAGAACTGCTAATGATGTACTCTGCTATATAATAAAGAAGCATTATAAATAAAAATGTAATTGTAATTGACATTATAAGCAGTGTAATTAAAATTATGTCATATTTTCATATAATCTATGATTTTTATGGATGACATTCCCTTTGAAATGGTTTTATCTTAAAGGCTCAGATTTCTTTTAAGTTTGATTGGATTCAAGTCCCTATCTCAATAATCAAATACTTAAGCAATCTATTTTTTCTGATTCTATAACCTATAAAACTGACTTTTCACACCAAAACTTTCATGTGTAATATTTCCATTAATTTTCATAACCATGAGGCAAAGTAATAATTGGTTATATTTTTATTACACTAAAGATAGACATTAGACTATAACTCAGTTTTGACTCTAAAGCTCATGCACTTTCTACTATACCAACTGTTTCCTTGTAACGAACCACAGCTTCCTTTGGTTTTTGGGAGAATATAGGTAGACAAATGGAAATGTGAAACTGATGTAGTAAAGGTGGTACAACACAGACCCCAGAAGAGTGATTACTTTATAAGATCTCTGAGATAGTGGAAGAACTGACACTATTCCAAGTCTTCTGGTTCCCAGTACAGTTCAGTTTGTGTACCACAACATTATAGGACATCATCTGGCTAGACCTGAACTTAGATCAGCATGTTCATAACTGTGATTTTAATGCCACTGCCACCAACAGAGAGTTGCTGAATCCCTTGATGGTATTTAATTTTACCCTAAATTCATTAGTCTGGAGTCTAAAAAACACCAATTTTAATAAAATATAACCACTCAATAGAGATGCTTCTTTGATATATATAAGAGACAGGAAAACTTTGTCAGTTTGTATTGTGTTTCAGACACAGTTAGAACCATTTCTATCATCATTATTTTTCTTCAAAGATCTAAAACAGTTCTGCTACATGTGTGACCACAAGACCAAAACCACTTATCCTGTCAATCTGGGAGGAAGAGCTGATGAAGAGCTTCCTCAGACTTTACAAAAAATCATATCAACTTCACCTTCTCTGAGTTACCCTGGAGCTGAGTTCTTAGGTATTTGGGAGGAGATAACTGAGTTTATCTGCCTTAACATGCGGGAGGAATTGATTTTAACGGCTTGTGTTTTGCTATTATGGTTGTTGGTACTGGTCCGGAGAGGGAAGAAGAGAAAGTCAAGTTTGAGAGTGACTGAGTGACACAGCAGAGAAGCTGAAAATGTTTTAAAACCGGAGTATCCACTTTTCAATCTTAGTTGTTTGAATTTCTATAATGTATATTCTTCTTTTTTGTTTTTTTTTTTTGTTTTTTTTTGAGACAGCCTTGCTCTGTTGCCCAGGCTGGAGTGCAGTGGCATGATCTCTGCTCACCGCAACCTCTGTCTCCCGGGTTCAAGCGATTTTCCTGCCTCAGTTTCCCGAGTAGCTGGGATTACTGGCATGCGCCACCACCCCCGGCTAATTTTTGTATTTTTAGTAGAGACGGGGTTTCATCATGCTGGCCGAGCTGGTCTCCAACTCCCTTCCTTAGGCGATCCACCCACCTCAGCCTCCCAAAGTGCTGGGATTACAGGCGTGAGCCACCGCGCACAGCCATATGCATATTCTTTTCATCTCCCCAGATATTTTGGAAAGCCTGCCACACATACAAAGGCATGGAAATTTAGGAGGAGAGACATGGAAGTTTAGGAGAAGGAATATGTTCCTTTTTTTTTTTTTTTAAAGTACTTGTGAGGAAAGTCATTTTTGAAAACTACTTTACTATTAGTATACTATTCTGATTATATAATTCTTTCATACCTTGAGCTATAATTTGTCATTTATTTATCTATTAGTTCGACCTGTCTTTTGAAGCAGTATGCCATAGACTCTTTCATCTTTCACATGACAATCTTTTGAAAGGTTGAATGCTTAAAGTCAGATATCTTGCCCCATCACACCCCTACTTTATCTTTTCTGTAAGGTGAAATACATAGTTCTTTCAATCATTTATTCCTTTATTCTAGCATAATATACTAGAACATTATCTTAGTTAATTATCCTAAGCATTGGTTAACTCTTTGATATTGTTCTTCAAATGCAAAGTCCAGTAAAGTACATATACCATCAGGCATGACCTCCTGACAATGTCATGTGTGGCAGGGTTACTGCCTCCCTTGATATGAATATTATGTGTCTATTAACATAGCCTAAGGCTTCACATTTTTTTCTCTTTTTAAACAAGCTAATAACTTTATTAATAGCTATTGAGATTCTTGTTCCTGTGGATCTTGTATATGTGAGTTTCTACTGCAAAGCCAATTCATTCTTTATTTGTGAACATTTCTTTAAACTTAGGTGATACATTTAATATTGCTGCTTCTTAAAATTTTTGAGTTGGTTGATTTTAATTCACCATTTTAGATGAGGGGGACATTAAAGGATTGTAGAAAAAAAAACCATTTGGGGGAGATACTTTTCATGTTAGAAGTCTAGCCCAGCAAGAAGGATAAGAAGTTCCCCACAGTTCACTACAACCGTGCGTACCCATCAAAGACACAAGTTCTTAACTTTTCCTCTCCTATTCCCACCCCAACAAAGACTAAAACCTTAGGACCCACGGGGAGACAGAATTTGGAGGTCAAGTATTATGAAATTAGATCCACTTGAGAAAGAATTTGAGTTTTTTATAGACTTACCTTAACAACGCATTAGAAAAAAAATCTATGCAATTTTAAGGTAACCCGCCAGTAATTGAATTTTCCATGATAACAAAAATCAACACTCTTCAGATGAGGATAATAGAATGTAAATATGAACAACAATTAACAACGTCTAGCACGTAATACAAAGTTTCAAAGATGTTTGTGTGTGTGTATATATGTATAAACTGTGAAGAAAAAAGAAGTAAACAAAGAACCAAAGCCTGGCATCCTTCAGATTTTGGATTAGAAGACAAAGAACTAAAGGAAAATGTGTATGAATAATTAAAAAAAATAAGATCTTACAGAATCTCAGGAAAGAAATGGAGACAAAAAACTCCAAACAAATTCTATCATTGGCAAATATAATCTCTGAAGTAAAAATTCTTTGGATAGGTTGACAGCAGAATAGAGACAGATGAAAGAAGAAAGAGCTGTTGAACTTAAGGCAATCAATAGAAAAATTTTAATCCAGAGAACACAGATACAAATTTTGAATAAAAATGGACATCCTACAAGTCAATTTCAGTGAAATTATCTTGGAAAACTGAGGATGAAACTTGCAACATGCTTTGAAATGCATAAAGAAATAAAATGGACAATATATAGATAGAATTCTGGATAGATAAATAGGCTATCATAGGCATAGTAACATGTTAATTGTGTATTGTAGTTGATAGGCACATTAGTAGTCACTGTAAAATTCTTTTAACCACTTATGTTTGAAACATTCAATAATAAAATATTGAAAAAATAAAATGATGAGGAGAAAATGATGACATTTCAAATGACAAAAATTTAGACAATGTGTCATAAAAGATCTACACTAAAATAAATTCTAAATATTCTTTAGGCTGAAGAGAAATCATGTAAGATAGAAACTCAATCCTATAGGTAAGAGATAATATGTCCAGAAATGGTAAATAGATGGATAAATATAAATGATCATTTTCCTCTCATTATATCTTCAGAAAACAACTGATGATTTTAAAGCACAATAAGGGCATTTGAAGATGGGGTTTATATTGTTTGTGGAAATAAAAGATATGAAAAAATTTGCATAAAAATGGGATAAAAGGTAAATGCAATTACTCTCTTGTGAGGTTAATACATTTTGTGAATTGAGAGTTGAGTTGTATGAAATATGAAGTGAGAAGTATGAAATATGAAGTATCTGGTGAGAAATGAGAATTATGAATGGTCAGTTGTGAACTGTTAGGTGGTATAATATGGATTCTAAATATCTTTTTTGTAAGAACATATGTTGCTAACCCAGGAGCAAACTAAAGAAATAAAAAAGACATGTAACTAAGACTCCAATATTGAAAATAAAATGGAATACTTAAAAATTTCAGCTAATCCCAAAAAGGCAGTAAAGAGACAACTGAGAATCAAAAATAAAAGAGTGAAATAGAAAACAAAAAGGAAGTAGAATTAATTATAAATATTATATGAAATACATAAAAACTAAACACTCCAAATAAGACACAGTTTGTTGGACTGTAAAAAAGCAAAACCAGATTCTATCTTATCTATAAGAGGTGCACTACAAATACAAAAATGTAAATAGTTAGAAAGTATAAGAATGGCAAATGATATAGCATGTAACAATAAGCCTAAGAAAACTACCACAGTTATATTAATATGAGAAAAAGTAGACTTCAAGAGGAAAGTACTATAAGAGATGAGGATAGGCAGTTTTTAAATGGTGAAATGGGTAATTCATCAAAATAACACAATTCTATTTATATATGCACTTAAAAACAAGGCACTTACTTTTATGAAGCGAAAACTGATGGAAGTAACAGAAGCAACACAAAACCTAAAAGGCATGACTATAAATTTGTAACACCCTTCATTCCCTTATTTATGGAACAAGTGGACCAAGAAAATCTGAAGAAATACAAAAAGTCTACACAAGAAACTTGAATTGACATTTAACAGAACACTAATATGACATAAAATAATTATAGTATACACATTATTTTCAAGTATACATCAAATGGTGAACAGAATCAGTTATATTTTGTGTCATTAAATATGTCTGAGTAAATTTCAGAAAGATTGAGGTTTTCAAAGTATGTACTGTGACCACAGTGGAATAAAATTAAAAATCAGTAACAGAAAATATCTAGAAAATCCCCAAGTATTTGGAAATTAAATATGGTACTTCAAAGTAACACATGTACTAAATAGGAACTCAATATTGAAACTGTAAATATTTTGAAGCAAATTACAATAAACACAATATATATAAATGTGTGGTACCTAGACAAAGCAGTGCTTAGAGGCAAATCTGTAGCTTTAAATGATTATATTAGAACAACAAAACAAATCTTCTACAGCCAAGGATCTAAACTTCCAACTTAAGAATAGACAATGTAAGTAACAATGGAGAGTTAAAGATTTTATAAAAAGCAACAAAAATTTGGTAAAATTATAAAAAACCAACTTTTTCAGAACTTTGGAAATTAAACAAAGGTTTGCAGTAATCAGGGGTTATATATCCAAGGAGGAAAAAGCTTGAATCTTGCCTCAACAAAACTTACAGATATAATAGAATTACTTCAGTAAACTCAATAAACAAATGACAATAATAGACAGTAGCAATAATATACACAAAGGAGAGAGAGAATCTCATTTTCAGAGTTGCCACATTATTTAAAATGTCCAGTTTTTGACACAAAATTACAAAACATGCAAAGACACAATAAACTATGGCCCACACACAGGAAAAAAACCAATCAATAGAAACTGTCCTTGAGAAAGCCCAGACACTGGATTTATTGGACAAAAATTTTGTCAATTATTTTAAATATACTCAAAGAACTACAGAAAATAACATGTAAAATAATAAGGGAAAATAGGAGAATGATGTCTTATCAAACAGAGAATATAAATAAAGAAAGAAGTTACCAGAAAAAAAAAAAATGAATTTTGGATTTGAAAAGTAGAATAACGGAAATAAAAAATTCACTAGAAAGGCTCAATAGCAGACTTGAGCTAGCAGAAGTAAGAGTCAGTGAATGTAACAGAGGCCAACTGAGATTATTTAGTTTGAAAATCAGAAAGATAAAAGAATGGAGAGAAGAATGAAAAGAATTGCAGAGCCTCAAAGATCTGCAAAATACAGCAAAGTATACCAACTATGTATAATGTGAGTTCAAGAAAGTGAGGAGAAAGAGACGGGCAAAATGAATATTTGAAAAATTTAGCCAAAAACTTCCCAGTTTTTAAAGGGAAGTTTCAAATTTTGGTAGTAAAACCTGTAAAAAAAATGTAGATTATGCTTTCATCGTAATCTACATATCCAAGAAGCTCAGTGAACCCCACGTAGAAAGAACTCAAAGAGTTCCACATTGAGACATATCATATGAAAACTGTCGAAACTGGAAAACAAAGAGACAATCTTTAAAGCAGCAAGAAAGAAGAAACTCATCTCCTACAAGGAATACTTAGTATGATTCACAGCTAATTTCTCATGAAAAACAGTGGAGGCCAAACCAGTGGACCGACATATTTAAAGTACTGAAAGAGAAAGACTGTACACCAGAATTCTATATTTAGCAGAAGTCTTCTTCAGAATTGAAGGAGAAATGAAGACATTGCCAGATTAGCAAAAGCAAACAACTCATCACTAACATACTTGCCATACTTGTCCTCGAAAAAATACTAAAGGGAATCCTTTAGGCAAAAAAAAAAAAAAAAAAAAAAAAGCCCCATTAGACATTACAGGTAGCAACTAGAATCAACATGAGGGTATAACGGGCACTGGCAAAACTAAACTGCACATATGAAAAATAGTATTAATGTATTTTTTGTGCATATTTTTTCTAACTGATTTTATTTAAAAACTGGATAAGGTAATACTTAAATCTGCACTGATTGGTGCAAAAACATAAACATGTAATTTGTATGACAATAACAGCCAAAAGAAGGAAGGAGAGTATAAAGCTATATACTATATGTCCAAAGGTTTTGTATACTATTGAAATTAAGTTAGTATAAAATGAAACTATGTTATTATAAATGAAGATAATTATTGTAATCCCTAGGGCCACCACTAAGAAAATACAATTTTAAATTTAGTAAAATAAACAACAAGAGAATTAAAATAATACAATAGAAAATATCTCAACCAAAAAGAAGGCTGTAATGGAAGAATAAAGTAACAAAAAAGAGACATGTCAAAAGCAAATAGCAAAATGGCAGATACACATTCCAAATTGTTAATAATTGTACTAAAGGTAAATAGATTACACATTCCAAACAAAAGCCAGAGATTGCAGGATGGATTAAAAACCCAACATGATCTCTCAATATAATATCTATCTACAGAAGACAAACTTTAGATCTGAAGATACAAATAGGTTGAAATAAAATGAAAGAAAAAATATATTATGCAAACATCAACCAAAAGAAAGCTGGAATGGCAATGGTCACAACAGATTTCAAGCAAAAATTATTACTAGAGACAACATTTAAAATGATGTAAGAATCAATCTATCCAAAATATAATAATTATAAACATATGTGCACCTAACAACAGAGCCCAAAAAGACATGAAGCAAAAACTTACAGACTTAAGGAGAAAAATAGATAATTCAACAATCATAATAGCTGGATGCTTCAATACCACACATTCATTGATAGATGAAACATCTAGGCAAAGGATCGACAAGGAAATAAAAGTCTTAAACAATTATAATCTTAACAGACATCTGTAGAACACTCCACTAAACAACAGCAAAATACACATTTTTCTCAAGTGTAGATGGAGAATTCTCCAGGATAAACTACATGTTAGGTCATAAAACAAGCCTCAAAAAATGGAAGGGAATTTAGATAACACAAAGTGTGTTCTCCAACCACAATGAAAATTATAAATCAATAACAAAGGAAAATCCAGGAAATCCACAAATAACTTGAAAATTAAATAGCACATTTCTAAGCAGCCAATGGGTCAAAGTAGTTACAAGAGAAATTAGAAAATAGTTTGATATGCATGAAAATCAAAAAAGCAGCTTCTCAAAACTTATGGAATTTAGCTAAAGCAATGCTTTTGGGAAATTTATAACACATATTAAATGTCTACATTAAAAATAAGAATTTGAAATCAATAACATAAACTTTCACTGGAATTATAAGACACTGGAAAAAGGAAAGCAAATGTAACTTAAAGCAAACTGAAGAAAGAGAATAATCAAGATTAGGCAAAACCAGGGACATCTTTAGTTATATCTAAAACACCTGACACTTCCTTTGCTGCAAAGTAAAGATTAGTCCTGGAATCCATTTAAAGAATGTAGGCTCTTTGCCCATGTCTCTAGTGCTACCACTCCCACAAAAAATGTTAGCGCCCTTATTCACCAAATAGTTAATGGATTGTCTGCTTTAGATGATATACTATGCTGAGTTTTGATTTTAATCATCAGAGAATTAACATCTAATTGGGTAGTCAATCTGCAAACACTGGCAACATTGTGGACACCCTCCAGGAAGTGAGAATGCAGTTTCCTCTGTGATGTCAAGGACTTTAAGGGTTGTAGATGCTGCTGTTGTCAAACACCTTCTTGATATCAGTCCAAAGGAGAAGAAGTGGGCAGTGTTCAGCATGTTCTGCAGTGTGGCTTTACTGGCTTCCACTTTGTCTCCAGTCCTAATCAGCTGTACATCACTGAGGATTTCAATAGTGACCCTGGAGATTTTAGTGGTGATGCCTAAAACCTGGAAGAAAAATGACTTCTTGGGCCCCAGACTAGTGTTCTGGGCTGGCACAGTGACTTCACGTGGGGCAATGGCACCAGCGCAGACATGAACTGGCACCTATTGGCCAGCAGTATGTCCCTAATCTCAGTGAAGTCCTCCTTGGTCAATACAAAGCCCACATTCCCTCAGATATGAGGCAACAGTTTCTCCAGAGCTGAGTTGTTTTCTGGATGGCCTCAGATGGCCTTGTGTGTTATAGTGTTCTTGTCCATCAGCTCCACAGACTTCCCTCAGAAGTACATGCCAACCTGTATCTGCTTGGAACCCACATTGTCACTTCCACAATGAGGCATTTTGGATAATCATCTAAAAGTTGGATGCTCTTAAGGAAGTGGTTGGACTTCCAGGTTGTCTTGTCTTGCCTAGATATCATGGAGGTGTATCAGGGATTGCCATGCAGGGTTTAAAGACAATATCACTTTCATCAGGACACCTGGCAAGAGGCTTGTTGGTCACATTTTAGCAAATCTAATACATAAATTTACTTCTTACTTTTTATGGTATAATAGGCATCACTGTGAATTAATCTGTCATTATTTACCTAATTATGAACTGTTTCAGCTTCCTTGACTCCATTTCTACATTTTAGCCACACTGTATAAAATCATGCCTGAGGAGTTCTTTTATTTTTAGATATAAAGATAAGTATAAGATACCAAGTCATGTTTAAGATATTTGGGGGTAAATATATAAACAAAAACATCAACATATATTATCTTTCTTCTTTATTTCTTGAAAATGTGTGGTACATGTGAAGATGTGGAAAGTGATGAGTGACAAGACAAACATAACAATAGGTGACCTATATAAATGATTATCTTTATATTCTTCTGTACTTTTGTGCTCCAGGCATCCTCTAATGTCCAGAATCTCTAATGTCTTTACAAATAAATGAATACTATTTTCTCCAATTTTTTGTAGATATATAATTGAGATAACATGAAGTAGGGGAACATGGTTGAAGCTAGACAGTAAGGCTTTGGGATAATTCAGAAGAGACCACACATACTGAACTGAATTTATTTGAGCCTGTTCTAACCTTTGGATCTTATCCCTCCCAGAAGAGATAAAGAAATCCATCCACCAGTGCACACCGAAAACACTGAGTCTACTATCCAATAAACTGTTGTGTTAGGCATTATTTCCTGCTTACAGTATACACAGCTAGAGCATTCAATTCAGATATAGTGAGCAGTGGCCAGACATTTCATGACTCTCAAAAGTTTTTTCTTGTGGAATAATTTAAATGTTAAAATAACTTTAAATATTTTGCTTTTACTTGTTATGCATTCAGTGTTTAATTCAGAACTGTTGTCTATTATCTTTTCATGCCTTTATATCTCATATAAACCTCACAATAAACTTCTTGGTGATTTAAAATACTATGTAAATAAAAAGCTTTTCAGAAGGCCTTATTAGAAGCTGAATTGGGTATTTGAAGGAAGGTTTCCCCTCCTGAAGCCGAAGATGTCTATTTAACTGTTGTGGTACCTAAGCCAAGCATATTGACTGATTTACTGTCAATCTAGTACTTGCCTAGAAGCCATTTCAGTTTAAGAGCATGTGGTTTGGCAGGTAGCATTGCTTGCAATAATGTAATAAAACAGAAAAAAAAAAAAATCCATACCTGGCTGTGAAAGAAAAGAGTCTATTTTGCCAGAGGCAGGTGAAATGGGTCTGTGTGATTTAGTGGTGGGTCAGAGCATAGACGTATAAAAGAATCCACCATTACTTGTATTTCTCAAAATGATCACATTCTTTAGAGTTCCTAAATCCTGTGCACTGTTTAGTAGTAGGGAGTAGGGGGAAGGTTACTAATTTTATTTGTCTTCTGAGGCCATTGGTTTATGATGGTGCTATTACATGGTTGCTCTGGTCAAAGTTCTTTTGGTGCAACAATCAGAATGTCATGTAAGCTTGCTCAACTCTCATAAAATCAGAGGCCGGGGAAGAGGTGGAGGTAGGCTTCAGATAAGGTAGAACTGGGATAGACAGGCTACTTCCTATCTCTAGGGAGGCCAGCCTTCCTCTTCACTGCTCCTTCCAGCAAATCAACTCCACTCTTCTCTTTTAACACACTGGCTTCCTCTGGTTGCCCAGAATCTCAAATCACTGCATTTCTACTTTGTCCTTTTCTTATTATAGCCTTTATGCAACATGTTTCACTGCTAAGGAACTGAGTTTCTCAAGGTCCCTTTTTCAAATTCCCCAAGAATAGAATCCATTTGGATCAATTCATGTAAGTCTTTTTTTTTTTTCTTTCTTTCTTTCTTTTTTTTTTTTTTTTTGAGATGGATTCTTGCTCTGTCACTGAGGCTGGAGTGCAGTGGCACAGTCTTGGCTCACTGCAAACTCCACCACCTGGGATCAAGCAATTCTCCTGCCTCAGTCTCCTGAGTAGCTGGAATTACAGATGCGCACCACCATGCCTGGTTAATTTTTGTATTTTTAGTAGAGATGGGGTTTTGTTATGTTGGCCAGGCTGGTCTTGAGCTTCTGACCTCAGGTGATCTGCTGGCCTCAGTCTCCCAAAGTGCTGGGATTACAGGCATGAGACATCATGACTGACTGAATTCATCTAAGTTTTGATCAAAATTTTTGCATAAATCGGACAAGAGAGAGAAATAAAGGGCATCCAGTAGGCCAGGTGTGGTGGCTCATGCCTGTCAGCACTTTGGGAAGCCAAGGTCAGCGGATCACTTGAGGTCAGGAGTTTGAGACCAGCCTGACCAATACGGTGAAACTCCATGCCTGCATTTGGGCATGGTGGCGCATGCCTATAATCCCAGCTACTTGGGAGGCTAAGGCAGGTGAATTGCTCGAACCCAGTAGGCAGAGGTTGCAGTGAGCCGAGATCACGCCATTAATGGCACACGAGCCTGGGTAACAAGAGCAAAACTCTGTCTCAAAAAATAAAAAATAAAAAAAAATAGAGAAAAAGAAGTAAACAAAGAAATAAAGGGCATCCAAATTGGTAAAGAGGAAGTCAAACTGTCACTGTTTGCTGACGATATGATAATTTACCTTGAAAATGCTAAAGACTCCTCCAGAAAGCTCTTAAAATTGATAAAAGAATTCAGCAAAGTTTCTAGATACAAGATTAATGTACACAAATCAGATCAGTAGCTCTTCTATACACCAACAGCAACCAAAGGGAGAATCAAATCAAGAACTCAATGCCTGTTACAATAGCTGCAAAAAAAGTAAAATACTTAGGAATATACCTAACCTAGGAGTTGGAAGTCCTCTACAAGGAAAACTACAACTCACTGCTGAAAGAAATCATAGACAACACAAACAAATGGAAACACATCCCATGTTCATGGATGGGTAGAATCAATATTGTGAAAATGACCATACTGCCAAAAGCAATCTACAAATTCCATGCAATCCCCATCAAAATACTACCATCATTCTTTACAGAATTAGATAAAGCAATTCTAAAATTCATATGGAACCAAAAAAGAGCCACATAGCCAAAGCAAGACTAAGCAAAAAGAACAAATCTGAAGGCATCACGCTAACTGATTTCAAACTATACTATAAGGCCATAGTCACCAAAACAGCATGGTAGTGGTATAAAAGTAGGCACATAGACTGATGGAACAGAATAGAGAACCAGAAATAAACCTGGTACTTACAACCAACTGATCTTGGACAAAGCAAAAGAAAACATAAAGTGGGGGAAGGACACCCTTTTCAACAAATGGTGCTGGGATCATTGGCTAGCCACATGTAGGAGAATGAAACTGGATACTTATCTCTCACCTTACACAAAAATCAAGATGGATTAAGGACTTAAACCTAAGACCTGAAACTATAAAAATTCCAGAAGATTACACCAGAAAAACTCTTTTAGATGTTGGCTTAGGCAAGGATTTCATGACTAAGAACCCAAAAACAAATGCAATCAAAACAAAGATAAACACCTGGGACCTAATTAAACAAAAGAGCTTTTGCACAGCAAGAGGAACAGTCAGCAGGGTAAACAGACAACCCACAGAGTGGGAGAAAATCTTCACAATGTATACATTCGACAAAGGACTAATATCCAGAATCTACAACAAACTCAAACAAATCTGTAAGAAAAAAAATAAACAATCCCATCAAAAAGTGGGCTAAGAACATGAATAGATAATTCTCAAAAGAAGATATACAAATGTCCAACAAATGTATGAAAAAATGCTTAAAATCACTAATGATTAGGGAAATGCAAAGTAAAAACACAATGTGATACCACCCTACTCCTGTAAGAATGGCCGTAATCAAAAAATAAAAAAGAGAGATGTTGGTGTGGATGCAGTGACCAGGGAACACTTCTACACTGCTGGTGGGAATGTAAACTAGCACAGCCATTATAGAAATCAGTGAGGAGATTCCTTGAAGAACTAAAAGAACTACCATTTGATCCAGCAATCCCACTACTGGGTATCTAGCCAGAGGAAAAGAAGTCATAACTCAAAAAAGATACTTGCACGAACATGTTTATAGCAGCACAATTCACAATTGCAAAATTGTGGAACCAAGCCAAATGCACATCAGTCAACAAGTGGATAAAGAAACTGTGATATCTATATATCTATATATATATGATGGAATACTACTCAGCCATAAAAAGGAATGAATTAACAGCATTTGCAGTGACCTGGATGAGTTTGGAGACTATTAATCTAAGTGAAGTAACTCAGGAATGGAAAACCAAACATCATATGTTCTCACTGATATGTGGGAGCTAAGCTATGAGGACATAAAGGTATAAGAATGATACAATGGACTTTGGGGACTTGGGAGGAAGGATAGGAGCAGGGTGAGGGATAAAGGACTACAAGTATGGTGCAGTGTATACTGCTCAGGTGATGGGTGCACCAGGATCTCACAAATCACCACTAAAGAACTTATTCATGTAACCAAATACCTGTACCCTAATAACTTATGGAAAAACAAAAAATATGTTTTTGCACCAGATGATATCATAGGTCCCTTGCCAGCCGATAAATTTGTGCCTCAAACGTGATATGTCAGGTCCCTTGTCATGTGGTCTACCATGCATTCAGCATGGACTATGGACAGGAAAGGCAACAAGTAGTAGGCATGTCTAATATAATAGTAGCTTCTAATTTTATTAAAGGTGGCTATGCCTTCTTTTATTAAAAAGTGTTGACTGCCTGCTATATGCTACTATGCTGAGTTCTCCATGCTAACTTCTGGAAATACAACTGTCCACAAGATGGAAAATCTCTGTTCTTCACTGATCTGGCCTGGCCACTTCATCCTTAGGTTCCTTCAAGCATATTTATTCAGTGTGTCCTTTATTTAGACTGTATACTCCCACGTCTGAGTCTTCATAATATTCCATATCCTAAAGACCCCTGCTTATAGTAATGCATGAAGCCCTACCATATTTATTATTCCAAAAGCTGTGTAAAGTCTATTCTTTCACAAAGTGTTTTTACTCCATCCTGTATCAAAACACTTGCAATTTCTTACCAGTCCTTCACTTTCTATTTGGGTATTTATCACCTTAAAATGTTCTTCCTTTTGTCTTTATCCTCTTTCCCTATCTCAGCTTACAGAATGCCCTGAGCCAATTAGAAGACTGTGTTGTTGAAAGAGTTGAAGACACAGTATTCTATATAAATATACATTTGGCTTATATTATTCCCTGTAAGTCAGACTTGAAGAAGGTTTAAATTTATTTATTATTATTATTATTACTTGAGATGGAGTCTCGCTCTGTCCCCCAGACTGGAGCGCAGTGGCGCGATCTCGGCTCACTGCAAGCTCCATCTCCCGGGTTCACTCCACCTCCTGCTTCAGCCTCCTGAGTAGCTGGGACTACAGGCGCCCGCCACCACGCCCAGCTAATTTTTTTTGTATTTTTTAGTAGAGACGGGATTTCACCACATTAGCCAGGATGGTCTCAATCTCTCGACCTCGTGATCCTCCTGTTTCAGCCTCCCAGAGTGCTGGGATTACAGCTGTGAGCCACAGATGCCCAGCCGGATTTAACTTTATTATACACAAATTTGCTTTTCCAGTACAGAGACTGTGCAAAGGCATTTCCTGTAGCAAAAGAAATTGGCTAAATAAACGTGATTCTCTGGTGATTCATTGAGCTGGTAAAAATTCAGGTACACTATTGTTTCTTTCTATAGGTACTTTAGCAAACCAAGTGAATAGCCCACTAGAGAAAAGTTGTCACTTTCACTGATTCATCAACACTTTTCCCAGCAATCACAGTACCTGCACCATCTGTGTTTAGTACTTTACAAAAAAAAAAAAAAAAAAAAAGGCTCTTTGCAACTGCCATACAAATCAGGGGCACTAACAAGGTCACACAGAAGGGAATTTCAGGACTCCAGTAAGATGTTCTACTGCATGGCAGTAAGCAATAACAGCATTCTACACAAGTTCTCCAGTATCCCAGGCTGCTCTGCCCCAGCCTAGAGCTGCTTTGGGTCCACTGGGAAATGTGTATTATGCCTGGGTTAATTTGCTGATTAATCTCTAGTCAGTGGTTTGTGCTTTCCCCAGATGGCCAATTAAAATTTACAACTGGCAGAACAGTGTCCTGTTGGCAGGCTGCTGAGGGGCTAAACCTAGAGGCAGTGACAGAAGGCATGGGCCGAGTTTTGCCTTGTTTTCCCCTCCCCTTTTCTTTATTTCTCTCTCTTGCTCTTTTTTAAGCTGCTGGATTTATTCAGAGGAAAGTGTAAGCCGGGCTTATGCGGTAAGTGTGAGATGTGGGGTGTAGTTTACAACTCTGCTGCTATTTACTCTTCAACACTCTCAGGGCCGCTCCAGTATTCCAGGCATCAACGGTTTTACCCACAGCAAATATAGCTGACAAAATCAGCCAGGGGGCACAACTGATTTAACAGCTTCTGAAATGTAATAGCCTTTTTTTTCCCCCTGATTTGCAGTCCCCATGGATTGATGGTCTAATATCATTCACTTCCTCACAAATATATAAAACATTTACAGTTGTTTGTGTAAATCAAAGGCAAAGTGCTGTGTGTGAAGCTGATAATAAGTAATGCTGTGATATATATAAAAGATAACATACTTTTACAGCAGTAGCCCCCCAAATTAACTGCTACTTTTTACTTAGCATTCTATACAAATTGCATTGTATACACATTTGAATAAAACATACAGCAAGGAATTTAATTAAAGAAATGCAATTTGGTATTACTCTTTATTTTATAGTGAAATGTTTACCATGTGCTTCAAATACACATGAGTCATCTGGATTGGAAATTCTGAAGGAAATTTAATCGACTACCATTGATCTTTACATAAGCCAAACATGGTAATGATGTATGGTATTATGACAGTTTTTTATTTCATTAACTGTTGATATTAGTTGCCAAAAAATAAAATAAATACATTTCTTGATACAGAAAAAACATTTTAAAGATGCACATTACATTACTGGTGATAAAAATAATTTAGGGGACTCAAGTATAAGTCTCATATGAAATAAACTAGGGGATTCAAGTATAAGTCTAATATTAAATAAACAGGAAGGGAGGTGGCATTGTGTTAAATTGCCTTTATGTAAAATGCATAAAATTTTGGATATTTTGGATCCTGTTTTTACAAACAGCATGTGATACAGAATTTACATATTGGACATGGAGTCCGTATTAGACATTGAGTCCCTATTAGATAAACCTCACGTTCACACATGGCACTCTGTGAGTCATATTCACTATGCCATCTACCACAACAAATATGTAATTGTTAAATTAATTTTTATGAAATAAAATTCAAAAGTATTTAGAGACATGTTAAGTTTCTTATGGACAATGACTACATCTTGTTAAGCTTTGGTCTCAGCACCAAGAATATTACCTTGTGTATTATATATATAGTGAGCTTTCAAGAAATGTTTGGAATATTACGTTAAGAAATAATCCTTCATCAAAGAGGAAAAGCTAAATTTATTCCCTGCAAGATTTTCCATGTCAACCTCCATCCAAATGAAATCTCTCAGAATATTTTTCAGAAGGGAGTCTCTCATGTGTTCTGGCATTGCATAGCTCTTGTCCACATGATCATAGGATCCTTTGTGGCAAACATCATGTATCCCAGCTTTTTTGATCCTCCACAGTGTTAGCACCATTGTACCTGCTCAATAAATGTATCTTGAATTGTATTCAAAGTCCCGCCTGAATTGCTGCTATACTTTACAGAAACAACTCAATTTCATTGGTAAATCTTTCATACTATGATGCCAAACCTTGACTATGCAGGATTTCAGTTCAACTTTTAAGGGAAGTGGTATAGGCCAAAAGAATTATAAATGGGATATCTGCAGACAGGACAGAATTGCAAGATTAATATTTCATAGTTTTATATTTTTTTGTCTAATCACATAGACTACAAATTTCTTTGAGGTTTTACCCATTAAACAAAGCACTTTTATGTAATATATTTGTTATTCTGAGATATTTGGCAGTACTTAAATCATATTTGTTCTCAGTGGATTTGGGGAGTTTATATTTAACTAGTAGCTGATGCTCTGACTCAGTGGTGAGATGATAGGACCCAGATAAGAGGCAATACAGTATTACTAGTTGGAATTGATCCATGAATCATCATGTCTTAATGGACAGACTGCAGGTTAACTTCACATGTATTTATTAAACACATATTCTATTCAATGTACTGTGTTAAACACCATTGGGCATCAGATATAGTTCCAAATATCAAGAAATATGTGATCTATGAGCCAAAATAAGAGAAGGCATAATCTGATTACTGCCAAAGATCGAGTACAAAGAGCCATGTAGGACAAGTATTAGGAAATGATTGAATTTTGTCTGAAAGGATTGGGAAAGCCTTCTTGGGGAAGGTAAGCCTTATGGAATAAGCCTTATGGAATAAGAAGGGAGAAGTGAAGGGGAATTTCCAGGAAAAGGGAATTGCATGAGCAAAGGTATAAAGGTGGAAAGATCTTAATTTAGTTTAGGGAGTAAGAATTGATGAAAGGATGATAAGAATGTGTGAGTATGGGTACAAAATGAAACTGGAAAGGTCAATTGGTAAATTTGAGGTATGGAAATTTGAATTGAGTTTTTGATCAAGGCAGAGTCTTCAAATTTGTTAGGCATAGAAGGCATCCTAGTTATGTCTTCATTTAACAATAAATGAGAGATGTGGAAATCTGGCAGTCGAAAGAGAAGTCGGCACTATTACAATAAATTAAACAAGAGGTATGAGAGTGGCTGACCTAGCCATGATGGTGGGAATAGAGAAGATGATGAACAGCAGAGGTATCTGTGATGCAGAACTGACAAGACAGGATGATGATCGGGACGTTGAGGATAAGGAAGAAGGTAAAGTCAGAGATTGTCTCAAGTTTCTAGGCTGGGAGGCAAAATGGTAGGCAATGCCCTTACAAGGAAAAATATGACAATGGAAAGATTATGTTTATAGAGGAAGAGAGTCCATTGAATTTTTGATTTGTTGATTGTGAGGCATTGACAGATTATCCTTTTTTAAATATATATAATATATTGTTAGAAATACAGGTCTGCAATTGGAATTGAGTTAAAGACTAGTGTTGTGTGCTGGGCACAGTGGCTCATGCCTATAATCCCAGCACTTTGGGAGGCCGAAGTGGCAGGTCACCTGAGGTCGGGAGTTCGAGACCAGCCTGACCAACATGGAAAAACCCCGTCTCTACTAAAAATACACAATTAGCCAGGCGTGGTGGCGCATGCCTGTAATCCCAGCTACTCAGGAGGCTGAGGCAGGAGAATTGCTTGAACCCGGGAGATGGAGGTTGCAGTGAGCCGAGATCTTGCCATTGCACTCCAGCCTGGGCAACAAGAGTGAAACTCCGTCTCAAAAAAAAAAAAAAAAAAAAGAAAGAAAAGAAAAAAAAAAAGACTAGTGTTGTGGATTTGTTGGTTACCTGTGTAATGCTGTGTGTAATGTGTTAACTGAAGTCGTAGGGATGGATAATATTGTCACTGGTCAGCTGACAGTACACACTGACTTCACCACACAGATTATTAAAGTATTAGATTACTTCTCTATGGAGTGGTAAATATAGCTGTCCCAAGTTCTCCAACGCAACCTCTCCCTGAGCCATCCTGGCACCTCTAGAGAGATCCTGTGACCACTGCAGCAAAAAGACAATTAGAAAGTTAGCATCTGCCCACCATAAGGCCACCAGCACACTGGGGCAATGCTGGGGCTTTGCCTGTTCTCAGTGGTTGATGCCATTTTTAAATATATATATTTTTGGTCATTGTTACCCACAGAAGGACTATATAGCAAGAATAGAAGCAAGCTGAGGTGTATGCCACATGACATGACAGGTGGGAAGAAGTGCTCACAAGGGACATAAGCCTTTCTCATCCTTGTACCTACCATATTCTTTAAGTTAGTTGCCACGGTGGGACATATAATGAGATAAATGAAAAAGACATTATATAATAGTTTTTATTGTGTGATGATATAGTTCAATAATAAGATGGCATATGCAAAGGTGATCAGTATAAACTTTTAATTCTTTTCTTATATTTTAATTGGCACATAATTTGGTGAAAAGCATTCATGTGAGGCAAAGGGTTGTGAATAAAAAATGTATTATACACAAATTTACAAAGTTTTATTCTATATAATCCTGCAAAACTTAACTTATACAATCTTCTGAACCGAAGGGAATTGAATTTCCCTGAAATTATTACGCCCACTGCAACACACAATGTTTCATTAATATGTCCACATTTTCTTTTTTAAAATTATACCTACATTTGGGAAAACTTAAAGGTACATAATCTAGAAAAATGCAAAACAGGGAGTGCACATTGAATTCATACCAGAAACAATTGCTTTTGACTATTGGATCATGAATATCTTACCTACAAGCTTCACATATCCTTGTGACTATATTTGAGCAAACTGTAAATTCTTAGATCTCAGACATTTCCCTGATTTTTCTTTTTGTTAGGTAGAATAGAATGTAACAGATCATTCTAAGGCAAGATTGTGGGAGTTTTCCAGTTGAAAGGTCATGTAGCAAAATCAGTGTGCTAGCTGTAATCTTATCATGCCTTTCTCAGCATGGGAGAAATTTAAGTATTCATGATATTGTAATTACACATACTGATCCTGTTTCACTAATGACGTTGGACGAGAGTTAGAAAGGTATGTTTTTCCCCTCATCACAAGAAAAAAATATTACTTATTCTAATTATTTGCTATTGAATTTATATTATACAATTTTTATAAATACTTTAATTTGATCTGACAATTAATTGGTCCTACAAATGCCATTCTTTCCTTTCATCATCTGCTTTCAGAGAGAACAATTTTGAAGACATATTTCTAAGTTATTATCCAGTGAATTACAGTGAATAAGCCTTACGTAAATAATAAAAATGTAAATATTAGATCTATGCCCTAATAAGAGGTGGGTCAGAATACTTTAAGATATTACAGGGGGAAGCCCAGCTTATTGTCACTATTTTCATTCTTTTAATTGTATATTCTTAATTGTACACTTAAGCAATGTAGAGTAGGGTGAGCCCATAGCTACTTTTTGCATAAACATATGTATGATTATTTAATCAAATGTCAAATCAACCCTTGCCTGTTTTACAGTGACCTGCAACACTTTCTAGCAAGGATTTTCAAAACTGCCAGTTCAGTAGCAAGCAATATTGGTATATCTACCCCTGGTGCTTTTGGTAGTCAACACAATTCACATTCCTCTCCAGAATAGGCACAGACTTACTGAGGCATTTGGTGCATTTAATGAGATTTTTACATGAAAATATTTTTATTTTACCTTAATTAGGCAATTAAAATAAAATAATGAACTCCTAACAGCTAGATGGGTCAAACACAAGTTAAAAGAAGGCCTTTTGCTGTGTTTCATTCTTTTAGTCGAATATAGGGAAGAATAAAATGTAGAACAAATAAAATATTTATTATTAGGACAATGAATTATTATTTGAAAATCCAAATGACATGAAGCAATTATAACCTTGGTGAAGAAATAGCTACTCATTTGCAAACTCATGTTATATGCCTGAACACTGCACTTTGGGAGATGATATAGAGACAGATAAGTTGTAGGATGGCTCTGTATGAGCTGAGATCCTCCAATGATGCAACTACATGGGACCAAATTAATGTAGGTAACGCCTGAAGAAGATAAAGGTCATAACTGATGAGATTGCATTACTATATGCAAAATAAGTAAGCTAATAAATAAAACCAGAGAGACAGAAAGTAGGAAAAGAAATAAAAAAGAATGAACAAATGAAAGGACGAAAACAACTTTTAAAATAATTTTTAAGTGTAACATCCAGGCAATTTTCCTTTCTAGAGGATGAGCAGAACTTTGAAAATGCAAAGCCATGATGTCTGTTGAAAAGTTCAGCCATATTAACTGTTGCCCAAATTTTAGTGCCTGTTTGCAGAATCTGTGACACTGAGTGTAAGTGAAAGGGGCTGGTTGAAAGAAGATCACTTTAAATTAATATGTATGCATTATAGTGATATATAATGTTTATGCATTATTATTCATTTTGTTAGTTATGTATAGTTTACTCATTCATTTATTCACTAAATCTTGTATTATCTAACACAGGAAACACATAGCAGTGAATAAAACAGACATGCCCTTACTGTCACAGAGCCTATATTGTAGTTGGCAGGGAACAGACCATAAACAAATATATATGAAATAATTATAATGGTTATTAGTTCTATGGAGAAAAATATGGCAGGAAGTTAGGTTAGGGAATGCCCTAGAAGAAGCATTGCAGTTTAAAATAGGAATATCAGGAAAAGTTTCATTAAGATGGTAACTTACAACCAAATACAGAAGACAGGTGAGGGAGTAAGCTTTATGGGAAGGCAGAGAAGTCCACGCATGGGCCTGGCATGTTTAAGGAAAAGGAAGAGGTCAGTGTGCTGGCAGTATGGTAAGGAAGAAGGGAAGTAACAGAAAATGTGGTCTAAGAGGTCAGAGAGGATTGCGTGGAGCCTTTTAGATTAGTGAAAGATGAATTTTTTGCTTTGTTTCTTTGTTTGTGTATTTTTGGTTTACTTGGAGATGCTGTTGTGATTGTGGGCAAAGTGACAAGGAGACAAGAGCAGAAGTAGGGTCATCTTCTAGGAGGCTATAAAATCCAAGCCAGAGGCAGTGGTGGTTTGATGATAGTCATAAAAGGAGAACGATGTGGTTGGCTAATGATCTACTTGAAAGGTGGAGCTGGAAACATGGGCTGATGAATTGCATGTGGGTTTCAAGAGAGAGAAAGAAGGGAAAACTTACTCCAAGGCTTGGACCCTGAGTAACTTGAATGGAGTCACTATTTTCCAATATGAGCCAAGATTGCTAGAGAAGTAGGATTGGAGTGAGAGGTGAACAGGATTTGAATATATTCAAATTTAAGATATCTTAAGATGTTGAGTAGGTGGCTAAATCTATGAATTTGGAATTTAAGAGAGGTGGGAATTGGTAACACATTTGGAAGTAGTGAGTACAGAATTGTAATTAAAACCACAGACTGGATGAGCTTCACCCTTGACATGAGTGGAGATTAAGAAGAGGGAAGTTTGAGGACTGAGCTTTGAGGGTTTTCAATGCATAGAAGCTGGATAGAAAGTGAGGAAAAAAATAACAGAAGAAATTGAGAAGTAGTGACCAATGAGGTGGGATAAAGATCAAGAAGATGTGTTTTGGAAGCTAAGTGAAACAAACATTCTCAAAGTGAAGAAGTAAACAACTGTATCAAATACTACAGATATGTCAAGTAAGGATTGAAAATTAATCACAGATCCTTGTATTTATGGATACCCTTTGGAATTCTGAACTAGAATGGAAGCATCAGTTTTATCTGATGTCATATTGGAACAAAAGCAATACCAAGTTTGTTCAGTACACTTTCTATATGGGACACAGTGATCAGAATGACTAGCTGATGTGAACCTGAGTAAATTTTCACCTGCACAAAAAATAAAATGAAGAGTCCTTCATATAGGACAGTGATACAAAGAGAATCTGAAGGTTCATGGTTTTCTAAAAGTAATTTGAAATGAAGTCTCACTTTTTCAATGGTTGCTATTCTGCGCAATTTAATGATAATGTGAGGAAATGGAAAGGCCCCAAGAGAAGTTGTCATATACTTGGGAGGTACCATACATTCACACTATGTGTTGAAGTTCTTCTATCACAGGTCAGCGTGAGCTGCACCTTCGGATCCTCTTCTTTCTTGAACCATGTTGCAAGGGGAGGCGTGTGCTAGGAAACACATCCCGAGGGAGCTCCGGCAACGGAGAGTCTGCCTACTAGGTCTCAAGCGCACCTTTATGGGAAGAGAAATTCTAGTGTTGGGTAGTGAAATTTGTGAGACTTCATAGCCTATTTTTATAATGAATTGTCATAAATAAGCAAAAACATGTTTCCGTGAGGAAGAGAAGCGAAGGTTAGTGACTAGAAGCAAAAACAATGGTTTGGTAAGAATTTTACATGTATCTCAAAGAAAATAAAGTCATTCTTGCAGCAGTTTCAAAAACTTACCAGCTGTGGGAAAAAATTGTATGTAACAAATGCATTACATATAACATTATCTAAATGTAATAAAAGTGAAGCCATCACTCACTTGGTAACTATTTTTATTGGGGATCTACTATATTCTGGATCATTTTGCTAGCACACAGAAAACGTGCTTTCAGAAGATTTATAACGAGAGTTCCCATTAAACTTAGTTTCATTTGATATGTCAAGGAACATTATCTGTCTAAAGTAGACTGCGTGTTTGGTGAGGCATTGCCACATTCACAAGAGTCTCTGTCCCTGTGATAAACTGGAATATAAAGCTGATTCCTAAAGCCTGGAGATGAGAAAGAGTTTTACCTCTCTTCCACACAAAGCACAGGACTTTCCTGCCAGTAGAAGAGAGCAAGCGGTTCTGCAGAGCAGGCTTTGCCTAACTCACCCACTTGACTGCACAAATGGAGAAAGTGGGAGAGTGAGTATTCATGGCAGGAAGAAGAGAGAGGATACTGTACAGACACTGACCTTTAAGGCACATTAGCGCTCACATAACAAGTGGCCCAGTTAATGTCCTGGCTCTGAACAACCAGATTAACAGCTCTTCCTCCCTGGTCTGGGGATGAGGAGACCAGTCAAAGCACTCTTTCCAAAGACCTTAGTTTTCTCATATATATAATGAAGCAGTTATTATGAAATTCTCAGATACCATCCAGCCTAAAATTCCACGTGGCATAAAAACAGAATTTTGAAAATAATATGTAAATTAACACTTTTAAATCCTGCATTTTGTAAGGATTGGCATATATTTGCTTCTCAAGCTGTGTTGGGTAGTATCAGCTTCAGCTGGAAATTGTTAGAAATAGAGTCTTCAGGCCTTACCCCTGGTGAACTGAACCGGGATCTGCATTTTAACATGAGCCCCATTTTATACGCATATCTAAGGCCACATTCAGACCAATCTTTGAGTAGCAAGTTTATAGAGATAAAACCACAAGACACGTTAAATTTCAAAAATAGTGGGTTACACCTAAGACAATTACAAATGGGCAGCAGCTCTCTTTACCATTCTTTGAGGATTCTATTTACTATAGAGTATTACAATGTAACTAATTAATAGAAAATCTGTCTAATGACATCTGGGATTGTCATTTCCCATTCGGTTAAGAAAAGAAAGGAAAAATGCCTACTTGGTACTTGTCTTCTACATATATGTTGAAATTGTATTTAAACTTACAGTATCGTCTAGTTACACCTCCCTGATTCCCTTGGTTGTGCTACTTTGAGATTTGTCAAAATGTTTGCCTGACTATTCTGAGTTTTCTCCCAAGGAATATTTTGGAAAGGAGTTTCTAAAGTTATCAGGAACTTATATGAAGTTGTTTAAAGATCATTGAAAATCAATGGCTTTGAAATCAACTACGTATCTTGGCTTATTCTAAAAACTATAAAAGAAATTACAAAAATATAACTGTTGTACATGTCTATCAACATACTTACTGTCAAATTTTCTTGTTCCTCATTCAAAAGTATAACTTAATTTTATTTGGATGAAATTAAATAAATCTGATATCAAATTTAAATCATACAATTATTTTGGTATAATTTCAAGGCCATTATTAATCATAGAGAAATACGAAAAATTATTAAAATACTTTAGTATGAGTTGTTCTTAAATGTAGACAGCATTTTATCCTGTAATACAAAGAAGGAAAGTTTAAGAAAATACCTAGAAGGAAATGGCACACCGTTACTGCAATCCAAGGAGCACTGATAACTAACAGTTAACAGTATTTTTAGTTGTAAATACAGAAAGCCTAATCAGTGTAATTTTACAAAAAGAAAACTCTCATTGTCTTAAGTGACTGAAAAATACAGAGATAGTCTGGCTTTCAGTGATTCTGGACCCAATGGCTCCAGGTTTTTGATCAAGACTTATTTCTTTCCATTCATTTCCTCCTCACTACAGGACTCCAACCTCAGCAAACTCCCCTCTTGACATCACATTGGCTGACAGTAGCTTTCAACTCTAGGTGCTTTCTTGATTTACTTCAGCAAAGAAAAAATACAATGCTTTTGTCCCAATATTTTTAGCAAAATTCTGAAACTTAGTGTGATTGAACCAACTTAGGACCCATGCTCACTTCTAAAGCAGTAACTCAACCAAGGGGTTGAAATATACTGATTAATCTAGTCTTAGAGAAGCCTACATGCTTGATCTGAGGAAGGCGTGAACTTACCTAGAAGCACATAAATATCTCATTAGAAATAAAGGTTCCTGGTGACAGAAAAAAGGGAAGTGCATGCTGAAACAGCAACCAACATTCACTCTACCTGGCCTGGTAGCTAGCTTTTCCTGATGGGAAAGTAAACAAGCGAAATTTCATTTGGTGGTAGGTGTATTTTCATATTTGCATTAAAAATACCCTAAGGGAAAAACGTAAGGACATTCTGGAGGTAAGATATAAGATGACAGACAGAAAGAGAGCTAAAGAGTTCCTAAAATCTAAAATCAAACTTGGTTCAGAAATACAGGAAGCACCCTTACTTATTTGAAAAATAAATTTAATTATACAAATACTTTGACTTAAAAAATAAAATACTTCATATTGTGTGGGTGCTGTTATCCTTCTAAAACAACGACACAATCCCAGTTTTCCTCTGATCAGAAATATTTCGTGATGACCCATTGCTTATAGGGTGAAATCTAAATTCCTAAACAAGTGAGTTTCCACACAATCTATCTCTAATTTTTCGATCTTTAGTTTCTTCAATTCATTCTGCCCTTCCCCACCTCACATTCTTGTCTCTGTGAATTCTGCACTTTTCTCCTTCCCAGACCCACCGATCATTTTCATAAGTTCTTGCCTTTACTTATCTGTGTCTTTACCCGGGACGCCTCTCCTCTATTTAGTCTCAGACCTTACCCCATGCTTCTGATTCTATGAGGCAGAAGGCCCCTTTCTGCTTTTGTGCCGTGGTTATCGTACTTATCCCGTTCACAGTGTTATTACTGGTTGCATCTTATTTTACTGTAAACTAATTGAAGGTTGTGAAAATGTTTTATTCAGCTTTGTGTAGTCAGAACGCAAGACACAATAGTCTTTCACTAAATGTATATAGTCAGTTAAATTTTAAGGCACTCAAAGATAACAGGAAACGCTGCATTCAAGAAAGCATTTTTTTTTTAAACATCAGGGATTATAAGTTCAAATTACTGGTTTAACACAAATCATTGTAGATAAATAGGTAGATATTTGGTTAGATTTTTTTAAAGGAAATATTTTTGTTTTCAAATTTTACTGTTATATTAAATGTTTTTCCAAAAATGTCATATACTAGGAAGCTTCTTTGTTGAGGTAGATGATATAGGAGGAGTAATTTCTAGAATTAGCATATTATTGAATTTGTTAAACATCTAGTTGCTTATCAGTCAGGCAAAAGAGTTATATTATAAAAAAGAAATATGTGAATGATGCATGTGTAGTTTTATGGGAAATTGCCAGCGATTTTGGGAAATACTATATATACAGTATTGGAGTTCAATGTAACATATAATCACAGTTTACTTGTCATGTGTCTACCTCTAGTCTTGGTAAGTAATACAAGATACAAGTAGAAAGAACCATAATGGGGTCAAACATTATTATTCGGGAGAATGGGATTCAAGTTATAACCAGGATATTCAATCTACCCTCTGAGCATCAGTGTCCCAATTTATGAAATGAAAGCATTCCAAGAAAAGCCAATAAATTTTGTTCTCTGAGGTTTTGAAGCAACTTACTGAAACCTAAAACTTTGGGTAATTTGTTTTCCCTTCCAAAGCTATCATCTCATGTCATTAAAAATATTTTTCAGTGATATTGGCAGCATTCAATATATTTCAGAACATTTTTATAATTTTTTTTAGAGTAGAACATAAAATTAATATATACTTAATAATGAAACAATCTTTATTTTGTGTGTGTGGTTTTTGTTTTGGAAACTAGTGAACAATTACTCCTAATTTAATAAATAAAGTATTTACTATGGTTTGGACACAAAACTAAGGTGAGAATACAATTTGTGAGTCTTTTAAAAAGATGATACATTTTTAAAGAAGGTATATCTGGCTGGGCATGGTGACTCACTCCTGTAATCCCAGCACTTTGGGAGGCCGAGGCGGGCGGATCACGAGGTCAGGAGATTGAGACCATCCTGGCCAACATGGTGAAACCCTGTCTTTACTGTAAAATACAAAAAATAGCTGGACGTGGTGGCCTGTGCCTGTAATCCTAGCTACTCAGGAGGCTGAGGCAGGAGAATCACTTGAACCAGGGAGTCGGAGGTTGCAATGAGCCGAGATCCTGCCACTGCACTTCAGCCTGGCAACAGAGTGAGATTCTGTCTCAACACAAAACAGACAGACAAAAAGTCATATCTAACAGCAATTCAAGCATTTGAACAAGCATTCATATCTGACATAGCGATTCAAGCATTTGAGCATAATTTCAGCAAGTATATAGCCTTCAAAAAGTTTTACTGCTAAGAGCAAGAAAGATATGGTTTGTTGAAAAATTAATTGACCTAATTCCCTGAGACTGAGGAAATATGAATATGGTTAAGAACAAAAGCTAAGTCAGCTGTGAGTTTAAATCTAAAATCTATTAAAAAGAAATAGTCATAGAGTTGTTATAAGGATTGAACAATATACATTCATTACAAAACACAATGCCTAGAATAGTCAGCCTTCAACAATTTATTGTTGTTGTTGTTGTTGTTTTTGTTGTTGTTGAGATGAAGTCTCAGCCTGTCACCCAAGCTGGAGTGCAATGACTCTATCTTGGCTCACTGCAACCTCCGCCTCCCGGGTTCAAGTGATTCTCCTGCCTCAGCCTCCTGATTAGCTGGGATTACAGGTGCCCACCATCATGCCTGACTAATTTTTGTATTTTTAGTAGAGATGTGGTTTCGCTATGTTGGCCAGATTGGTCTTGAACTCCTGGCCTCAGGTGATCTGCCCGCCTTGGCCTCCCAAAGTGCTGGGATTACAGGCATGAGCCACCACACCCAGCCTCAACACATGTTTTCTATTAATTATTATTACCTAATAATACTCACATAATCAGATAATATGTCAAGTTGTTACAGTTTGTTAAAGATGTTAATTTGTTCATTTGTCCTTAAATATTCATAAGTGGTTTATTGAAACCATATAGATCAAGAAGTGAAAAATTGAAGCTGTATAAAATTCAGTGGTGTGGTCATGCCTAAACAAAATAAAAATTGTGCCTTTCAATGAAAACTTATTCTTCACTAATAGGGATGTGCTTTGAGAATTGAAAAAAGGACTAGCAGGGTCTAGCTTTTTAAGGAAGATAAAAACTTAGCTTATGAGATATATTTAATTATATATTGTTTCACGATTCTTCAAAAACTGCCACCTCTGTTGTTTCACATCATCCTCATAACAATGTTGTGTAGTAATCAGAGTAGGCTTAAAATCTACCTTTAACAATGGAAGAAATTGACACTTCGGGAGGATGTGACTTATCTAATGTTCAACGACTGGAATGAGGTGTAGGCAGATGGTCTTTGTCCTTTCGCTGGGTTCTCTCCCATCAGTCCATCTTCACTGGGAAGAGATACTCAGTAAATTATCCTGGATGACTGACATAAATATATATATGTATATATTTTTTAAGAAATTTTAAAATTACAGGTTATCAGACATAGTAAAAAATCTCTAAGCTGTTTTAGAACATAAATGTACTCTACATTACTTGTCTGGTTTAGTGTCTTCAGTTGGCTAGAGTTGAGTTGGCTATGGTCCAATCTCAAAATGTTATTCTTCTTATGAGAGGCTGGGATAATCAGGCAATGAGGGCGAGCAACAGCACAATCTACTTATGGTACTTTGTGGTGCTTAGAGATAAGAGTCACTACAACTCACAAAGTATCATAAGCTTTGACTTCTGTAAATGCGAAGGGACCTTGCATAAGGCATTTCTAAGAGATTAACTTGATTTTCTAAGTGAGAAATGGAACTTCAGAAGCAATAAAACTATGGAACTGTTGAGGTTTGTTCTTAATCCAAATCAATAATTTAATCCTCATATAGGTTTAAGAATCAATGTTTTATTTTATTTTTAATATAAAAATCAATCTTTTGAGACGAACATAACCTTTACATGAATATTTTTATCTCCTGAATTACTGTCAAATAAAGTATCTTTGTTATCTGTAAAAGAAGATGTGAATCCTAGGTGAACGGCAAACTGATACTAAAAATCCATGGCTTCCAGTTTGCTCAAGACATGCAAATGGGAAATTGATTATAATGTATAACTAGGTTAAATAATTACATGATCATTTGCAAGGGTGCCACAATTCTTCAAAGTCTGTATTGGGAGCAGTGAAAGAAAAAGAGACTTATGTGCACTATATAGAGAGAATAGCTAAAGAAAACAGTCTATCAGCACCATAGGAAAGGTTAAAAAAAAAAAAAAGAAAAGAAAAATGAAAGTCTAAAGTGGACATAAAGCATATATGATATTACAAAGAATGGGTTATTGCAGTAAGGGTAAGATGAAAATGAGAAGTGTGATAAAAGGGTTAAGCATTGAGGTTATGGAATTTGGCTAACGTTTGAATCCTGGCTCTATCACTTACATCTTGAGCAAATTAATCTCTCTGAATTTCACCTTCAACTAAAAATGAGGCAGTAATTTTACTCTCACATAGAGTTTTTTGAAAATTAAAAAGGATAATATAAATAAAGTGTTGTGCATAGTTCTTGGCACATAGCAAATACTCAATGAAAATTATCATATTATTATAATATAATATATACTATTATTATCTTTTAGATTATCTGTTTTTAATCTCAAATAGAATTTCGAAGATTTTGAACATGAGAAGCAGAATAAAATAATATTCCCTAAATATATAGTTTGAAATTAACATTGTGAACTGGTGCATGTCCGCAATGCCCTTCCTTTCAAGTTAAAACAACAATAAAAACAATTAAGACTTAGTGAGTGAACAGAATCTCCTTTCAGACAATCTCACCAATTCAGTAAAACTCTAGTAATGTAATTTTAATTTAGAAGGCCTTTTTCTATATTGCTTCTAAGGCAAAAATCAATTCAGAAAACTGATATTCAAATTTTACTCAAATTAATGATTTAAAAAATTCGTTATTCTAGTAAATTCAACATTTATTTACTGAAGGCCTACGAAATGTCCATAATGTAAAGTAATCTTATTCATCAGACCTTATTAAACCCATAATACTTTTTTTGGCATAAAATCCAGATCCTGCACAAAAAACCCATAATACTTTAAATCCCTGCAAAACACTATACAACAATAGTATTCATTGGAAATAGCACAGATTTGTCTATTAAGTGTTAAGCATCATATTACTCCGCTTTTGTTCCTCTAGAGTAGATATGAAAAGTTAGAGTTTAGTTACTTCAGGGAATAAGATCAGTACAGAAAATAAACACATCTTAGTTACTACCCTCAACCTGGCACACAGCTTGGCAACAAATGCTTTTCTAAAAGACAATAAGAAGAAAAAGTAGTCCAAATCACACCCACACAGCAAAGGTGAGACAGTCACCTTCCCTAGAGTCAATTGCTCATGCTCAGATTATATGAACCACAGGATTGATTTCTATGCAGTCAAATGAAAAGCAAACTCTGTCACCCAGGATTTTCATCGTGACAGGAGACACTTTGCTCTGATTTTGAAAAAAAGTGGATGCGAGCAGAGCATTTTCTTTTGTTGAATATATATACATATATATTATTAAAGCAAAGGGAACTATAATGTCATTCAAGGCATTAAAAAAAAGACCCTAACATTTATGTTTCTTTGATATTCTGCCAGTCAGTTGTTTGAGCAATCTTTCTGAGAAGAAAGTTCTTTAGTAAACAACAAACAGCGATAGTTCTCTCTGTTAACCTAGAAGTTAACATAACTATGCCTACGGCCCATTTAACTTAACGGCTTGCCTGTCCTGGAATTGCAGATAGGGCTTGCAATAATCATGTTATGCCAGAGTGCTGTGGACCAATTCTTTATCAATTGTTTGGAAATAAGTCAATCCCAAACACTCAGCTCCTCAAATGAAATGACAAAATGTTAAAGAAGATGATTGTACTCCTGAATTGCAGAATCATAAAGGGAAACCTGATTAGGTCATCTGCTGTGACATGCAGAATGTTAATGAAGTTGGGGACTTAACATCTTGGTAAGGGTGAGAGGTGCTTTTCAGCATTAAACAAAGCAAAACTAAAGCTGCCTGAAAGCTTGCTTTGTAGTTTCACACCAGAGTCCCGATTTTACAGGCAGTAGGCAGGAAAGACCACAGCACTCTGTGTGATGTGAAAATATTACCTACCTAGATTTGGAGTGGACGTTATAAGCCAGTTTCTTTTTGTCTAAAATGTAATAGAAAAGCTATACATCTAACAATAAAAAAGGAATTACGTTTTGGTGAGGGAATAGTAAAGGTTTCCAGCACTTTCACAGGCCAACCAAATGTCGTCTTCTGCCATGTAAATGCAGTAAAAGGATATCTGCATTAAATTACAGGATTTATAGTCGGCAGAAAAATGAAACCACGTAAAGATCATTTTTGCATTAAAATTTGGTTTTCTCTGCTAGTATATATTTTAAAAATATAGGTGCTTTTTACTAATGAAGTACATCAAAACATATTATGTTCTGCGTTTTGTGAGAACTAGGCAATTTATAAACGCGATTCACATTTAATTAGTAGTCATTTCTTCTCCATAAGCATATTTACTCGGATCTCTTGTTCCTACGGCAACCCAGTGAGTACTACAGCTACGAGAACAGCCTAGACTAACCTAAAAAAGGATGGAGATTAATGAGCAAGCTCAATATTAAGACTATAATGCTCTAAGACCAAGCTCTAAGATTGGTGAGGGGAGGATTACAAAGAAAGCTCAAATAAGAATCTCTTATTTCAAGGAAGCTATTTATATAGCAGCACAGATTTTATTTATTCAAGAGTGCCTATAGTATACAGTGAGTACAAGAGATGACTCATTTAGTGCTAAGTTCTGCTTAATTGGCTAACTACGCAGGTACGGTGTCACACATATACATGCATATATACATACATGTATATAATTATAATCTGCTTAACACACTTATCAAGGGACTATATAAACAACATTACAAGGAGTTGTGCTTATGGATGTTTCCCTTAAATACTGCACTTGTTTAAAAATAGACAGTCTTTAAAATTAGCTTTGATATAAGATGATGTCATTAAACATTTAATGAAAAATGATCTTAAACCTGAATGTTTATGTTATTTTAGCATAATTCTCTGATCAACTTCTTATTCCAGTTGCAATAGTCAGCCATTATTAAAGGATTGACTTGAAAATAAATAACAAAAGCAATATTAAGGGTAACAGAACAAAAATAAATGGGTCACAAAAATTTTGCAGGTTCCCCTTAAAATTCTTCTTACAAGTGACATTTCTTAATTTAAAATTTAGATGAGAAAGGTGGGGATAAGGAATTGAGACCTAAATATGTTTCTTTACAAAAAGTTATATAATTTTACGTTTTCTTTTAGAGACAAATTAGAAATAATTAAAAATCTTTTAAACTTTAGGGGAAAAAAGCCATAACAACAACAAAGAGCAAACTCCTGGAATCAGACTAATTTTGCTTTGCACATTGCAGACGGGTGACAATGACAACTGCATGCTATTTGTCCTAAAATGTCTCATCTCAAAACAATATGTGGGAGAGATAATGAATACCAGGAAGGACAAATTAGAAATTATATAATCCTTGTTATCGAATCTTGCTTAGTAAAAATGACAAGCTCTCTTCAGAGCTGGGTAGTCCATTCTCACTACAACAACGTAGAGGCAACAGCATCCTTATCAAGCCTCTAAATTATCCTGCTTAGTGGCAAGAAGTAAAAATGATTCCTTCTGACCTTTCTACATTGCTTCGTTAACTCTAACTTGCAAGCAACAAGTAAAAATGAGAAGCTTTTGCAGCTCCCTCTGATATAACTGATTAAAAGAAGTGGCTGCTCAGTATCTGTTCAGGAGACTGGGTACCTCTCATGTGCTAAACCTGGTCAAATTCAGTGTGTGGTCTGAAATCCCTCCCATACATTCGCTAATGCTCAGTTTGGTTCAACCAGGGCATTTTAATTTGTTTCCTTTTTTTGATTCTTGCAGATGTGAAACAGTTTGCATACCTTCTGCTGAGTTTCAGACAACAGTAAAATTATTTTATGTGGCTTCATAAATTTAAAGAATGGAACTATTTTATAAGGATTAATCTGTGCAAATACTGACGGTAAGCCAATTCTGTTGTCTCAAATCCAGCTGTATAATATAATATCAATCCCTTTTTAAAAATACAAAATAGCTCCTACCTATAATTTTTCTTTGTGAAAATGTGTCTTTACCAGCAACGATTGTCTATGCAGTGAATTAATTATACTGGACAATTAAATCACAAGGCATTTCTCTCCCAGATAATCTGTGAATTTGAGTTCAGAATTTCTATAGGTACTTTTGTTCCTGTATGGAGAGTATGTTAATACCAAAGAACACAGCAACTTAAATGCCATTGCCTGGGTTTTATGAAAAAGCAATACAGGAGAGTAAATAGGGCAGATACCAACAACAAAGAACCCGCCCCCCCCACTCCACCACCCACTTTGAATCAAACAATAAATGCAAATAGAAGAACTAAACCAGAGCAGAGAGGTAGGGGGATGAACACTGTGCTCCCAGCATTCCTTCCTGAAAATGCTCACCAGCCTGTTTTAGGCAAGAATATTCTGCTACGTTTAAACATATATATATATCATAATTGGCCATCAGTGAGTCCTCTTCGCTCAGCTTCCCAGGTAGAATTAAAACGCAGTCCCAGAGGCACCAAGACATGAAAACTGAGCCCTCTCACCGCAGATAATCAGCACAGAAGAGCAGCTAACTTCTTAAATAACCACAATTAAATTGCACACACTCTTCTCCCTTCCTGGTTTTCAAACGTAGGGTTATTTATCAGAGAAGAAAAACTGGAGGCTGCATCTTTAGAAGGCAGCCAGGCACTTCTAACCTAATTAGCGTTAGTCACCTCTGAAAATAAATCCCCTGAATCCTGCAGCTCCAAAGTCATCCCCGCCCCCTCTACTCCTCCATACACACAAGCACCTGGTCAGAACTGAGCAGCCCGACAGGAATCTTCCTGCCCTGACCCCCAGCAAACAGCGCTAAGAGGGATTTGCCACGACCTTCCGGGAAATCAGGTAAAACAACAATACGGGGTGATGCAAGCGATTTGCTTTTTCTGTGTTCAAACTTCATGCCCACGCCACCACAAAATACAGCCCGGAAGCTGCTCCAGCCCGGAAGGCTCCCTGCTCAAACAGAAGGCACAGAAAAGAATGGAGATTTGCAGATCTGATAATGAGCCAGTTAATGACATAAATGATACCTCAAGAACCTCACTAAACCATCCAGGTCCTACAATTTAATCTGTAATAAATACTCCTGCATCATTGCGAGATGGCTGCTCATAATGGCAAATGAAATATGCTGGTATGATAGGTACAATAAATCTGGATTTTCCTATGGTTCCCTCAGGCTAGAACAATATGTAACCACAGTGCGCACTGTCAGGATGAGCAGATCTCAAAGCCATCATAAAATCTAAATGGGGACTAATTAGGAGGCCCTTCCCTTCCAGAGTTACTATTTCTATTGACATTTTCCATGCATGAGCCCCTCCATAACATCATAAGTCACCAAGATAAGAACTCCCTAGATTATAGGGGAAAAGCTTTAATGGAGAAGTTGAACTCAAAGGCGATGCATAAATTTTCCTTTTGATACGATGGGAAGTCTGTGTTCAGTACTTTCTTTACAAACTTTCAAGCCATGAACACGGTACTTTTTAATCCCTCTGCACACTTTCTTTCTGCCTGGCCCATCCCCATCTCTCTGCACTGGGGCGTGTGAGTGTCAGGTGGTGCCCAGGGAGGATATTAAAAGAGTGGGCTGCTCGTAAAACTGATGGCTGGGGGTCAGGAGAGTGTCAGGGGCTGCACTTGGCAAGTTGGGTTCTGGGCCAAGGCCTTTTGCCTTGAAGGTTGAAACTTCCCTAAAGGTCACTGAAAATTAGACTTTCCTAAGGCTATTCCAAACAGGAATGGGGCAGATTTCCCTAAGCCAGCCCTTTCTGTGCTGCAGAGTGAATTAAGTATTTTGATACTAGGGTCCCACAGGTCCTTGAGAAAAGGTAAGGGGGGTTATATAGACCAGCATATGTGTGTCTGTGTGTGTGACCTTTGAGTTTGGCTGTGGTGGGAATGAGACCTCTAGGGCCCCTGAAGTAGGAAGGTGGTGGAGAGAAAGCAGGACATTCGTGTCTGAAAAACTTTGTTTTGTTGTCTACCGATGATAGGACAAGTTGTTTAACTTTTCTGAGAAAGAAAGTCTTCATTTAAAAGAGGGAATAAAAATAATGAATCCCAAAAAGATATTGTGCAGGTAGGTAACTATATATGTAGGTAATTTGAAAAATAGCCATCAATCCTATTACTTTTGAAATTATTTTTTCATTCAAAGAAATAAAATTAGGAAAATGCCATGAAAAGGGGATGTGTCACCAAGTATTCCTATGTCTCAAAATTTGTTTTATAAAATAGGAAAATCAGGTTGTTGGGGATGAGTTGTTTTATGAAACAATCATCTTATACTAAAGAGGCATCTTCCTGTTCCTAGTTTAATTACTCACAAGCATTATCTTGCCTTTGTATTTGTTATAGTATGTTTGGTTACTGAATGGAAGGCTGAGTAATGAGTGCTGAGCAAAGGCAGTGACACTGAACTGCTCCTTAGCAAGGCAGCACTACGGGGCTCTGTTAGCAGTCTCCTAACAGTCAAGGCTTGGGGTTCTCACTGTCCTCAAACACTTTCTAATCCAGAGTGAGTATCAGTGACAACCAGGGCCATGTACATCTGTGCATAAAGGTGATTAACATACAAATCTTCAATATAACATGTAAATTGGGTATATTATCTATTGATTTAGCCACTGGTAAAATACTTTCCTGTCCTAGATCATAGTCTACTCTATGCAGTAGATTAAAGGCTGTCTGGTGGATATTTGGTGAATGCTTTTACCCGCAAATACTTTGTTAAGTCTGAATTTAAGATTAAACTGATAGCATCTTAGAAGATAAGTAACAACTTTGTGTGTACATCTGTTTATTTTAAATTTATATATAAATGTCTGCTTTGTATTCTTGTCTTCCAGTGTGGCTAAGTTTCTTCTTGTTGTTTGTTCATTTGTTTGAGAAAGGGTCTTGCTGTCACCCATGCTCGAGTGCAGTGGTGCGATCTTGGCTCACTGCAACCTCTGCCTCCCAGGCTCAAGTGATTGTCCTGCCTCAGCCTCCTGAGTAGCTGGGATTACAGGTGCACACCACCATACCTGGCTAATTTTTGTAGAGACGAGGTTTCATCATGTTGGCCAGGCTGGTCTTGAACTCCTGTGACCTCAAGTGATCCACCTGCCTTGGCCTCCCAAACTACTGCGATTACAGGTGTAAGCCACTGCTTCTGGCCCCAGTGTGGCTAAGTTTGTTTCTTGTTATTTTAATCATTGTTATTGCCAATCAGGCTTCTAGAAACTTTGCTGAACACATTTCATTTGTTTGTTTTGTCTACCAAAATGTAATTTCTATAATCTAATACTGAAAATTGTGAAAGCATCCTCATAATGTGTGTATTAGTCTGTTCTCACACTGCTATAAAGAACTACCTGAGATTGGGTAACTTCTGAATAAAAGAGATTTAATTGACTCACAATTCCACAGGCTGTACAGGAAGCATGGCTGGGGAGGTCTCACAAATCTTACAATCATGGTAAAAGGAGAAGGGGAAACTAAGCACATCTTTATGTGGCCAGGGAGAGAGAGAGGGAAGGGGGAAGTGCTACACCCTTTCAAACAACCAGATCTCATGACAACTCACTCACTGTCACAAGAACAGTAAGGGGGAAATCTGCCCTCATGATCCAATCACCTCTCACCAGGTCCCTCCTCCAACATCGACATGAGGATCTGGGTAGGGATGTAGAGCCAAACCATATCAATATGTTATGTGTTATATTTTTATAGAAAATGAAATAATTACCTGTAAACATTATAAGGACATCAATAGAATAGGATAAAATATATTCCAAAGCCTATATAGCTTTCAAACTTTGTAGTTTTTATGAAGTTAAAACCATAAGTTGGATTGAAAGTAGTTTGGAGATACTAGTTAGGTTTCATTTGGGTCTGACTTCCAATTTTCTTTCTAAAACTATTTTTCATAATTTCAGTAGAATACCTGCTTGTTTCCCACCTCAACCATGCAAAAAAAATTTGTAATTACAAGAGAGGTAAAGGTAATTACGTTATAGGATTTGTTATACCACTACTGTCCTAATTTAAAAGTTAAGAGAAAATACTGTTTAATACAAATAATGTTTCAAACTTGAGATGTATTTCCTGGACTCTGAGCAAGCTGTTGGGGTTCAGGGCCATCCAACAGGTCAGAAATGTTGTCTTAAAAACTGAGACTTATAGAGAAAAAGGGAGGCTGAAGTATTTGTAAACTAACATACCTTAGGTTTACAGCCCAGAGTTGAGAATTAAAAATTTAATTTTAGCCTCACACACACCTGCCTTCATGGGGTGCCTTAGTTTGTTTTCTGTTGCTATAACAATATCATAGATTGGGTAATTTATAAAGTAGTTCTCACAGTTCTGGAGACTGGGAAGTCCAAGAGCATGGTGCTGGCATCTAGTAAGGGACATCTTATTGCATGATCCCATAGTGGACAAGTGAGTTGATCCCATGGTAGACAAGTGAGTACATGCAAGAAAAAGAGGCACCAGGAGCTGAACTTGCTTTACAATAACCCACTCTTGTTATAACTAACCCACTCCTGACATGACAACATTAATCCATCCATAAGGGCTCTGCCCTCCTGATCCACCCAATCTTCTTTTCCCTACACTGTTGCATTGGGGATTAAGTTTCCAACACATAAATTTTGGAAGGACGCACTCAAACCACAGCATGGGGCTTCTGAAATACTGATCAGCTTAGCTCTAACTGGCTCAGAGTTGATTCTAAGGTGTTTAGTAGTTAATATACTTTGGATGTTTGTCCCCTCCAAATCTTATGTTGAAATGTGATTCCCAGTGTTGCAGGTGGGGCCTGGTGGGAGGTGTTTGGGTCATGGTAGCAAATCCTGCATGAATGGCTTTGTGCCCTCCCCAAGGTAATGAATTCATGTGAGATCTGGTGGTTTAAAAAACAGTCTAGGCCCTCCCTGTCTTTCTCTCACATCCTCTCTCACCATGTGATATGCCAGCTCCCCCTTTGCCTTCTGCCCTGATTATAAGCTTCCTGAGGCCTCACCAGAAGTTGAGCAGATAGTAGTTCCATGCTTGTAGAGTCTGTGGAACTGTGAGCCAAATAAACCCTTTTTCTTCATAAATTACCCAGCCTTGGGCATTCCTTAATAGCAATGCAAATGGACTAGCACAGTAGTTACAGGTTTTTCACTCAAAAATATTTATTTTATGTCTGTTCTGTGCTAAACACTATTCCAGGTGAAACAGCATTGTACAAACAGGCAAAAATCTGGCCTTTGTAGAATTTATGTTCTACTATATGGAGAAAGACAATGAATAAATATACAAGTAAATTCAAAATATGTTGGATGGTGATAAATGCTATGAAGAGAACTGAAACAGTGTTGAAGGGATTAGTAGTGATGGGTACAGAGGAAGGCACTGATATTTGATATGGGACAATCAGGCAAGGTCTCACTGAGAAAATGACATTGGAGCAAAGACCTGAAGTCGATGAGGGATCCAGCATTGTGGATATGTGGAAGTAAGGCATTTCAGATAGAGGCAATAGCAAATATCCTGTGGTGGGCCAGGCATGGTGCCTTTAAAAAACATGGAATGTTGGTATGGGGAAGGGATCAAAGAGGAAAGCAATAAAAAGTAAAGTCATTGAGGTGGCAACTGGCTAGCTGGTGTAGGGCCTGATGACCACTGTAAAGATAGTGACTTTTAATTTCAGTAAGAACTCTGAGAAGAGGAATGAGAGGATCTTGCATTTTTAGACTATCAATCATTCCAACCACCGTATTGAAATTAACCTGGGAATGGAAGAGATGAGGGCTTGGCAGCCAGGGTAGAAGCAGGGAGAGAAGTAAGGATGGACTGTGGTAATCCAGGTGAGAGGTGATGGGGGTTGGGACCAGAGTGGTACAGCTTGGAGAAGTGGTCAGATTTGGGATATTTAAAAGCACAATATAGAGAATTTGTGAAAAGTTTCAATAAGCCCATGAGTGAAAGACAAGAATGAGAAAAGGAAGGACTAAATACTCTTTAAATATTTGTTTAATAGTAAACACTGATCATATTCTCAGACTAACATAGGAGACAAAATGATTATTTTGTTGTGTGTTGTCCTTCAGTGTATACCTGTCCATCCATTCAACAAACACAATAGAAGTTGATTGAATACCCACCATGTGCCAGGTTCAGTGCTGGCAATATAGTGGTTAACAAGGCAGATGATTTCCTCAGAGAGATGGAGCTCATGATTGACTGAGAGAGGAGGAGCAGGCAAATAAAAAGCAACCAAGAAATAAAGAAGATTGTGGTGTCTGCTGTGAAATAAATAGCAATGCTGATGTGCTTAAGAGAAACAGCTCCTGTCATGAATTATCTTTAGGTTCACTCTCCTGATGACGACTTGTAAAAAGGATACTGCTTCCAAAATTTCTGCCCACTCCAGAGTGAACATTTCTTTACTGAATAGGTGGTACTGAGCTTTAATGAAGTCAGGACTCCAGACTCATAAAGAAATAGAATCATATGAAAGAGTCACAAATGAGTGTGAAATATCTACTGGATATGCAAAGAAAATACCCCAAATCTATGAAGAGGTGGAAAACCAAAATCATGCTTGTACTGGACAAATATAGAAAGACCTATTCTCTTTCTGTTTTAGTCTTCATTTTAAGCTAAGGAAAAATGATTTTCTGCTAGTTATGAAGATGGAAACTCCCACTGAAAGTTGATTTTTATTAAAAGTGTGTTTAGCCAAATGGGGTAATTCAGATGATGAAACTGAGTTTTGAGGTTTTGGTTATTTGCTTAGCCTAAATTCAGTAGATAATTGCTTCACAACTTCTTTGGATGAACCTATTTGTTCTTGTAATTTTAACTAGTATACCTAATGAGAACATTCAAGTCTATATTTTTCTAGCCCCAAGAATCCACTGTGCTTCTGGCTCCTATACTTAAGTGTTGGCTAGACTTATCTACTGGCATGACACAGCTGCTTTAGAGTCTACACATCATCACATTGCCACTTGTAAATCTTTCTAAACTGATTTAGCTAGCTTCTTCACTTGAATCTTTTCTCATTAAGTAGACGGTAAACCATCTAACCAATCATCAAAACAAAACTAGTTTTCTTCTGCTTCCTACTATATCACATACACAAACACTAATAAACCCTTACCAACATCTTTTAGTCAGCATAGACTAGGTTACTCACTACTAGCAGGTGATACCCAAATCTCAGTGGCTTCACACAACAAAAGTTTATTTCTCATTCTCCAAAAGTCTTCTGCATTAGGCCTCCTTGTGAAGATTCAGCATCATATCCATCTTTGTTCTTGTAGGAAGTCCATTGTACATGTGCTTCCACAAACACCATGGCAGGGAACTGAACAACGGCAGGTCACAGACAGGCTCTTCCATGTTTTGACCCAGAAATGCCGTATGTCCTCCTTATCCACAGCCTATTGGCAAGAGCTAATCACGTGGCACCACCCACAACCAGGGACCTGAGAACTGCAGTTTTTACATGTGCTCCAAAGGGCAGGTGAACATACTCATGGTATCTTACAAAGATATCTCATTGCTTTTTACCCATCTTGAAATACCTCCATGCCTCCCATTATCTATGGAATGCAATACAGTGTCCACAGTTCTGTGCATCTTGCTCTCTTACACTCCCCACTCACCAAGTGAACTGACTCAGACATGGACAGTTGCCTGACATGCTTTTCCTCCTTCTGTACCTAGCTAACATGCAGTGATCCTGAGAATAGAGATCAAGCCACATTTTCTCCAAAAGGCATTGCTGATCCTCAGGTTGTGCCATCCATAGTCCTTCGTGCTACTCGAGTTCTCAGCACATGCCTTTATTAGACCACGTATTGCATTAGCAGACCAAAGTATTTTTTTACATAGCTGTCAAACTCCAACCCCTGCATTAGAAATTCCTCAAGAGCAGATACATGTATAATTCACCTGTATCTCTAGCACTTAGTACAGAGCCTGGCACATAGGTGACTTTTATAAATGTCTGTTGAATTAAACAATTATTTAGATCTTACTACTTTATTTGGAATTTGAATATCATATCTAATATTTGGAGATGCTGAAAACAATAAGGCACAATAGAATTTGTGTGGTTTAGATTAAAGTGATTAGGTGCCCATTAATTGATGCACAATAGGTGAATGTTAGTGAATTTGGTTCTTCCTTTTTTTGTAGTAGTCTTAAGACTAAAATCTAGTTTTGAGGGGAGTGCAGTGGTCAGAATCCAATTCAGTTCTCTCTCCTTTATCTTCCTTTCCTTTGAAAATGTATGGGCTGTGTAGTGTTTTTTGAAAGTAGTGTGTTTTAAAAAAGAATTTTTGAGCTCTTTTTTACAGACAAATTGTTAAGCTCAAAAAGCACTTTATGAACTACTATATCCTCCTTTTAGTCTAGATATGGGAAATCTTGAAGCAATATGTGAAAAAGAAAGAAGACCCACAGCAAAACCTACCCAAACATATGCCCAAAGATACATGCTCATGGAAAACTTAGATTATCAAAATTACACACCAAGCAAATAATGATTCCTGGATTTCCTAGGTTAAAGTTATCTTATTTATTTTCATAAAATATTAATATTAACATATATGATCCATTCAAGTATTTGTAAAATAAATTATTTACTGGGCAAATTACATTCGTGACAAATAAAAGTATTAAGATACATTAATAATTTGTAAAGCAAGTAGAAATGGATAGAAGTATTTTGAGTGGGCTCCATTTTTCTTATTTACATAATGAGGTTGTTAGAGTAGATAATACATATGATTTAATAATATCTTAAGAATCTGTGAATAGAAGTACAAAGGCATGAGGGTACAGTGAAATGGATTGACCAAGTTGAAGGTTTGGGAAAGCAGTAAGAGAATTTTTAGAATTGTAAAAGGTGTTCACAAATAAGTGAAAGACCTATACTCAAAACAGTAATACTGATAGCTAATTTTTATTGAAATAAAATAATATAACACGATACTAGTCATCAATTTAAATACTTCAGATGTATTATTTTATTGAATCTAAACAGTGCAATAGCACTGTTCGGTACACACCGGTAATATCTGCATTTTAGAGACAAGGAAACTGAATCTGAGAGAAAGTAAGCAATTTATCCAGAATCACAAAGCTATGAAGTGGAAGTGCCTAATTTGAAAGTAGGCAAGTCTGAAATAGCCCATGCTATTAATATTAATAATATTCTATTTCCTATCGAAGTTTGGCTTCTTTTCATCCTGATTGCCAAAAAAATGCTTTTTAAATTTTTCTCTCAAGTAATCTCACGCTACTGAATTACAAGCTTTTAAGAACTTCTTTCAATTTTGTGATGAAATACCTATTTGATGTATTATACTTTAAAAAAAGCATAAGCCACATCAAAAATGAGTAAGCATTAGCACTCAACCCTAAATTACTTTTCCTGTAGGGTCTTTCTTCTGGGTATGAAGTCTTTGTTCCCCATTTGAGTCAAATTTATATTGTCTCAGTTTGCGAGTTAATTTTTTTTTTCCTTCAGTGACCTACAGTATCTTATCCTAATGACAGCCATAAGGCCCTGTGAATATGGCCTTCTGATGATTAACCTTTGGGATGCCTAGGATCATTCTGATAGAAGGTTTAATACTTTAAAATGCAAATCTGGTCATCTGGGATGTCCAAGTAGATAATCATCACTTCTCAACATTAATGATTTCTATGGATTTTTTTAGAAAGTACTACATTTCTCCTTTTCCATGGCTTGTGTTGAGATTGTCATTTGTGTGTATATGTGTGTGTAATAACATATAATAATATATGAATATAAGGTAATGATACACATATACACACACATACATTCAACTTTCAGCAAAGATAGCATAAGAAAACTTTCAAAATTTGCTACATATTATATTAGAACCAGTGAAAGATATCACTGAGAAGAAAAATGAGGTTGACATGTTAGCCAAGAAGGGCTAGATTATGCTGTAATACCAACAATCCTGCATTTTCAGTAACTTATCACGAAATGGTTTATTTTTCAATCACACCATAAACCGAACACAGCTTTGTGTGTGCAGCTGGTGGTGGTGGCGGCAGCATGCTGGGATCTCTGCTCAATGCCTGATGCGGATGTAAGTTTCATCTCAATATATGCTTCAACACAATCCATGAAAAGGAAAAGGACATGTTGAACCATTTACTGGCTCTGAAAGCTTCTGCTTGGAAATGTGCCACTCCCTTCCTTTTTCAATTCATTTGTCACAGCAAATCACATGAAGAAGCCTAAATTCCAAAGAAACAGTTTAAAGAAGTACAATTTACCACAATCCTAGAAGGTAGGAGTTGGAAATACTTGGTGGACAGCTATCATGACTACCACAGTATAGAAGTCAGATTTGAAATGCACAAAAGATCTAATAAACTTCAAAAAATTCTAGCCAATATTGCTTAAAATGAGGAAGGGTTTTTGCAAAACATAAAACTTTCCTTCAGGACAAGCTAAAGAATTATTACAGTAACTGACAAATTTTAATTTCAAGGGACAAGCACTATAACTATGGGAATGTCATGGAAGACATAGGCATTAAACAATTTTACTTGGCAATTGAATTGTAATCCAAGGATATAAAGGCAGGACTAAAAGAAGAAGTGTGTATAAGCTTGTCTCTTTCCAACTCCCAATGTGGCTTCTTAGCTGGATTGCAGTCTTTCTCCTTCTACTTTGGAAATGGTATGGACAAATGAGAACCATGGATAGATAGCTGCTGATTTACTTAGTCCCATTTTTAAAACTGTGGACAAGCAGTAGCAAATAAAGTTGCAGAATATTTTCAATAATTGTACCTTCACCAAATTAAAAAAAAAAAACACTTTCTCTTTTCTGTAATCTGTTTTCTCAATAACATGCCTCACTCCAGTGAGAGGAATTATCTCTAGAACTGGAGGGAAAAATACTGAGTCAGGACAAAGCGCTTTTCAAATTTAGCAGATAGCAAATAAAAGGGAACCCAGGCGCAGAACAAAAGTTAGTTGAACCTCAAAATTACCTGGAGACACTGCTGCATCTAGCCATATAATTGGTAACAGACTAGTCTTCCCATTGAAAACACCTATAAAACTTGGCACATTATATGAAATAACCATTTTTCGATATTGGAAACAAGGAAGTGCAAGATTGTAATCTATGAGGGAAGGTGAATAAGCAAGGTGAGTACCATGACTGTACCCATTTCTGCCTGCCGGGCAGGAATGAAAAGCTCAAATAGATCATGGCAGTCTCGCTGAGTTGAGTAGACAGATACAAGTGTTCTGAGAAGCTGGAATTGTGGGGCAGAATACCAAGAGAAAAAACTATTCAGATAAGGAAGATAAGGAACCCCAAAAGCCTATATAGGGATTTATTAAGTCTTCGACCTAATACTATAAAGATCATACATATGCAGGGCAAGACTCTACAATATGAGGCAAAGAACAGCCACATAATAAAAGAACAAGTGCCAGGAAAAGAATCACAACAAGTGAACTGAGCAACATAGTCAAAGTGCAGTGACATTATTGAACACTTGGAGCATTGGGTAGAAAGGGTCACCCTGTATTACTGGGACTATACCAGAACTAGAGAAAAGGCTACTCTAGACTTACCCTAACAAATTTTGAAAGGATTGAGCCATGTAGAAGTAAACTAACATCCTACTAGAACAAGGTTCAACATTATTAAGGAAGATATCAAAATCCAGATATTCAACAGTGTAATATTCATAAAGTCCAGCATCTAGTAAAAATTACTAGAACTGGGAAGAAATAGGAAAATGTGACTCATAACTCACAGAACCACATCAGAATGATAGAGATAATGAAAATAGTCATCAGATACTTAAAAGAACTAGGATTAATATAGTAAAGTTTCAAAGAAAACATGAATATAATGAAGGTACAAGTAGGGAATCTCAATGAAAAAATGGAAGCAATGGAAACAAACCAAATGGAAATTCTGTAGTAACAAGTTCAATATCTGACATGGACATTTCTATTGCTTTGTGTTCAATTTGATCTTCATTTCAGGATTTCCTTTGGTTGTGTGCTTTTAAAAATATCTTCATTTTCTATTCTCATTTACATTCCTTTTACAACTTTATGAGTCTTTTTGTGCCAATTCCATTATATTTATAATTTTTGTCTCTTTTTATATTTTCATTTTTTCCCTTCTGTTTATAGGTAACATTTTTCAGCTTCCTATTTTTCCATTTTTTTTTATTAGATGCTGGGCATTGTTAACATTAAATTGTTGAATGTCTGAATTCTGTTGTCTCTGTATATCAAAGTACTTTTCACACGCAATTCTGTTACTTGCAGATAACCAAAACCCCCGAACCCATGATTTGTAGAGTAATTCAGCTTACCACTGCATAGTAAATCATCGACTGGCCTTGTAGAGTTTTGCCCTAAGCATCCACAGCTTAATGTTTGGCAATAGAAGCAATGAGACCCTGATGAAAATTTCTGGGGCTCTTTCTATGCACACCTACTTATTCACTAATACTTGCTCTGTATAAAGGCCAATTTGCAAAAATCAGTTGTATTTTCAAATACCTACAATTAACAATTGAATAATAATGTTTAAAAAATACCATTCATAATAGCATTCAAAACATGATATACTTACATATAAATTTAACAAATGTATGTAAGACTTGTACACTAAAATTAACAAAGCATTGTTAAGAACAATGAAATTCTTAAATGAATAGAGATATATCATGATTACAGATCGCAAGATAATGTTCTCAAGAAATAAATTTTCTTCAAGTCGATCTATTGGTTCAATGCAATCAATCTCAGTCAAAATTTAGAAATGTTTTTGGTAGAAATTGACATGATGATTGTAAAATCTGTATGGACTTTCAAGGAACCTAGAATAGCCAAACAATTTTGAAAACGAAGAGCTGGGTTTAAACACGCAAACTATTAATACCCAATTTCAAGACTTACTGTAATGAAACTCCAGTAATCAAGACAGTGATTTATATCAAGATAGCTATAAAGATTTTTTTTAACTGTCAGAAAGAATATAGAGTCCAGACAAAGACTACACTTTTATAGTCAAAAATTTTAATGAAGGAATTGGAACAATTCAATGGAGAAAGACAAATCTTTTCAATATATGGTTCTGGAAAAACTGACTATGTGGGGGAAAAATGAGCCTTCAATCATATCTCAGATCATATATAAAAATTAATTCAAGACACATCATAGACCTAAACATAAAGTATGAAACTCTACAGTTTCTTATAGAAAGCAAGAGAAAATCTTCATGACCATGTGGTGTAGAAAAAAATTTAAGAACTGGATCCAAAATCCTTATTTATGAAAGAAAAATAGATTAAATGAATGTAATCCCAGTTTAAGATGCCAATTAAAAGATACCATTAAGAAAATGAAAAATAAGTCTCAGATTGTGAAGAAATGTTCACTATATGTTAACGAAATGTTATATTTCAAAAGGACTTCCGTCCAGAAAACATATACAAATCTTACAATCCAATACTAAAATATAAATGAACCCACTAAAATAATAGACAAAAGATTTGAACAAATTTACAAAGGAAGATGTAGAAATGGTCAATAGAAACATTTAAAAATGTTCAACATTATTAAAGAAATGGAAACAAAAACCACTAGTGTTACTGGCACAGACCCAGTAGAATGACAAAAATTTTTAAAAGATTGGCACAATGGGAAAAGATCAGTTTTATCAACAAATGATGCTGGAAAAACTGGATATCTACATGAAAAGAATAAAGTTAGACCCTTACCCTGAACCTTTTATGAAAATTCATTCAAATGGACCAAAGACCTAAATGTAAGTGCTAAAACTATAAAACTGTTAACAGAAAACTTAGGGGAAGATCTTCATGACATTTAATTTGTCAATGATTTCTTGAGTGTGACACCAAAAGAAAAAAAGTAGATAACTTGGACTTCATCAAAATTTAAAACTTTTGTAAATGAAAGGACACCATCAAGGGAGTAAAAAGACAACCCACAGAATGGGATTAAATATTTGCCAATCATATATCTGATGAGAGGTTAACAGTCAGACTATATGAAGAACTGCTATCACTCAACAACAATAACCATTATGAAGCCCATTATAAAAATGTAGAAGAAGACATGAAAGTAGATCAGTAAATGGAGAGATAGACCACATTCATGGATTGAATAATTCAACATCTTAAAAATATATTGATGTATAGATGCAGTATATTTCCACTTAAAATACCAACAGGATAATTGGAGGGAGAGAGAGACAGTTTGACAAATTGAAATAAAATTTCTGTGGAATAGCAAAGAGCCAACAAGTGTCAAGATATTTTGAAAAAAGAATAAACTGATGAAGACTTGCTAAAGTAATTAGGAAAGTGAGGCAGTGGTATTTGGATACGAAAACTATCAGTGGAACAGGATAGAGATCCAAAATGAGGCTCACATATAGAATCTTGATATATGACAGAACTGACATTGAAGACAAACAGGTTAATAAACAGTACAGTGAAAACTGCTTATCTACATGTAAAAGAAAACAAACTGGGTTCCTAGCTCACACCATAAACAAATCAATGCTTGATAAATTAAAAATCTAAATGTGAAAGAAGATGTAGCTGAATATCTTTATAACATTGAGTTAGAATATGATTTCTTCAGTAAGACTTAAAAATTGTAAGTGAAATATGTGGAAAGAAATTCAGCACATTAAGAACTTCTGTTAAACAAAGAAAACAAAGTAAAAAGCTAAATCACATGAAAACCTTTGCAAGGTACACATCATCAGATAAAATATTAATATCTAGAATATCTATATTATATACGCAGGTGGTAGAAATATAAATCTTTGCAATCACTTTGGAAAACTATGTAACATTTATTAAGGCTGAAAGTGTACATACTTTAAATGACTCAGCAATTCCATTCTTAGGGATATATCCTAGAAAAAACCTTGCACATATATAGATGGAAACGTACAAAAATTTTTATAATAGCTTTGCTTAAAATAACAGAAAAATCTGGAAATAATCTAATTGTCTATTGACAGGTAAATTCAACAATAGTGATAACTTATACACTGCAACCCAAAACAGAAAGGAAAAGTAGATGAATGTAAGGTACATGGATCAACATAAGATAAGAATCATAAGCATACTATGATTGGAAATAAGAAGTTGCAGAAAAATGCTTATTCTATGATATCATTTATATATAAAACATTCACAAACCTGTAGAACTGAACAATTAGGCATCTCTCATTTTCAGTAAGAGTTTATTTTCAATTTGAGCTGAAGTTATTTTATTCATGCTGAAAATAGACCTAACTAGTATGGTAGGAGTTTGAAAGAAGACAGTAGATGAGGAGAGAGAGTGGGAGAGCTCTCAGAACCTCTGGGCAATGTCTTGAGGCAGGGAGATGTTCCAGAGGCTATAGATGCAAATATGTAAATGTTCAAAGGCTGGCAAGACAGATAGCTTGATAAGGTAAGAGACAGCAAAGGGGAGCATGAAAAAGGATAGATGCTGATATAGGATTTTTCTTCTCAGTCACTTTGCAAGACAGGGACCCCCAGCTGGCAAGGCCCCGTCCCGTCCTCACTCAGCCATAGCTTGTACCTGCATTTGGGGGTTTCCGAGCTCTTGTACCACGCCCAAGAATGAGGTCATTGAGGGTGAGAAGGGCAGAGAAGAATTTTATTGAGCAACAAAACAGCTCTCAGTGGAGAGAGGATGCAAGGGGTAGTCCCCCACTCCCACAGTCAGGAAAATTCCTCCGTGTGGCTGGGTCTGGGGCCTTTTATGGACTCAGAATGCTGTGTGTGTGCTGACCGGTTTGTGAGTGTGCAAAAAAGGGTAAAGCAAAGAGACCACTCAAGGTGGGCATGACAGTGTGGAAAACCAATTAGGAAAGGGTAGGTATATGTAAAATAGGTGAAAGGTGGGAATAATAAGAGGAAAGCATGCCAAACAGGAAGAGTTCTCAACCTGGTCCAAGGATTTAACTGGTAGCTTGTCTTTCAAGTTTTAACCAGTCTTCGGCTTGGAGGTGGGGTTTCACTGGGGACCTACCCTTTTCTGCCTAGGCATTTGGCTGCCTCCTGCCACTCCCAGTGCTAGAAGTGAAAGTGGCACATCTCTGACTTGACTTGTCCCTATTGTAAAAATACATTTTATTTCCATTTTTGTATGTGAGGATTGAGTGTGGGGGTAGCAGTGGGGGAAAGAATGGCAGCTCAGGGTTTTATGAGGGTCATTTTGATCTGTATAGCTCTATTAGCAGTAGCTGACCAATAAGGAAAGGAAGTAAGCTTCCGATGTATTTGGCAGTAGCAAGGTCTCCAGTACTCACAGCCTGTTCCCGTTTGAGGGAAGCACGACTGACAGAAGATAGAGAATTTGGAGAGATTCCAGAAGCAATCAACAAAATGATAAAATGGCTGAGAAATGGGACCTCTGAGGAAAAGTTAAAGGAGCTGAGCTTTTAAGCCTAGAGAAGAAGAAACCTAAGGCTGATATAACTTCAGGAATATGAGTGGTTATTGTAAGGATGACAGAGACCAGCTGTTCTTCCTGATCACAGAGACTCAAACTGCAGGAAATGAGCTAAAACTGCAGCAAGAGAAATTTATATTAGATAGAAGGAAGAACTTCACAGCGTGTGAGAAACTTACATTCTATTCCATGGCATTAAAAAACTTAAAACTACCTGCTCTACAGAGCTTTCAGAACAGCATGGTTTGAGGATGGTTTGGGGATCTGATAGACTCTATAGGTGCCTCTACCATTATTCTGTTCGTAGTCTCAGTTTCCAGGCTTTACTGAAAGTTTTGATTCCTATTAGCTCCAGGTGGTAATTTAGAGCCTATGTTGCATTCTTAGAGGATATTTAGCAAAACTTAAAGAAAGGAGGATTTGAATCTTACACAGATGTCTTCTTAATATCCAAACAAACATTTATGTGCCTGAGATTTAAAATGATACTTCAAGTTAAAGGCACCTGTGACTTTAATAAAAGCTTGTTTGTATAATGTTGGAGAGGAAATAATAAAATGCATTGTTTATTTAGAACTAACAGAATTTCCCTTAAAAAAAACACAATCTAGAAATTATGTAAAAGCATTCCTGTTTCCTAATTTGAGGTATGAATTTAAAAAAAAAACCCTCCATGGAAATATCTTATTTCAAGCAGGTAGTGTTTGATATACACTTCTTATATCAAAAACATTCTTCTCTGTGAGTTAGAAGAACCTTTATCACAGTTTTACACAAAGACTATCCCTGGAGTATTATTAGAGGTAGTTCACATGTTCATAGACTCCAATGAGATACCCTGAGTGAATATCTGATCTTGATAAATAACCCTGTGTCTCACGTTGGGATTTAAGAACTTGAAGGTGTTGCAAACCCCCTACATACTTGAGTTGAGACTTTGATTAGAGGAAATCTCTTAGAGAACACAAGAGACCACTATAGTTAAGGAGATATCGATGGTCTTAAGTCTTTGGTCTTTGCAGGCCTGGCTTTCGATCTTCCTTTTGGGTTGATCTCTAAGAACAGGAAGTAATCCTTGCAGCAAATTTGTCAGCACCAAAGTCTTCACTTTTTTAACTATGTAAGTGACTTCATTGCTCTAGAAGCAATTTAATATTATCCATACATTCCTTTGCAGGTACAATATAAAATGTCTACTTTCTACTTTCTGTGGCATCAAGAAATATCTGAATCCAAATCCCAATTCATCCTTTCAGTCTTGACCAATTATTATTGCACCCTTCTAACTGAAGGTCCATGTGCGACAAAACTTTATTCTTCCCATTTTTCCTTAAGTGACCCAGACTTCTATTTCTCTTTGCAAAATCATCGCAACCCAGGGCCAGCTCTACCCTCTCCATTATCAGCCCCAGTTCCTGCAGACCTCAGTCAAGGTTACAGTCGTGTCACACTCTCTTGCTTTGTTTTTCCAGTCAGAAAGAAGAGTCTAGACAACAGCTTAGACGAGGGCAACCACAAGTCTAACCACTTCAGCCACTTTGAAGTGGTAAAGAGAAAGCTTTTGAAAGGATAGTCAAATGTCTAAATCACTGTTTTCAAAATGGGACTGTAACCTGTGTCTTGAGTTGTACTATTATTGTCAGATATGAGATTGGAAATAATTTGGTCAAGAATGCTATTTGTGGTCAGGTGGGTGAAAGAATAGTGATTCCGGATGCAGTTACAGGTGCCAGCAGGGTCTAGCCATATCAGAGAAGGGGCTTTCAAGGCCTTACTAGGTTTTGTAATGGGCTTACTCAAGTGTTCTGGTCAGGGAGAACTGTTAATCCTACCAAGAGGTCCAGTGCAAATTAAGAATTAAACATAGTGCTGAACTGAGTTCCTTACAGAGGCAGCCCTTAAAATGATTCATTTCTCTCAGCTGTAAAAACAAAAATAGTATTATAAAATTTATGACATAATGCTTGTAGAGAACATGCTGTATAATAAGCATGAAGTTAAAATGCTCTATTTCTATAACTTATTCTACATTAATATTCTCTATATAATAGTCTATAGAATAGTATATAGTCTATAATATAATTCTATAAATTACAGAATTATAGAATTATATATTCTATAATACATTATAATATATAATGTTATATATAATATTCTATTACAGAATAATATAGAATAATAATTATATAATATATAATATAGAATTATGTAATAATGTATAATTATAATATTCAATGTTACTATTCAATTATTATTATTACTTTCTTCAGCATGGAAGCTACTGGGTAATCTAGTAGTCTTGTTTTGAATACAGAGTGGTTCATTTACAGAGGTTCCTGAAGGTGCTAAAAGGCATAAGAAATATCAAAGTCTAGAGAGGAGTAGCCATGGGAGGAATTACAGAGATGGCTTGGCTAAGAAACCATGTTTCTTGGCAAACTCCACCTTTCTCATGCTTAGCATGAGCCAACACCATGGGTAAAAGTCCATGATTCCCATAATCCCCTCAACATTTTGGAAAAAATAATCTTTTATTATACTGAAGAGAAGCAAAATATCTCATCCCAATAAAACCTATTAAGGTTTTATTTAGTTTTAGAATTCAAGAACTCCAGATAGTGGTTCAAGCTAACTGCAGAGACCCTAAGCAGTTACATATTTTTCAAGTCGCAAGTTAAGAAGACCAAATTAAACATAAGAGAGAGACCATTAATAATAGATTTTAATTAAAACACAAAAGGTTTATCAAATACTATCTTTCTACATTGCAATGTGATCTTGACATAGGTGACATTTTACAGTATGAGAGAGCATGCTGCTTCATCAGTCTTCATCTTATATAAATTCCGAGAAGATGCTAATCTCAAAATTTTCAAGAAATTGAGGGGAAAATCCTAGCTATAATTTAATGAACTCTGCCTACCTGTGCCAGTTTCCCTGTGTATTATATAATTTAATCTTTTTAACAACATTTTAGGTAGGATATTACTCAAGCAGACAGAAGAAAATTATGACTCAGAAAAATGAAATCCTTTGCTCCAGGTCATTTAGCTGATATATAGGGCCAGGATTTAAATGTGTCAGTCTGAATCTAGACCAGTGTTTTTTTTCTTCATTATCTCCTTCCCTAAGAAATGATATAGAGCTTTTCTTTTTTTCCAGAATAAATGCTGCAAGGAAGATTCTGGCCTTACAAAGTACTGGTAGGCATGGATTCTTCCAATGGAACAGCCCTCCAGAGATTCATAGAGCTGTGTGTTCCTTTATGCTCTGCTTCCACACCCGTAAAGAGGCTATAAGAGTTTCACAATACACAAAATATAACCCAGATACTTACATTAAATCAAATGACTTTCTGAAGTTCCCACAGGGTACTTGAGGTATGCTGGGGTCAGAAACTATGCAGGATTCCTTTTACAATTGGGGATACAAAGATACCCTTATTTCTTCTTCATTGCTATAGGATGTTTAGTCTTTCTCAGATACACTCGATTTTACAAAGACATATTTATACTACACAACGGGGGTAAAAATTACTCAGAGAATTCACCAAACAGGCCAGTTGTTGTGGCTCACACTTGTAATCTAAACACTTTGGGAAAGCGAAGTGGGAGGATAGCCTGAGGCCAGCAGTTTGAGATCAGCCTGGCAACATAGGGAGACCCCATCTCTACAAAAAAGTAAAAAATTAGCAGGGCATGATGGTGCACACCTGTAGTCCTAGCTACTTGAGGGGCTAAGGTAGGATTGCTTGATCCCAGGAGGTCAAGGCTGTAGTGAGCCATGATCGTGCCACTCCACTCCAGCATGGGTGACAAAGCAAGACCCCGTCTCAAAATAAATAAATAAATAGAATTAGCCAAGCATCTACTAACATCTACATTTTAGTTAACTTCATAAAGGAAACGTTTCTCCAAACAGAGTGTCTAAAGCACTACATGGTCGGTCACTATTTGAAAGCTCCAAGTCTGAAATGATAAGGAACATAGAGTCATGAGGTGGTTTGAATACATATTCGAATTAGAAACTCAGATATTTCTGAGACTTTAGGGAGAGAGGGAACCACACAATATTTGTTAAATTAATATGTACCCGTATCATAGAATGTCATTATTCAGAAGTGACTGTGAGCTATTGAAACCTGAATAATTACTAAATAAAAGATAAAGAGCTAACCTTCAGATAAAGGATAGCTTGGTATGAGAATGAATGGGTTTGCTACTGAAGGATGAATAGCAGCAACTGGGTGAGATGAGAAGCCTCTTTGATTTCAGTGCCCTTCAATATTATCTATGATAAGGCATCGAAAAGCCTAAGAAATGGGCACAAACTGACACATTAGTTTTTGGTATCTGGAACCTCGTTATTTATGATCTTGAGGTCCAGAAACTATGGTGTCCCAACTTGTTATTAAAACAAGTAACAGTTTTCATGTTTATCGGCCTAGATTGTGGATAAAATTGCTCTTTTTCAGATTAATTTTTGATAACTTAAGAAAAAGTAGTCTCTACCACTTGCCAAAGACAACTGTTGCTAATACTTCTGATTTTCCAAGAAGAAATAGGGTTAAAAATAATCCTGTGTAGCTTCTTACATATTATTAGGCAGAACTAGTTACATACTTTGTTGAATAGAATGAAATAGTTGTTAAAAACTTGTAAGAATGACTTTTTCTTTTCTTATCTGTTTTCATTTTTTTGTTATTGTTTGTTTTGACATTCTTTCTTTTCCTTAAGGGAAAATACTTCCCTCCCATTTCCTTGACTGAATGACTATGGATGCGATGCAATCTAGGTCAATCATATTATCGCCTGGGGCCTTTAATTTGTAGTAGAGAACTGGGTATAATGCAGTCCAGATTCTAATATCTGAAAATAGCTCCCTGGCCAAGAAGTCTGTGACTTACCCATATCCCTGCCCTTCTTGTCTAGCTTTTTTTTTTTTTCCAAAAAAAAAAAAAAAAAAAAAAAAACCAAAACTCTATGAGTTACATTAGGTGTATATAACTTTTTACTCAAATTAGTCAAAGTCACTCTCTCTGCTTAATACTAAGAGTGTCATCTAATATACATGTCTTTTGAAGCCCTTCAGTCGCAGTCAAAAGGAATGAAGACAACTTACAGAGTTCATTTGAAGGCAAACAATGATTGTATGTTATAAGGCATAAGACAACACAATAAATAAGTTATTTAGAATGGTAGTTAGGAATCCCGGAAGTCTGCCTCAGTCTCCAGTGGTGTGCAGTTCTTTATTTGGTGCTCTGTCTGCATTACCTAGACACCAAAGACAGGGATAGTGGACATATAGACATTGACCAATGTTTTTAATAGATCAGAAAACGAGGTTGCTTCAGACTGGAAATTCATAAGGCAAGTGGTCCCGTATCATCCTCACCTAACTCCACCTTAGCAGCTTTTTATTTGAAGTCACCATTTTAAGAAAAAGATAAATGCCTTAAAGGGTTTGAAAATTGAATTTCTTTACATATTTGCATTTGCAATATATATATACACACACACACATATATACACACACACACACACACATATATATATATATATTTTCTAATGAAGTAAACTCTTTATGGCAGGGAAAGCAATCTGTAGCCTGTGGGCCAAATCTGATCCTTACCGTGTTTTTTGTTTGTGGAAGCTAAGAATGGGGAGTTATTTCTACATTTTTACAGGGTTTTCAGATATAAAAACAAATAATATTTGACAGAGACTACATATGGCCCACAAAATCTAAAATATTTACTCTCTTGCCCTTTTCAGGCAAAGTTTGCCAAATCCTGCTTTATGGGATAAAAATATTATATTTTGGGAAAAATAGATTCCTTTTATTAGCTACTTTTTGAGAAGTCTTATCTTTTTGTATGATGCATTTTATACATCTTTTATGTAGAAGTCTGATGTAAAATAGCTTAGCAAAATAAAAATTTGGAAAAGTAAAAGTAGTTGAATTAATATATCACTTCCATATATTCTGCATTAAATCATAAGTTTACATATACATATATATGCAAACATACATATACACATATGTATGTATGTGTATGTATATATAAAAAGATAAAAACCTTACTGTATTTTCATTAGAATACTTTCTATTTGTCAATGATGGTGATTTTGCACTCCAAATTTGATGAGACTCTGCCAAACTTTTAAAAACTTTCCATAAGATTAAAAATAAATAGCAGTACGTTGAAAAGTTTAAAAATATGAAACAAACACTATTTTAAATGGACTAGTGGGGGGACATCAAAGAAACTCCCATTAATTCCCCTAATTCAAATATAGCTTTTTTAATAGGAAAATATAATAATTATTTTATATAAAAGAGTTAATAGCTTCATTAGTCATAAGGCTAAATTATATCGAATCACAGTAACTTTGCTCAACAAAAGTTGTTTCTAACCCTTGTTACATGTTCAAGGAAGGCTAGCAAGCGCAGGGAATTTTGTCTTTGCAAAGTCACCTAGGTACCCAACATAATGGAGCCTTCGCCATCTATATCAAATGTCACCAGTGATCAAGGCAGGGCAAGAGAGGAAGACAAAGGGATGGTGAAAGGGTTTTTTACTTTCTTTGCCCACAAGTGACCCACAGTTAAGCTTTCTGTTTGGGTTCATGACCCTGCCTAAATGCAAGTCCACTGGGAAATGCAGTCTTCAATGTGCCCTAGGAGGAAGAATATCATGTGTGAATTGATGCACATTTTCTCTGCCATACTATACAAAGTTTTAAGTAAATTATGTGTTCCATCTACATGATTTCTATTTGGTATGGGCCTTCTGGAAGAAAAGAAACGTTTTCCAAAGCTCAAGGATTGTTTTAGTTGCTTAGTGCCAATTAAATTCAAGTAAAATTTATTACCTATTTTGCTGAACCACATGGAAATGTCACAACAGTAAGTGTCAGCCCAGAAATGGGTTTTTGGGAGAAAGGAATGTTATTAGTTTGAGAAGCATCAAATTCTGGCTCCCCAAGCAGATGGTCCTTGTATTGGCCACTGTCCCAGAGAATCATCTCCCGGAATGTTCCAAGAGACAAAATGACTCACTCTATAACTTTCTCCAAAGGAAAAAAAGTAGGATCAAGAGGTGTTTCCTATGTTTTCCCCTTTCCGTTTTGCATTGTTTTTGTTTGTTTGTTTGTTTTGTTTTTCTTTTAACAGATCACTGACTGCTCAAATGCAGAGTTTCCCTTTGCAGCTCTCAAATTACTCATGACCCACTACTTAGGCCAGTATTCTCTAGCAGTAACACCATACTCAGAACTCCCTTTCTCCCTCTTTCCCACATCGGAAAAAAAGAACTTCCTGTGCATTCTAATAGTCATTTACTGGAAACCTTAGTAAGTTTGATGTGTGGATGTTAGTTGTTATTAGTGATGTAATCTTTTATCTCTTTGCAGAAATATCTGCATTTAAAAAAAAACTGGAATCCTGGAGAAGTAATGCCCATTATCCAGTGTTATTTGTCTTTTTAATGGCCGATTATCAAGAATCATGTCATGGTAGATTCCCAGGAGAACATTCAAGCAGGGAGTCTTTTCATGATCCTCCCAAAATGTTATTCATTATAAAATAGCTTGTCATTTTGTCTGACTATATTCAGTGTCATTTATTTATTCAAATGTTTATATTTTTAATTCATCAAATATTTATTATTTACATACTATTGGCTTGGCCAGATACTGTATTAGTATCTGGGAATGAGATAATATATTTCCACTGCTTTCGAGGAGGTACTGACTGGAGGCAGGCTCTCATCTCCCACCACTGCCACTGCTGCCTCTACCTGAACATGCTGCCCAGGAGCCTGGGAATTTCCCCACCTATTTACTATAGTCTGCACCCATGCACAGACTATATGCAGGATTCATTTCATAATTGGGGATACAAAGATACCCTTATTTCTTCTCCATTGCCATAGGATGTTTAGTCTGTAGTAGTGAAGAAGGGGGTTTAGGACAGGCACATCTAGACTGGCACCACTCCCCCTTAATGCTGGAGCATGCTACTTAGGGGCCTGTCAATTGCCCTGTCCCATTCACCACATCTTGGATCTGTTCATTTCCCTCAGCAGCCTGAGAATGAGCCTGCCCAGCCTTCCAGCACCACCACTGCCAACACCCACCCCCACACATGCCACCAGGAAACCTGAGAACTGGCCCACCCATCTCATCACAGCCAATACTAACACCAGTGTGAGTTACCTGGAATCCCAATGATTATCCCATCACTGCTATTGCCATTGCCCACAGCACACTTGCTGCCTATGGGGCTGAGGATCCACCCACCTGCCCAGCCCATTGCTACTATTGCTGGCACTTAAGCCAACTACCTGGAGCCACAAAAATTAGATCCCCAGGACCTACTAACACCAACTGCCACATACAATTCCTGGGTCCCCAAGTACAAGCATGTTTAGCCTTCAGCAGCCAACTTTGGGCTCAAGGCCTGGCCCATCTGGCATCCCCATCTCTAGGAAAGCCTCACATATCCTCTAATAACAACTTCAGACACCACTGACACTGTTTAGAGCTGAAGACATCGTAGGGAGACTACACTACTGCACACACCCAGAAACAAACCTAAAGAGCTCTAATCAAACAATACCATAGATGAATCTTCAGGAAAAAGTCTTCCCCAATGAAAGCCAATGCAATAAATTGGAAGAAGTGACTGTCACACCAGATGTGTAGGTATCAAGGTAAGGATACGATAAAAATGAAAAACTGGAAATATAACACATCTGAAGAAACACAATAATTCTCTAGCAACAGATTCCAATTAAAAAGAAATGCATGAAATGCCAGAAAAATAATTTAGAATAGTGATATCAAAGAAGCTCTCTGAGATCCAAAAATACACAGACAAACATTACAAATAAATTAGAAAGAGACAATTCAATATATGAATGAGAAATTCACTTGAGAGAAATATCCTAAAAAACAAACAAAAATCCTAGAATTGAAGAATCCTATGAACTAAAAAATACCTTCGAGATCATCACTAGAAGAAATAATTTTAGAACTCAAAGACAAGCCTTTTGAAATAACTCAGACAAAAAAAGAAAGATAAAGGAATAAAAAAGGAATGAAACTAAGCCTACATAACATATAGAAAACCATAAAGCAACTACATACTCTAATTTTGGGTTCAGGATGATGAAGACAAGGCCAAAGTCATAGAGAAACCATTACATGAAATAACAGATTAAAAACTTCCCAAGTTCAGAAAGATATTAGACATCCAGATATAGGAAGCTCAGAGGTCCCCAAATAGATATAACCCTAAAAAGGTTCCATAGCACATTACAGTCAAAGTGCCAAAAGTCAAAAACAGGGAGAATTCTAAAAATAGCAAGAGAAAAGCTTCTAGTCATGTGTAAGGGAGCCGCCATCAGACTAACAGTGAATTTCTCAGCAGGAACCTTATTGGCCAGGAGGGAATGGGATGATATATTCAAAATGCTACAAGAAAGAAAGAAAAATCTGTCAGCTAAGAGTACTATACCCAGCAATATTATCCTTCATGAAAGAAGGAGAAATATAGTCTTTCCCAGACAAGCAAAAACTGAGGAAATTTACCACAACTGCACTGGTCTCAGAAGACATGCTTAGAGGATCCCTATACCTGGAGGTGAAAGATCATTATCTACAATCATGAAAACATGAATGTATAAAACTCACTGGCAGAGTAAACACACAAATGAAGAGGAGAAAGAACTCCGAAGTTACTACCACAGAAAACCACCAAACTGCAATGATGAACAATAAGAAAGAAAGGAACACAAAAATATACAAAACAAAGAGAAAACAATTAATAAAATGACAGGAATAAGTTCTCACATATCAATAATAACTTTGTAAATGAATTAAATTTTCCAGTTAAAAACATAGACTGGCTGAATGGATAAAAATGTGACCCAACTATATGCTACCTACAAGAAATTCACTTCACCTGTAAAGAAACAAATAGCCTAAAAGTAAAGTGATGAAAAAACATATTTGATGCAAATGGAAACCAAAAATGAGCAGAAGTAGCTGCCCTTACATCAGGTAAAACAAACTTTAAGTCAAAAACAGTAAAAAGAGCCAACGAAGGTAATTGTATAATAAAGGGATCAATTTATCAAAAGAATATTACAATTATAAAAATATATGCACCCAACATTAGAGCATTAAGATATATAAAGCAAATATTATTAGATCTAAAGAGGGGGCTATACTTTAATATAATTCTTCACTCTCAGCATTGGATAGGTTATCTAGACAGAAATATAACAAGGAAACATTGAATTTAAATTGTGCTTTAGATCAAATGGACCTAGCAGACATTTACATAACATTTTATTTAACAGCTGCAGAATACACATTCTTCTCATAAGCAGATGTATCATTATACAGGTTAGATGATATGCTAGGTAACAAAACAAGTCTCAATAAATTTTAGAAAATGAAAATAATATTAAATATGTTTTCTGACCACAATGAAATAAAACTAGAAATTAACAAGGAGAGGAACTTTGGAAACTGTACAAATACATGAAATTAAAAAAATATGCTCCTGAATGACCATCAGGTGAATGAAGAAATTAAGAGGAGAATCACAATTTTTTTTTCGAACAAATGAATATGGAAACAAAATACACCAAGATCTATGGGATACAGCAAAGGCAGTACTAATAGAAAAGCTTATAGGAGTAAATCACCTACATCAAAAATGTAGAAAGATTTCAAACAAACAGCCTAATGATAGACCTCAAGGAACTAGAAAGGCAAGAACAAACCAAAAGAAAGCTTTAGTAGAAGGAAAGAAATAATAAAAATCAAAGCAGTATTAAAGAGACTAAAAAAATCCCCAAATAATACAAAGGATCAATGAAACAAAGTTGGTTTTTAAAGATAAAAATCTATAAACCACTTGCTAGACTAGCCAAGGAAAAAAAAAAAAGAGCAAGACCCAAATAAACAAAATTAAAAATGAAAAAGGAGACACTACAACTGATACCACAGAAATAAATACAAAAGATCATCAGAGACTGTTATGAGCAGCAATACTCTAACAAACTGGAAAACCTAGAGGAAATTGATTTAAAAACCGAGATTGAATGAGGAAGAAATAGAAAACTTGAACAGATCAATAATGAGTAATGAGATTAAATCAGTAATAAAAATCCTCCCCATGAAGAAAGGCCCACCAGATCTCTACATGGCTGAATTCTACAAAACTTGTAAAGAAGAACTAACACCGATTCTTTTCTAACTATTCTACAAAATTGAAGAGGAGTAAATTCTCCCTAACTCATTCTATAAGCAGGCATTACTTATAGACAAGGACAAAACAAGCAAGAAAACTACAGGCTGTACTCCTCATGAACATAGACTACAATCCTTAGCAAAGTGCTAGCAAACCAATTCTAACAACAGCACATCAAAAAGATAATACATTATGATCAAGTGGGATTTATCCCAGCAATGTAAGAATGTTTCAACATATGCAAATCAATAAATGTGATATATCACATCCACAAAATGAGGAAGAAAAACCATATATCATCTCAACAGACACAGAAAAAGTGATAAAATTTAACATCCCTTTGGAATAAAAACCTTCAAAAACTAGGCATAGAAGAAACATACCTCAACATAATAAGGTCACATGTAACAAACTCACAGCTAACATCACATTTAATGGGGAAAAAGTGAAAGCCTTTCCTCTAAGACCTAAAGCAAGACAAGGATGTCAACTTTCACCACTTCTATTTAGCATAGTACTAGAAGTTTTAGCCAGAGCAACCGGGAAAGAGTAAGAAATAAAAGCCTTCTGAAAAGGAGAAGAGAAAGTCAAATTATCCTTCTTTGTAGATAACATAATATCACATTTAGAAAAACCAAAAGGCTCTATTAAAAAACTCTTAGATCTGAGAAACAAATTCAGTGAAGTAGCAGCATAGAAAAACAACATGCAAAAATGAGTAGCATTTCTATACAACAATAATAAACTAGCTGAAAAGAAAATCAAGATGGATCACTATACAGGTTAGATCACATGCTAGGTAACAAAACAAGTCACAATAAATTTTAGAAAATGAAAATCATATCAAGTATGTTTTCTGACCACAATGAAATAAAACTAGAAATTAATAATGAGAGGAGCTTTGGAAACTGTACAAACATAGATTTTAAAGATAAAAAATCTATAAACCACTTGCCATAGCTACATAAAAAAGACCAGTAATAAGTTTAAGGAGGTGAAATAACTCTACAAGGAAAAGCACAGAACACTGATGAAAGAAATTGAAGAGGACACAAACAAAAAGATATCCCATGTTTGTGAATCAAAAGAATTAATATTGTTAAAATGGCCATACTATCCAAAGTAATCTATCAACTTAATGCAATCCTTAACAAAATACCAATGTCATTTCTCACAGAAATAGAAAAAAAATCCTGAAATTTTTATGGGACCAAAACTTATATGGGATGAACAACCCAAACATCCTGAACAAAAAGAACGAAGTTGGAGGCATCACACTTCCTCACTTCAATATATACTACAATGCTATAGTAATAAAAAGAACATGATATTTTTGTGAAAAACAGACACATAGACCAACAGAACAGAATAGAAACCCAGAAATAAATCTGTATATTTATAAACAACTGATATTTGACAAAGGTGCCAAGGACACACATCGGGAAGGAGACACCCTCTTCGATAAATTGTGCCAGGAAAACCAGATATTCGTATGCAGAAGTAAGAAACTAGACATTTATCTCTCACCATATACAAAAATCAACTCAAAATGGATTAAAGACTTAAACTTAAGGCCTCAAGCTATAAAACAACTAAAAGAAAACATGGGGGAAACACGCCGGGACGTTGGCACAGGCAAAGATTTTATGGTTAAGATCTCAAAAGTACAGGCAATAAAAACAAAAAATAGATAAATGGTACTATATTAAACTAAAATGCTTCTGTATGGCAAATAAAACAATCCACAGAGTGAAGCCACAACCTCTTGAATGGGAAAAAAATATTTGCAAACTATTCAACTGACAGGGGCTAATATCCAGAATATATAAGGAACACAAACAACTCAACAGAAAACAAACAATAACTCAATAAGAAAGTGGACAAAGAACCTGAATACACATTTCTTTTTGAGAAATTCTCAAAAAGACATTTCTCAAAAAGAAATGTTTACTCTTCTTTTGAAAGGAGAATTTGTATATGATCAACATGTATGTAATAAAATGTCCAACATCACTATCATTAGAGAAGCACAAATCAAAATCACAATGAGATATCATGCTACCCCCGATTGAGCGGCTATTCTCAAAAAGAAAAGAAAAGAACTGATGTCGGTGAGGATGCAGAGAAAGGAAAACTCATGCTTTGCTGATGGGAACACAAATTAGTATCGCAATAATGAAAACAGAATGGAAATTTCTTAAAAACTCAACATAGTAGTACTCTATGAATCCCACTACTGGGTATTTACCCAAAGGAAAATCAGTGTATGGAAGGGATATTTGCACCCCCATGTTTATTGCAGTACTACTCACAATAGGAAAGATATGAAATCAACTTAAGTGCTCATCAATGGATGAATGAAGAAAGAAAATCTGGTAAACATATATGATGAAATACAATTTGGCCATAAAAACCCCCCAAATCCTGTCATTTGTAGCAATATTGGTGGAACTAGAGGTCACTATGTTAAATGAAATAAGTCAGTTACATAAGGACAAAAATCATGTGTTCTCATATATATGGTGGAGCTAAAAAAGTTAATCTCTTGGAAGTAGACAGTAAAATGATAGTTAACAGAGGCTAGGAATGGTGTGTGGTGCAGGCGGAGGTGGGAAGACGTAGATGAAGAGAGGTTGATTAATGGGTAAAAACACACAGTTAGATAGAAGGGATAAGCTTTAACATTCAATAGCAGAGTATAGTGACTATAATTAACAGAAATATATTATATATTCCAAATAGCTAGAAGAGAGAACTTGAAATTTTCCGAAAACATAGAAATGACAAATACTTGAGCTGATGGATATCTTAAACACCCTGGCTTGATCATCACACATTCAGTGCATATAATAAAGTATCACATGTACCCCCATAAATGAGTACAAATATTATGTATCAATGATTCAGAAAGTGTTAAGAAATCCTTGCCCCTCTCCAAATCAGGGAATTTTACTTTTATATTTATTTTGTACATTTTATAGTTTTTGTGTTTACATTTAGGTCAATTTCAAATTAATTTTTGTGTATGATGTGAGGTAAAGGGAATGTTTCATTTGTAAAATGGGTATCTAGTTGTTCCAGAAATATTTACCGAAAAAAATACTTTCTCCATTGATTATCTTGACACCTTTGTTGAAACCAACTGACCATATATGTATGAATCTAATTCTGGAATTTCTATTCTTCTCCGTTGATCCATATGTCTATAATTCAACAAATAACATATTATCTTCATTACTATAGCTTTATATTACATCTTGAAATTAGATATTGTGATCCTAACTTTGCTTTTGTTCCAAAATGCTGTGACTATTCTAAATTTTTTGTATGTCCCATAATTACTAGAAATAACTTGGCAATTTCTAAAAATAACACTTCTGGAACTTAGATTTGAATTCTATTAATCTATAGATTAATCTGGGGGATAATTTACATCTTAAAACTTGAATTTTAAAATTAATGAACATGGTTTATTTGTTTTTTTATTTAGATCATCTCTAGTTTCTCTCAGGAATTTGTTGTACACATTTGATTAAATTTATCACCAAATATTTGATACCTGTAATAATATCATCTCTTTCATTCCTGATACATTTATTTTGTGTTTATTCTTTTCAGAAGAATATATAGAGGATCAGTCTATATGTAGGATTCTCAATTTGTTTGACCTTTTTAAATAACCAACTTTTCTGTTTATTTTTGTTATTGTTTATCCCTTTAAACTGATATTGATTCATGTTTTTCTTGTTTTCTTACTGTTCAGTCTGAAACAGCAAAAGGTCTAACATGGTATCCTACTTTCGTGCATGCACACACACATACAAACATGTACTGTTATATTTATTCTATTAGAATAGTAAAAGCTCTCTAGATCTGAGCTAGGCTTTTAATTATTGACAAAACTTTTTGTGTAGGTTTTTCTATACCCCAATTTCTTATGAGGTTATACAATGAAAGCAGATGTCACCTTTACATACAGTGCACAGGAAAGAAACTCTAAAATTACGATTATCAGAGCTCATATAGGGCAGCTAATACATCCACTCCTCCTCCCCTCCAGATATGGAGACAGAAAGATTTTGACTCTGGAATGTAATCACATCTTCCCTCTGGGTAGGAGGGTAAGGTCTCTGGGATTTTATTACTCTTTGGAATGTAAAAAATGTCTCTGGGATAGTTGTCTCTAAATCTGTCTGGAGGTCTCTCTTTTTAGGGTTTCTATTCAATCATTTCTCACTCCAGGTACCACCTACCCAGCTTAGAAAAGTTCTGAGCAGTATATATTTGAAAATAGCCATAGATCACTATTTTCCAACACCTGCCTTCTACTTACTTTGATGTATTTTTCTTTTCCAAGCTTAATGTAGAAGCTTAGATAATGATTTTCAGAACTTTTTCTTTTCTAAAATATAAGCTAATAAAGCTATAAATTTCACTTTAAACTTCACCTAGCAACAGATATGTAGTATTTTCATTATCATTGAGTTATAAGTACTGTATAATATTTCTTAGCATTTGACACATAGTTCATTTAAAATTGTGTTGTGTAATTTCCAAATATTCAGGAATTTTTCATATGTCCTATTGTTATTTTTTTCTGGCTTAATTCAGTTGTGGTCTAGAACATACTCTGTAGTATTACAATAATTCTAAATTTATTAAAACTTGGTTTATAGCCCAGCTTATGGTCTATTGTAGTAAAAGTTCGATATCCACTTGAAAGTAATGTGTGTTCTTCAGCATTTAGGTGGCATGTTCTATTAATGTCAATTAGATCAAATTGATTGATAGTATAGTTCAGATCTTCTATATACTTAGTGATTTTCTGTCTACTAGGTCTGTGAATTACTGAGAGAGGAGTATTAAAATTTTCAACAATAATGGGGTTTTGTCTATTTATTTTTGCAGTTCTTTTTATTTTTTCTCCATATATTTTTTGGTGCTTTTTAAAGTTCATATACATTAGGATTTTTAGGTCTTCTTTATCTATTGTCTGTTTTATCATTATAAAATAATAATGTCCCTTTTATCCCTGGTAATATTCCCTTTCATGAAGTTTATTTTATTTATTTCATAGAAAGGAATCTATTTACAGATTCCCTTTGAAAAATCTGTTTATAGATATTAATATAGAGGTTTCTGCTTTGTTCTGATTAATGTTTGCATAATATATCCTTTTCTGTGCATTTACTTTTATCATATATGTGTTTCTATATTTCTAGTAGCTTTTTTTTTCTACACAGTATGGAATTGAATCTTGCTATTTTGTCTAGATTGGCAATCTGTCTCTTAATTGAAGTGTTTAGAACATTCACATGTAATGTAATTACTGATATCCTTGAGCTCAAATTGGTTCTTTTCACTATTTATTTTCTAATTTTGCATTCTTTTTCAACTTTCCCCCCGTTTCACTCTTTTAACTAATAAATTTTTTCATATTTGATTTTATCTCTAATATTGTCTTATTGGTAATAATTCTGTGCTTTATATTTTTAGTAGATTCATTTGAGTTTTCAATATGCATCTTTAACATATTGTAATCTAACTCAGAAATTGCCAAACTTTTCTGTGAAAGACCAAATAGTAAATACTTTTGGCTTTATTGGCCACATAGGGTCTCTGTCATATATTCCTTTTAAAAATAACACTTTAAAAATGTAAAAAACTTTCTTAGCTTGTGAACCTTACAAAAACAGGACTCAGAAGAAACTTGAGCTATGACCATAGTTTGCCAGCCATTACTGCCAATATTTATATTTGAAGCTTCAAATACAAGAAATTTCACATATAATGTAAGGAACTTACAACAATGTGGTGTGATTTTCCCCTTCTATCCTTGATGCTATTTTGTCATATATTTTCCTTCTGCATGTAAGCCACACCATGTGTCATTATAATGTTACTTTGAATAGTCAATTGTCTTTTAAAAGAAACTGAAAAGCGAAGAAGTAGTCTTATATATTTTTCTATGTATTTATTATTTCAGATACTCTTTTTCCAAGTATTATACATCCAGTATCACTTTCTTTCAGCTTGAGGAATTTTTAAGTTATTTAATATTTTTAACATTTTTTCTTGTGCTAATCTGCTGTATATGAATTCTTTCAGATTTTGCTTGTCTACAGAAATGTTTACTTAACCTGCAACTTTGACATGAATGTTCACTCAATATAGAATTATTTGTTGATTTTTTTTTTGACACTTTAAATATGTCACTCTGTGACTGGCTGTGTTTTTCCTGACGAGTAGTCTATGGGAATTCTTATGTTTGTTTCCCTACGTGAAGAATGTCAATTTTTTTTTGTCTTGTTCTTTAAATATTTTTCTTTCAATCGTTTGACTTCAATAATTTGATTATGATGTTGCTTAGCATGACTTTCTTTGAATCTCTGTTAATATAGCTCATCAAATTTGAAATATTTTTATTTTTATTTTCCTGTATCTTTTTTGCCTTTTTCTTATTGTCTCTACTTTCTTTCACTCTAGGTACATATATATTAGACCACTTCATATTGTCCCACAGATGACTTAGGGTCTAAGCTTTTTTAGTCTTTTTTTTTTTTCCTGTGCTTTTGAATATATTTCAATATAGTTTTTGTTATATCTTCAAGTTCACTTATTCTTTCTTTTTCTTCTGAAGGGTTTAATATGCTGTTATGCCTATCCAGTAACATTTTCATTTCAAATCTTACAGTTTTCAGCTGTAGAAATTCCATTTGTTCTCTTAAAAACATCTTCTGTTTCTGTACTATCGAGTATATGCTTTCCTTTAAATCACTAGGCATATTTATGAAGAACACTTTAAAGATTTTTCTGCTAATTCCATCATCTTTGGTATGTTTGGCTCTGCTTTTATTAATTGCTTTTTCTCTTGGTCCCAATTTTGCTACATTTTGTAACTTGGCATGGTTTTTTCAAGGTCTTCTTTAAAATAATTGTTAGATTAGGTCTAAAATAGCCTTTACTCTAGAGTAAGTTTAACCTTGCTTGTAAGGTGTGACCCTTCTGATATTTCTATTTAATGCTTCAGATATTCAACAAGATCTTCCTATTATGGCTGGTAAACACTTGCATGTCAGCCACCCATATTTGAGCTTTGGGAATTGTTCGGCCTGTAGCTCCCTAACCCCTTATATATACCAAGCTTCATAGTGTTTCACCTGGTGCATATGCAGATTGTTTTTCAACATAGGATTTAACCTATAATATGGTTATATTGAACAGTAAATAAACAATGGTTTAGCACCATCTCCCTGGAGGTCTAGAGTTCTCACATGATCTGATTGCCTGAAAGTGTGTAGCACTTCTCCCTTCACTCTCTCTCTTCCTCTTTTCGCCATGCAAGATGTGCCTTGTTTCCCCTTTGCCTTCTGCCATGATAGAAAGTTTCCTGAGGCCTCCCCAGTCACCTGGAATTGTGAGTCAATTAGACCTCTTTTCTTTAGAAATTATCCAGCCTCAGGTATGTCTTTTCAGCAGCGTAAGAATGGACTAATACAGCCTAAGACTCTTGGGGATCCTTAGGTAGATTTCTGGAAGTCTTTTTCTGAATAGCTCCCTCTTCTCCAGCTCTCTTATCCTTGAATTTCTGTGTCTGTCCCCTCAACACTGTGAGCATGAGTTCTATTTTGCCCTGGCAGAAGGCCAAGGAGCTTATAGGCTTCAACTCATTTGCTTCTGTAGCACGGTCTGCATTCCTGTGCATCCTGTTATCCAGTGGTTGGAAACAGTTGCTTCACATATTTAGTCTAGCTATCTAATCATTTAGTTGTTTGTGGTGGAAAACAAGACACCTATCATTTACTACAGGGGTGTCCAATCTTTTGGCTTCCCTGAGCTACACGTAAAATACACTAACAATAGCTAATGAGCTTAAAAAATGCATAAAAAACCTCATAATGTTTTTTAAAAGTTTATGAATTTGTGTTGGGCCACATTCAAAGCCATCCTGGGCTGCATGCAGTCTTGAAATTCTTCCGTCCTGAAAATTGATAAAGCCTTTATGGTAAAGCCATGCTCAAATGGCTATGTAGACAAGGTGGGAACATCAGTGGAGAGTGAGTTCTGTGAGTGTCTGTCATTAAAGGGTATTTACAAATACAGTGGTGGAAGAGTAATTATTTTTGTTTGGAGAGGGATTAGAGAAAGTTTTACAGAGGAGGAGAGAGATATTAGTAGAATTTTGAAGGATAGAGAATATGAAGATTTAAAACAGGCAGTTTTCCAAGTAGAAGTACTGTGTGGAAGACAGAGAGACATGAAATGGAATGTCTTGAGCATGTAAGTTTGAGGAGGAAGGTATGTGGACTGTAAGTGTAAACAGGAAGAACGCTGACTGCATGCTATGGTATTGAGTTTAGTCTTTATCCAATAGTTGAAAGAAAGGCTTTAAGGAGAGAAATAATTTGTTTAGATAGGTAGAACACAAAACTTTGTGCTGGCAGTATGGAAAATTCATTAGTGGGAATTATGGTTGGAGACAGTGTAATTCTTTTGCAGTGTTTTTCAACTTGCAGGTAGCAACCCATAAGTAAGTTTTAAAATCAATTATTTCTTTAGTAGTGGAATCAAATGGAGTATAACAGTGTACATCACACATTAAGAAGAAGAATTGTTTTTTGGAACTTATGTTTCACCAATATATGTGCGGTTTTATTGATGCATGCTTATAGTGAGTTGTAAGGTAAACATGTATCTTCATGGCAACAAGAAAAGTTTGAAAATCCCTGCTTTAATAGATTATGAAAATTGTCTAGTTAAAGATTATGAAAATTAGCCTGGGCACTATGGTGAGACCTGTCTCATCATATCTCTACAAAAAATTTTAAAAATTAGCCAGGCACAGTGGTGCACACCTGTGGTCCCAATGACTTGGGAGGCTGAGGTGGGAGCATCACTTGAGCCCAGGAGGTTGAGGCTGCAGGGAGCCATGATCACTCTGGTGTACTACAACCTGGGCAACAGAGCAAGACCCTGTCTCAACGAAAAATTATAATTTAGCCAAGGCATTAAAAATGAGAAAAAATAGGAAAGAGAATGAAAATGTAAAATGTATAGGGTTTAGAGTTAGTGAGTTATGTGGCTTGAGGGTATCAGATGAGTACAGTATGGCATTTCTGTGTCTAATTTATATAATTGGGTGTTGATGACTTTATTCCAAATACAAGTGCTAAAGGAGGAGGTACAAATTTTGAGAGAAGCAATATTACTGCAGACAAACAAAGATGCAGAGGGTGGTTAGGAAAGGATCCAAAACCTGTCTAAATTTTTACTAAACAGTAAAAGTTAATTTGAGCTATCATCATCTGTTTGGCCCTTGGAGAGGAGAAATTACAGGAAGAAAAGTGTAACAGCAGAGTAACCTGAGAGCAGATATACCACGTTGAGCAACAGCCTAAATGAAGTCGGACATTTTCTTCTCAATATATTATTATTTTTTTTTGTCTTACAAAAAGCATTTGATGATGAAGTAAAGCTCATTGGATGATTTTGACAAAATATAGAAATATAGGAAGATAGATAGAAGAACCATACATTATATGTAATACATGAGACCTTAAGCCCTTGATGACATTTATCTTCACTTGTGAGAAGAGATTTAATAAAGTAATTTATTAGGTCTCTTCTCACTCATAAAAAGAAATGTCATAAAAGACCTATTCCTTCATATATTCTCCATATATTGAGTATTAATCCTTATATTCCTAACTCAGTATGGTAGGCTAAATTTTCAGTAGTTCTGCTTTAGAGTAAAACAAATGTAGATGCTAAGAAAAATCTTAAAATTTAAGGACAGAGAATTTCAAGACTGGTAGATGCTTTTGAGTCCCTCAATCTTAAGTGCATATTTATTTTCAGAAAAGAACTAACCTTGGGAAATAAGCGAAACATCATTTCAGCTGGTTAAACTGAAATGCAAAATAAGATGTCTGTTTCCGTTTAGATGATAGAGCTAACACTTTACATGGACCAAGTCTAGTTCCCAACCACACCTTTTACAGAGAAAAAGTGACAAGGGTGTTGATGATTTCTTTACTCTTAGAAAGAAAGCTTAATCCAGAGTCTACAGTGTGCAAGACAGCAGAGTTATCATCAAATATAAAATTCAACTATTTAAAGATAAACTTGAAAGCCATATAAAGTTTAAAACAAAGTTTACAAAAATAACTGGGAAGATAAAGAATTTGAGTGCAAGTCAATTCTAGCTCAATTTATTACTTTTAAAGTCAATGAAAATTATGCCAAATTCAATTTAAACATTAAAGTTTGTGCCATTTTAGTTATATATTTTAGCTGCTCCTAAAACATTGACTGTTTTTCACCTTCGCCTTTTAGGCATCTCTGCACTTGGGAAGAGAACTGTCTTGTCCAATAAATTTCCAGGTATATCTTCAGTTGCTTGAGACATGAGCACAATGATATAATGCACAGCAAATATGAAATTACTTCAGAAATTGACACAAATTCCTACAATTGACACAAAGTGACAGGTCTTTTCAAAGGGAAAGTCAGCTGACATTGGACTGGGTTATTTTTCTCAAAGCAGCACTTCAGCTCCAGCAGCATAGGTAGGTGGAAAGGATTTGTAAGGAAATGGACAAAAGGATGTGATGTACTTTGATAAATGATCATAGTAATAGGTCTGTATAAAGCACAGACCCCTTTATTAGTTGAAAATTCTAACTCAGAAACTTCATTTTTATTTTGAAAAATCTAAAATGCCTCTCATATGTGAAAATACAGATTCCAAAGTCTGATTCAGCTCTAGCTTGTTAAACAGAAAGCCTTGTAAGAATCTGACTATTATTTTTAGAATTGTGGATGACTGCCTCTACAATGAAGAAACACTTATTTTAGGTAGAGGTGACACTGCAACTCGCAGAAGCAATATGATTAGCTTCCTTTTCTCAAATGTGCACTGGCCCGTCTATATACAGTACAGTAGTTCCCTCTTATCCGTGGTTTCACTTTCTGCATTTTCAGGTACCAGGAGCCAACTGTGATCAGAAAACAGGTGAGTACAGTACAATAAGCTATTTTGAGAGATAAACCACATTCACATAATTTTTATTACAATATATTGTTATAATTGTTCTAATTTATTAGTTATTGTTGGTAATCTCTTACTGTGCCTAATTTACAAATTAAACTCTTCATCATAACCATGTATATATAGGAGAAACAGAATGTTTTTGTATATGGTTTATAGTCAGTGAGCCATATATATGGTTCATTTCTATCCATGGTTTCAGGCATTCCAGTTCAAGATCCACTGGGGGTCTTGGAATGTGTCCCCCATAGATGGATATGGGGAAATTACAACATAAGCAAAGGCCATGTCAATAGCTTAGTGAGTACCATGTAGTGTCTTATATGTAGTAGAAAAAGCATTTTCAATTTTATGCTTGCTCTTAATTATAAATTTCATTAAGAAAATTATAAAATACACAAAAGTATATAGAAGCAGAAATTGGAGACTCCCCTCTTTCACTCATGTTTTTACTAGATCAATTATGAACAGATCAGATATTAGAAATAGATTGCTTTTGGCTTTTAATAATTCAGTTAAGACAAAAAATCCTGTTATTTTCTTAAATAAAAAGTCAATTTCAGCATAAAATTAGTGAACTAATATATCTAATTATAGAAATAAGTTATCTTTTCATATACATTGCCATGACTTTAGTGTAGAAAGGAAGCATGAGTAAAAAGTACAAAATAAAATTATTCCAAAAGGAGAATAAACATTGCTTATTTTTATTTAAATATAGATGATGAGATTGGTTTTCACAGAAGTGAACTAGCAGCGGTTGTTTTTCTTCCCCCAATCTCCCATTTAATAATGCTCATAGATACCTCTGCTCTTGTGGGTGGAGTGCTTCAGATGGCAGCATTCTAAACTGGGGATTTCCATCAATTATCTTCAAAACCTCATAAAAAATTTCTGCTCATGCAGATTTGAGCAACATGAAGATTTCTGTAAGCCCTTAACACTTGCTCCCATATCAGAGAGATCAGATTTTTGCTGACCAAGGGAGCAGACAGTATGTTGTAGCTGTTTCCTAAAAGGAGTAGGGGCATCCCTTTCCTATCATCCCCTTTCATGACCCCTTTTGAAATGGTCATGAAAGTGTCCTGATAGTGCAATCTTCCTGGGTATAAATGTGCACAGGTTATACAGTGTATCTCGATTAAGTCTATAGGAGAAACAGGCAAATGTGAGAAAAGTGGTGAAAATTGTGTACTCTGAGGAGTGTGTACAATTGATATATATCCAGCATGAGACTTTGAAAATATTAATATGAAAATAAATGTACTTTATTTTCAAAATACAGAGACAAATTTAAACTTTACACTATGACAGCAAGAAATATTTTATAATATCTATTTTTATTTACGATAAATTTCTTTAAAATAAGATAATAATAATGATAGGGTTAGATACAAATGGAACTAAATTAGATGTGTTCAAACATGAAAATCAACCTAGAAACATGAAAGATTATAAAGAAACCACAGAAAAAAGCACTAGCACAGCTAAAATCCGCTTTGGAAGCAATAGAGAACAAAAGACGTATTACAGAAGTAGAAAGTTTATGTTGTAGATAACACAAAACATTTTTTCAGAAATTACAGAATCTTATTAAAAATCAAAAATTTGTGAGAGAAGATGATAGCTATAAAAATATAGAAAAAAGGTGAAAAATACAGATAAAAGATCAAATAAGGAAGACAAATATATGTCAGTCAAGTTCAATCAAATAGAATCAAATAATTGGTATCCCTGAAGGAGAAACAAAAACAAATGGAAAAAAGTCAATATCCAAAAACAAATGAAATAAGAACAATATCAGAGAAGATAATTCTCCTCCAGTGAAAAAAAGACTTTAGTCTGGAAATGAATGGGACTCTTCAGGGAAAGAGGTTTCAAAAGAAGGCAATGTTTAGACAATTTCTGGCAAATTTGTTTTCTTACCAAAGCAATATTAGTGAGCCGTATATATGGTTCAGTTCTATCCATGGTTTCAGGCATTCCAGTTCAAGATCCACTGGGAGTCTTGGAATGTATCCCCCATGGATATGGGGGAATTACAACATCACAACATAACAATGTTATGTTACAACATATGGGGCAATTACAACATACCAACGTTAAAAAACATTCTATAAACATTTAGATTAAAAAAAAAAGATTATAGGAAAGGCACAAAAAATGATTTTAGCCTTAGATTTCTCTGCACTAGTAATCATCAGAAGTTAAGGGAGCAATATTAATAAATTCTTGAGAAGAAAAAGCAATGCCACCAAAATTCATGCATACAAACCATGGCAAAAGAGCCTTGCTTCTTCCAGCATCCAGAATTTCCAGCTTCTAATATTCTAAAGTTTTATGTACAATTATACTTGCCATGTACTTTACTTGGAAAAATAGAAATATATTTCTCTTATGTTCCTTTCCTAAAAAGCTTAGGAAAGATGTCAGATATACACCAACTTGACAAACTTGGATTTAGTTAAATCAAATTGAAGATCTCAAGAAAAAGAAGCTATGGTATAGTTTGACTAAAAATTACTGAATCACATTTACACAACCTTGGCAAATGTTCTTACAAGTCATATATATATGAAACATTTCTGAAAAACTAAGATATATTGTATAAAATCAATACTTATTAATTATATTCTGGGTCTAAAACCTTAGGTAATAGCAATGGATTACAAACGTTTTCAGATAAATTATGAAGGAAATTAGAATTATGTTTATTCTTTATTTTGCTGAGGAAGGAATCAATAAAACACTATTTTACTATTGATATAATTATATATACACAAGCATATTAAAAACTATAAAGATACTCTCCAAAGTAATCACATTCGATATCTTTTGATCTCCAAAGAAGAAAGGCAAATAAAATATAACATATTTACCCATATGTATAAAACAAAGAAAACATCAAGAAAATATTTTCTAAACAAGAAAATTGGCAAATGGGATTAACTATTGGGTATACAGTCAAAGGAATGTAAATGTTTCATCATAAAGACACATGCAGACATGTGTTTATTGCAGCACTATTCACAATAGCAAAGACATCGAATCAACCTAAATGCTCATCAACAGTAGACTGGATAAAGAAAACATGGTACATATATACCACAGGATAATACACAGTCATAAAAAGGAACAAGATCGTGTCCTTTGCAGCAACATGAATGAAGCTGGAGGCCATTATCCTAAGTGAACTAACGCAGAAACAGAAAACCAAATAGTGTATGTTCTCATTTGTAAGTGGGAGCTAAATATTGAGTACACATAGACACAAAGAAAGAAGCAATAGACACTGGGGCTTATTTGAGGGTGAAGGGTGGGAGGAGGGTGGGTAGAAGGATGGGTAGAAACTACCCATCAAGTACTATGCTTATTACCTGGATTATGAAATAAGGTTTACACCAAACCCCCATGACACACAATTTATATAACAAACCTGCACATGTATCCATGAAACTAAAATAAAAAAATATATAAAGAACGTGACACTGTAAGTGAATCACTTAAAGATGTGTGAGACAAACATCTAAAACAAATTGAGACAAATTAAAAAACAAAGAAGACAAAGATATGTTAGGCAAATAGAAAACTGTAACAGAAATAGTACAGCAAATATACATTTTCAAAATTAAAAACTAAATGGGTTGAGATTAATCTTATCTTGTCGAAAGGAATGCTGTGACAAAAAGATATAATGGCTATAATTTGTGTGTGTGTGTGTGTGTGTTAATAACACAGCAATGTAATATATGTAAAATGATTAATTTTGGAAATATTAAGTATACCAAGATATTTCCCTCTGTGTGCTTTGTAAAATCCATTGCCCTTCCTTTGCTATTTAGTTGTATTAATCTCTTAATCCGAGAAAATTATATTAGAAGAGGAGGTATTAAGTGGACTACATTGCTTTAGAAAAGGTATCAAGTTAGTAGAAATCAAACAATTTAAGTTAGTAAATTTAGGGAAGTGTATAAAACTTGGAGGAAGTTTCTGGAGTGACAATTGAAACAGAGAAGTCAGTAGAGCTGTAGTTTTCGTTTTGTTCAGTTTTTAATCACATCAGTTTAAATGACATTTGAAGCTTTACCATGTAGAAATACGTTTTTGGTGTGAAAAGGCCAGCACATCAGATTTTAAAATATACTACAAAACTACCACTTTATGATAAATAGTAAAGCTGCTAAATAGACTTTTGTAAATCATTGACTGAGCCAATATTCTTGAAAGTCATCACTCGAAATTTGCCACAGCTGGGCTTTTTGAAAAAGAAGGTGTTCATTTGTCATACTCAAAATACAACATTGCATACTAAGTGCAAAATGCTGGATGACTAAGATCATAGAGTTTATTTCAGAAACCACTGGGTTGAGATAAACACGTGATGCATTTTTAGTTATTTTTCTACCTAAAAGTTACTAAGGATTCAAACGCTAGATGGGAAGAGAAGATTCAGAGGGAATGGGACAATAACTGGGGCACCTGTAGCCTCTGAAGAGTGACCAGTTGTTGCCCCTCCTTTTAGGCTGAACCTTGAAATTGTTGAAGTATGGCTGGGAGACTTGAATCCTGGGTCACTGTGATAACAGAGTAGAATAACAGTGTGAATGAGAGTTCATGTAAATAGCCTCAGGCAAGCTTTGCAGAATCTCCAAAGTTTCCTTGTTCCCTAAAGAGCTTGAGAGAAGTTTATATCACATGCTTAAAGAAATTTTACAAGTTACATATCAAGAGGTATGTGAATGTGAGCCAGAGACTGGTTTCAGCCCAGGAGCCAATGTCGATAGGAAGAACAAGTCAGCCAGGTGGTGGACCCTGAAAACAGAGAATGGCAAAGCCCAGATGCCACCCACTAGAGGAAAAAAAAAAATTGCAAGTCTTTGGGAGCTCAAATCCTCCAGGAAAAAGAAGATAAGGGAAAAAAAATTGAGAAGACAGAAATAATTTTCCTGAGTACTTATTCCAGAGAGCTTGAGTTTAACCTGGAGGAGCCTGCATTCCCCTAAATTGGCAAGTTTTCAGCATCAGGGAAAGTGAAGACTTGAGAGTTAAATTAATATAAGTTAGGAAAAAACCAAAGTTATATTTCTTACACCCCTGAGTTGTAGATGTGAAAAATATCACACACATATAAAACAGACACTATTCAAAATAAAATGAAAATCTGAGAGATTTAAAAATAAGTAAGGATATGGGAAAGTGGAATGATAATTATGTTGATTAAATTTGCATCCTATAGAAATTTCTTTTAAGAATCCATGGAACATTTACATATCTTCGGTAAGCGCCCTGAATATGAACAGGACTGTAGATGTTATTTGAGCAGAATTTAGCAACAATAAATAGAACAAATAATCTCCTATGACAATTAGTAAAATGCAAAACTTTAAAATAATTATTGGGTCAAGTAGGAAGAGTGCTCCCAAGGATGGGCAGATTTTCTTATTAAGTTACAAATCTACAATAACTAACATACAGCGATGCTGACTCAAAATTAAGCAGATCATTTGGAAGAGAACACAGAGTCCAGAAACGGATTCAAGGATATGTAGGCAACATTTTGTATGTGATAGGTGAGGCTTTGAATTAGTGAGAGGGAAAAGATGATTATTCAATGAATATTCTTGCTCTCTTTGGATGAAATTTACATCAATAACTACCTCTAGAGTACATTTCAGATACATTACAATTTTCAGATACATAAACAACTATTTTAATAATAGTTGGATGGGCGACATTTTAAATAACGATATCAAAGAAAAAATAACTGAACGTAATGATAATTTTTTCTGTTTATAGCTAATTATTACATTGCACCAACCCGCATATTTATAGGTATACCTTATTCTATTGCACATTGCTTTACTGTGCTTTGAAGATATTGCATTGTTTTACAAATTGCAAGTTTGTAGCAAACCTGCATTGAGCAAGTCTATAGGTACAATTTTTCCAAAAGTATGTACTGACTTCATGTCTGTGTCACATTTTGGTAATTCTCACAATATTTCAAGCTTTTTCATTATTATTATATCTGCTATGGTGAACTATGATCAGTGATCTTTGATATTATTGTAATTATTTTGGGGTGTCACCGTGTCCGCATAAGGTGGTACACTTAATTGATAAATGTGTGTGTTCTGACTGCTCCACCAACAGGCCATTTTCCTTTTTCTCTGCCTCTCCTCAGGTCTCCCTATTTCCTAAGACACAATAATATTGAAATTAGGCCGATTAATAACCCCACAGTGGCCTCTATGTGTTCAAGAGAAAGAAAGAGTTGCATGTCTCTCACTTTTAATCAAAAATTTAAAATAAACTGGCTGGGTACAGTGGCTCACACTTGTAATCTCAGCAATTTTTGAGGTTGAAGCATGGATTGCTTGAGCCCAGGAGTTCAAGACCTGCCTGGGAAGCACAGGGAGACCCTGTCTCTACAAACGATAACAAAAATAATAACGAAAATTTGCCAAGCATGATGGTGCAATGCTTGTCGTCCTAGCTACTTGGGAGGCTGAGGTAGGAGGATTGCTTGAGCCCAGGAGGTCAAGGTTGCAGTGAGCTGTGATTGGGCCACTGGACTCCAGTCTGGGTAAGGAAGCAAGACTCTGTCTCAAAAAAATAATAATAATAAACTTAGTGAGGGAGACATGCCAAAAACCAAGATGGGCTCACGCCTGTAATCCCAGCACTTTGGGAGGCCGAGGCAGGCAGATCTCTTGAGGTCAGGAGTTCAAGACTAGCCTGGCCAACATGGTGAAACCTTGTCTCTACTAATAATACAATAATTAGCTGGGTATGGGGGCATGTGCCTGTAATCTCAGCTACTTGAGAGGCTGAGGCACTCGAATCTCTTGAACCTGGGAGGTGGAGGTTACAGTGAGCCAAGATCACACCACTGCATTCCAGCCTGGGTGACAGAGTGAGACCCTGTCTCAAAAAACAAACAAACAAACAAACAAAAACCAAGATGGGCCAAAAGTTAGGCCTCTTGTGCCAAACAGCCTAGTTGTGAATGCAATAAAAAGTTCATGAAGGAAATTAACAATGCTACTCCAGTGAAAATGTGAATGATAAGAAAGCAAAGCAGCCTCATTGCTAATGTGAAGAAACCTTGAGTGGTCTGGACAGAAGATCAAACCAGCCTCAACATTTGCTGAAGCCAAAACCTAATCCAGAGCAAGTCTCTAATTCTCTTCAATTCTATGAACACTGAGGGAAGTCAGAAGATGCAGAAGAAATGTCTGAAGCTAGCCAAAGTCGGTTCATGAGGTTTAGGGAAAGAAGCCATCTCCATAACATAAAAGCGTAAGGTGGTTGGGGGCAGTGGCTCATGCCTGTAATCCCAGCACCTTTGGAGGCCGAGGCAGGTGGATCACTTGGGACCAGCAGTTTGAGACCAGCCAACATGGCAAAACCCCTTCTCTACTAAAAAATACAAAAATTAGCCAGGTATGGTGGCTAATAGTCTGTAGTCCCAGCTACTTGGGAGGTTGAAGCAGGAGAATCACTTGAATTAGGGAGGCACAGCTTGCAGTGAGCCAAGACCATGCTACTGCATTAGAGCCTGGGTGACAGAATGAGACTCTGTCTCAGAAAAAAAAAAAAAAAAAGTGCAAGGTAAGGCAGTAAGTGCCATTTAGAAGTTGCAGCAGATTACTCACAAGATCTAAGATCATTGATGAAGGTGGCTACAATAAACAACAGATTTTCCAAGTAGATGAAACAGCCTTATGTTAAAAGAAGATGCCATTTAGGACTTTCATAGCTAGAGAAGAGAAGTCAATGCCTGGCTTTAAAGCTTCAAAGACAAGTTGACTCTTTTGTTAGGCACTAATGTAGCTGGTGACTTTCCGTTGAAGCCAATGCTCATTCACTGTTCCAAAAATCCTAAGACCTTTAAGAATTGTGCTAAATCTACACGGCCTGAGCGCTATAGATGAAACAACAAAGCCTGGATGATAGCACATCTGTTTATAGCAGGATTTACTGAATATTTTAAGTCCACTATTGAGACCTACTGCTCAGGAGGAAAAAAAAAAAGTAACTTTCAAAATATTACTGCTCAATACTGACAATGCAGTCACCCAGGAGCTCTGATGAAGCTGTACAAGGAGATTAATATTGTTTTTTATGTCTGTTAACATCCATTCTGTAGCCCATGATCAAGAAGTAACTTTGAACTTCAAGTCTTACTATTTAAGAAATACATTTTCTAAGACTATCACTGCCATAGATAGTGATTTCCCTGATTGATCCAGGCAAAGTAAATTAAAAACCTTATGAAAAGGATTCACTTCCATACTAGATGTCATTAAGAACATCTGTGATGCATGGGAGGGGTCAAATATTAACATAAACAGAAGTTTGAAATAAGTTGATTCCAATGCTCCTGGATGACTTTGATGAGGGTTTCAAGAATTCTTTTGAGGAAGTAACTACAGATGTGGTAGAAATAGCAAAAGAACTAAAATTACAAGTGAAGCCTAAAGATGTAACTGAATTGCTGCAGACTCATGATAAAATCTTGAATGGATGAGAAGTTGTTTCTTATGGATGAGCAAAGACAGTAGTTTCTTTAGATAGAAACTACTCCTAGTGAAGATGCTGTGAACATTGCTGAAATGACAACAAGGAATCTAGAATATTACATAAAGTTATTTCACAAAGCAGCAGCACAGTGTGAGAAGATTGACTCCAATTTTGAAGGAAGTTCTACTGTGGGAAAAATGCTATCGAACAGCATCACATGCCACAGACAAATCCTTTGTGAAAGGAAGAGTCAACTGATGTGGCAAACTTTATTATTGTCTTATTTTAATATGTTGCCACAGGTACCCCAACATTCAACAATCACCACCCTGATCGGTCAGTAGCCATCAGCATGAGGGCAAGATCCTTCACCAGAAAGAAGATTATAACTAGGTGAAGTCTCCAATGATTGTTAGCAAATTTTAGCAATAAAGTATTCTTAATGAAAGGATGTACATTGTTCTTTTAGACATTGTTAAGCTGTTGCACACTTAATATACTATAGTATAGTGCAAACATAACTTTTATATGCACTAAAAAAACAAAAAAAAGTGTGCAACTCACCTTATTGCAGCAGTACAGAACCAAACCTGCAATATCTCTGAGATGTGCCTGTATTTTTTAATAGCATTGCCTAGAACTGCCAGAGCAACATAGAATGTTGAATTGATAACAGAAACTTTTCTATTCCTCTGACTCATAGTAATTTTTTTTTTTTTTTTGGAGACAGAGTCTCACTTCATTACCCAGGCTGTAGTGCAGTGGCACGATCTCGGCTTACTGGAACCTCCGCCTCCTGGATTCAAGCGATTCTCCTGCCTCAGCCTCTCGAGTAGCTGGGATTACAGGCACCCACCACCAGGCCTAGCTAATTTTTGTATTTTTAGTAGAGATGGGGTTTTGCCATGTTGGTCAGGCTGGTCTCGAACTCCTGACCTCAGGTGACCCATCTGCCTTGGCCTCCCAAAGTGTTGAAATTACGGGTGTGAGCCACCACGCCTGGCCTCATAGTAATTCTTTTGGGTCTTAGCAATACATATGAAGTTGTCTGCAGTATTAGATAGATGGAATTTAATGTTCTAAAAATAAATCTTTTCACTTAGATTATAGAATATTTACTTATTTTAAAATCAGACATCTTGGTTTACTTTTATAAAATTTTTAATAGCATCTAATTTGTATGATAAATTATATTAGCAAATCTATTTTTATTGATTGATCTTAGCAATTACATAATAAAATGTAACTTATCATGGCTTATTTTTAAATATACTTTTGAATTCGACTTACTGTTATTTACTTAGGATGTTTACCTTTATGTCATTAATAAAATTTTGATTTGTGGTGTTCAGTTGTGTGTGTGCACAGGGCTTTTTAAATCAGGTTTTCCTATCAGGGTTGAACTAATTTCATGAAATGTGATTTTGCACCTCTTCCTCCCTTCCCACCTCCCAGAAAAGACAGACTTCTGTGATATAAAATATTTAATTCTGAAAACAGCTTCTCTGCACTTCCCTTACACATAAGGAAGCTGAGAGCTAGAAAAATTAAGTAATGTGACTTGTGTGTTGAGCTGGCACAACTGGGGAAATGTAATCAAAATTCATTTTATTTTTCTCACTCTCCTTTCAAAGTACGGGGCATATATTTCTTCTACTACTGGATGAAAATTTTGGGGAGTTCGTAATTTTTATAGTCAATGGTAAGGTCTATGCTCCCTTTAACTCACAAAGCAGCCTCAGTTTGACATTAGATCACCGAGTTCCTAAGTTGACTGATAATTAAATCTTGTCTAATCTTTTAATTGGAGGTGATTTTAGATAGATGTTGACACCTGCAGAGTGGGCACACTCGGTACCTTCTTTCATTTTCTGCTTCTCCACCCTCCATTTGCAAAGCAGTTTCTGGCTCTTCCAAAGACAGTATGCAGAGAGGGAGAAAGTAAAAGCAGGCACAGAAAGTATACTAGTATTACGTAAGATTGTTTCATACTCTTTGATTCTTGGTCCTATTCATAGATGATTTTCCTGCCTGAGAACTTCTGTGGGTTCTTCGGGGTCTCCCTATGCTAGGCCTTTTAATTGTAGCCTCAGCAGCCATTTCTCTAGGCTCTGGTCTTTCCATGAGCCTCTCCATATTAAATTCTAAGTGGCATGCCAGACAGAACTTGAAGTGGCTCAGGTCAGTTCTTAATCCTTTTTGGCTCAATGAGTGAGAAACACTCATACATTCTGTGGTCGTCATGGCATTTTCTAACCTGATTGGTCTCCGTTTTTTCTCCAATTCACAACCTCAGGGCTTTAACACAGCTGCTTACCTTAAGATTTCTCAACGTAAGTCAGACAGCAGCCTCCTACTGGGCCCCAAGCTGTTGGAGACCCCATTAAAATATCTGAATGCTCCTAGTGAAGCTTTTTATTCCCCCTCGATAAAAAGTGAGAGGCAGACAACTTAGCCCACTCCCAGCGAGACCCAGAGCTTGGCAGCATTTCCTGCTAAAGAATTATCCTCTTGAAATCCACTCTCGATGCTTTCTTACTTTCAGAGTGGGTGAGGAATTTCAAGAGACCTGAAACTGCTCTTGACAATTGCTCATAAGGTGAGGCCCTGCTTCTGGAATTTCATATTTTTCATATCCTGGTACTCAGTTGCCATTTCATACATAACATCCTGTCTCAAAGCTGCCCAAGGTCCTCCAGAATGGGAGGGAAGAACTGCACCTAGGTCCTTTGATTTCTAGTAAGAACATGACCACTTCATACTGCAACCTGTTGGTGGATTTGCAACCATTGTCAAATGAGTTTAATATCTCATACTGTGCACCTCACAGCAGTCAGTACTTCCATATTTACCCTTAAATTCAAGACAGAATGTCTATTTAAGCTAGAAGTAGATAAGTCTTAACAGTAAAATCATCTGGAAATCTAATTAGTTACTATGGGAGTAACTTTTCTCTAGACATTAACTGTGATTAAAGACATTAACTTTAAATATAACACATATATCTTTCTGAAATAAGAGGCCAGGAATAAAACAGAGTAAAAATCCTTCATTTCTGGACAGATGATGTCTTATAGTATATATTAATTAGATAATAGAGTTAACTTTATATAATGAACTGTTTTATGAACTGCAAAAACTTCTAAGTAAAATAATAAAGATTGAAAATAGCACTACTCACAATAGCAAAGAAATGGAATCAACCTAAATGTCCATCAGTGACAGACTGGATAAAGAAAATGTGACATATACAATAAGAAATACTATGCAGTCATAAAAATGAACAAGATCATGACTTTTGCAGGAACATGGATGGAGCTGGAGGCGATTATCCTTAGCAAACTTTGCAGGAATAGAAAAATGAACACCACATATTCTCACTTACAAGTGGGAGCTAAATGATGAGAACTCAAGCACACAATGAGGGGAACCACAGGCAGTATAACCTACTTGAGGGTGAAGGGTAGGAGGAGGGGGAGGAGCAGAAAAAATAACTACTGGGTACTAGGCCTAAAACCTGGGTAATGAAATAATCTGTGCAACAAATGCCCGTGACACAAATTTACTTATATAAACCTGCACATGTACCCCTGAACCTAAAATAAAAGTTAAAAAGTAAAAGAAAATAGAACAATAACAACAGCAAGGACCAAATAGCAAGTAAATAGTAAGTGCTTGGGAACAAAGTAGCATTTACCAGAGCCATGTTATATTTGTTAATATAGTTACTTTCTATGAAGAACATGAAGCTCCCTATTGAAACACAGAGCACATACCTTGAAATATTTTTTCTTTTTTTTTTTTTTTATTATTATTCTACTTTAAGTTCTAGGGTACATGTGCATAATGTGCAGGTTTGTTACATATGTATACTTGTGCCATGTTGGTGTGCTGAAAAATACTGTAAGTGAAACAGTATGCCAAATTCACAAACGTTATTTTATTACTTAGATTCCACTAATATGGCCTGATTTAAATATTCTCTTTTACTTGTAATTATGACAATTTCTTATTTTTAATATTTATACTGTAAATTTGGTATTAGTTTTATTTGGCTTACGGAAAACTTTTCTCCCAATTAGTTTACTCTTACCAAGTAAATAATAGGTATATTACCAATGACGAAATATGAACATCTAAATTTTAAAAGTATATAATTCAGTAGACATTTAAGCATATTACCAAAGTGCCATTAACTTTATGTTTTATGGCATATTTAAAAATATAATCGAATATGAAGATTTCTGCTCAGTGTAGTCAGTTTTATGGCAAACATCTCTTGAAAAATTGATACAGTTGTATCAAAGGCTTTTGCTCTGCCATTTTGCCTCATCATTCAAAGGTATATTTCTTGAGTAGCTACGATATGCATAACAAATTTAGGTACTAGGCAGGTAAATAAGGTACATCACCCTTGACTTCAAACTTTTAATTTTGTTGGCTAAAGAAAACCTTTCAGTGGAAAATAGTGAGTGATAGTCCCAGACAGTAAATAATTTACAAATAGCCTTGTAATGGGACTTTACAGAAAAAAGAGAGCACAGTATATAGGGGAGATGAATAAGACATTATGGACAAACTGGAACACGAGTTAGTCTTTCCTAATTTCAAAGGATCCCAAATGATTGGGGGAGGAAATTCTCCACACTTACATGCACACACACACGCACACACGCGCACACACCCCCTTGAACTAAATTATGACGGTATGAGCGCCAAGAGCAAAGAAAACAAATACTGGAAGATAAATTGGAAGGGTGTTTCGGATCTAGACTGTGTTAGTCCCTTAATGCCAGGATAAGAGCTATCACGTTTATCCTCAAGATAGGATTACTCAGTGGGAATCATAAAATGAAATCAACTCTAAAGAACTTTGGAAGGGGGTAAACCATTGAGAACTCATTAGGAAACTATTGCAGTAGTCTAGATTGAGGGTGTTCAAAGAACATCAAGTAGGCTACGGAGTGAGAATGAATGAGAATGGGTGGATTCCAGATACACTGAGAAAGAAGCATTGATAGAATAAGGTACATGAATTGGTAAGGGGAGCAAGGAAGAGGGAACAATAACAGAACATGCAGTGGTCTATTGGGAGATGTGGTGATAGCAGAGCCTGCTAATCTGTAATCTTAATTAGAAGCTGGCTTTCTCTTGAGAGAGAAACTCTAAAATATTACTTTCATTTACATATATTTTAAATGAGCACACAATTATATTAACGTTTATAATTCAATGGTAAGAGTATACTATTGATTTGGAATTCTACTTGCTAGCTATTTTTCAATGGAAAAAAATTTAAAAATTTTCTTGAAGATTCCTTATTAATATACTCCTTTTAGGTAAAATGGAAACAAATTATTTTAGAAAGTTATGTATTACACAAATAAAGTACCACCAGTAAAATTAGATAATAGAAAGATAAACAAGTTTATTAGGACAATGAATTTCCTTTTAATATTACTTCTTATTTTAACTGCAAATCATACCTACTTCCCCAGCAGAGAAAAAGTTATATTTAAATTCACAGAAAAATGTAAGTACCCCAAAAAATGTATCAGAAACAAAGGACAGAATCCTTAATACACATTAGCCCCTCCCTTAGAATCTCTTCCCAAAAGGCCACACCCATTTCTCCCCATATCTCTTGTCCTGTCATCTCCTTGGTCATGCCTCACAGTGTTTCAAGTCAGCATCTTAGAATCTAAAGCTTTGGTAATGTCTAAATAAAGGATTGAATATTAGAAACAATTGAAGTATAATGATTTGAGATGTATTTGCTATAGTTTCACTTGTGCTACTTTTGGGGAAGATGTTTCAGAGTAGTCTTGAACAATCCAGAAACCCAAAACATACTGTAAAATATTCTGGCTGTGTAAATATACTGCCTGTGGAATGCCATTGAAAGCGGAATCAAATCTGAGTTACAGGAGTTGGTCCATAGGCTTTTGTTACCCCTATAACATTTACACAGGGTAGCAATATTTTCATGGGCTAAAGGTTTTTAATTATTTTTCCTAAAGCCATGAGTGCTTGCTTTTGTAAGATCATGATGCTCGTATCAGTAAAACAACTTGTCTACTGTATTAGTCCATTTTCATGCTGCTGATAAAGACATACCCAAGACTGGGCAATTTACAAAAGGAAGAGGTTTATTGGACTTACAGTTCCACATGGCTGGAGAGGCCTCACAATCATGATGGAAAGTGAGGAGGAACAAGTCACAACTGACGTGAATGGCAGCAGGCAAATAGAGACCTTGTGCAGAGAAACGGGATCCCGTTTCTAAAACCATCAGATCTCGTGAGACCCATTCACTTTCATGAGAACAGCATGGGAAAGACCCACCCCCATGATTCAATTATCTCCCACCAGGTCCCCACAGGTGAGAATTATGGGAGCTACAAGATGAGATTTGGGTAGGGACACAGAGCCAAACCATGGGTACTAAAAACAAACAAACAGACCTTGAAAATCTACAGTTAGTTACTGTTTAATCTCTTACGTTGCAATTGTCATTTCATACCATTACAAAACCAATAAAGAAAGCCAAGGCCAGGCGTGGTGGTTCACGCCTGTAATCCCAGCACTTTGGGAGGCCTAGGTGGGCGGATCACTTGAGGTCAGGAATTGGCGACCAGCCTGGCCAGCATGGCGAAACCCCATTGCTACTAAAAATACAAAAATTAGCTGGGCGTGGTAGTGTGTGGCTGTAATTCCAGCTACTCGGGAGGCTGAGACAGCAGAATCGCTGGAACCTGGGAGGCGGAGGTTGCAGTGAGCCGAGATAGCGCCACTGCACTCCAGCCTGGTCGAGAGAGCGAGAGTCTGTCTCAAAAAAAAAAAAAAAAAAAAAAAAGAAAAAGAAAAAAGAAAGCCAATATGGGTTGCGAACATCAATAAAGGTTCCAAACATCAATAAAGAAATAAGAAAGCTAAATTGAGAGGATTATCTAGCTGTTAACGTAAGTAATTTCATAATTTTTCCTAGAGCCAATGAGTAGTGAGAAAGAATGGCTTCGCACATTTTGGGAGGACAGTTTATTTCAATCTCAGAAAGAACTCGTTGCTCCCTGTTCTTTTTAAAAACATGCCCTTTTCCCCCAACTTATTTTAGTTTTACCTGAGCATTATGTAGGTGAGTCAAAAAGTATATGTGCTAGATTTTCTCAAGTTCTAATTGATTTATTGAGTAAAATTTAAGGTTATCTAAAAAATGTATATTACAAGGTTTTTTGTTTATAAATGTTAAATAATGTAGTTTTATCCATCACGAATTAGAATTTTACCCAATTACTAACTCATTTATAATTTTTTCAGATCACAGCCAAATATTTTGTAAACCAAAGAATTATATTCACCAAAGAACATAAGGGATGCCCTCCTGTATTAAAATGATAATAACTAACCAATAAAAACTGGTGTTGTTTTATCATAAAAAAAATTTATCTGTATATCATTGTGCATGTTATTGCCTCATTCAGAAATATTTTCTACATATAAGTGAGTAATGAGATATGGACCTAGCATTAAAATTAATTACTAATTTGTTGTTGTAAAACCATATCCTAATTATTTAACAGATGAACTCAAACTCACATTTCAGGGGCCTTCAAAATTCGTTACTTTTTTTTTTCTTTTTGAGGCAGAGTCTCACTCTGTTGCTTAGACTGGAGTACAGTGGCACGATTTCAGCTTACTGCAACCTCCACCTCCCAGGTTCAAGAGATAATCCTGCCTCAGCCTCACAAGTAGCTGGGATTACAGGCACATGCCACCATGCCTGGCTAATTTTCATATTTTTAGTAGGGATGGGGTTTCGCCCTGTTGGCCAGGCTGGTCCCAAACTCCTGACCTCAGGTGATCCACCCGCTTCAGCCTCCCAAAATGCTGGAATTACAGGCGTGAGCCACCACACCCAGCCCATTAATTTCCTTTAGAGTAAAAACTATGATAAAATTTTGTAGTGCCTAATTATGCCTAAGGTCTCAGTCCTACTTAAGCCACATGTTATTTGGTATGACATCCTTTCAAATCGTGATTAGTGGAAATTCTTGATCAGAAGTGATGCATTTTTCTATAGTCTGAGTAGCCAATAAATTTCATTTGAAAACTGTTCCCCCAAAAACCTTGGTATGACTGGTGAGTAGGCAATTGCAATTTTTAAAATTGTCTAGTGACGTCTCATGTTGCTTGTTCAGATATTTTCTTCTAACATTGATTGAAAGTTTCCTTAAACTTAGAACTTTGAATATTACCATTTGAAGATAAAGTATTTAAATGCAGCAGGACTATTATAGGGCATTATCTTAGGCATCTATAAAACTAATCTATTACATGCGGTATCATGGGGTGAATTTTCATTTACCTGGCAATGATTCCTCTGTAGAGATAGATAAAATCTTTTAGCCATTAGAGCCTACAGTAGAAACTTAGTTTTTATGTATATACATATATACATTTTATACATATGTGTGTGTATATATACGCATGTATGTTGTTACATATAAACTATATATGTGTATATAGAACAATATATGCATATATTTATATGGAGATGGTATGTTCTTATATATGTATATACATTTTATATACATATGTGTGTATGCATACATATGTTTAAACAATATATGTATTTGTATATATGTATATGTATACACATATGTATACATATATACATGTATAATTCTACACATACATATATATATGTGGATGCTGAGTGTGAACCAAAGGCACATATATGTATATACTATATATGTATATATTTGCCTTTGTTTATATGTTTACGTATATTTGTGTGTGTATATATTTGCTTTTGTTTTACACTCATTATCCACAAATTACTTACCTACTTTTGTAATAGTATTGTCTACTTTTCTGTGAAATTTTTTAGACGAGGTTTAGAAAGTATATGACTAAGGCATTCTCTCTTAACTGCTATTCTGCTACTCCCATCTTTCATCTCTCCCTGTGTCACTGCATTTGCACATTTATGCACTGCATCAAACTGCTGGATGGTTTTTATTTTTCCGTCTAGGCAGGAGGATGGTGACTTTTATTTACCTGTTGCACTTTGTTCTTGATGTATGATGTTAACATTACAACGTCTCTGTTTCTTTGTGCTCACCATCATTCCCTTCATGAGTTCCTCTTTGCATGTACTTCACAATGTTATATTTCTCCATCAGTTTCCCAATCCTAAGGAAAGGTGTTAAGGTTTCTGAGGCTCTCTAAAGCTTTGCTACATATAGTATGGTCCACAGATCAGCAGCATCAGTATTACCTGGGAGCTTGTCAAAAAAGCAGAATCTCAGCCACACAACAGACTTGCTGAACCAAAATCTGTATTTTAGCCAGATCTCTGAATAAATAGCACATACATAAATGAGAAGCACTGCCCTAAAGGGTCTGCCCCAGCTCCATGTCCTCTGAAATCTCATCTATATGTTCTTTCTGGCCATGTAGTTGCATAAAATACCATCCCCATGGATTCTTCTAACATCAGAGTGAGGACTGCATCACCTGATAGCAGCTGTTTGTGTTTACATACGTACTCACATTCCAGTGATTTTTCTGATCTCTTTTCTCAGCACTTTGGGTTTGGGTATTCTTCCTGACAACTTGGTTGTGAGTTAAAAGGAGAGGACTGTGTTTAGGACACAATAGACTAGAGGCTTCTCTCTCTCTCATCATCGATTTCCACATTTCAAAATCATCCTCTTCTACTTACCTACCTATTAGGCAAAGAATGAATTAGACATGCTTATTAATGCAACTCTAACTAAACTACTGCTGCCCCAGAAACAAAGCCTCTTTTAAATTTAACCCCATCTTTCTCCTACTACAAGTGGGTATTTTTATATGAAGCCTGTAATTTTGATTGGGAGAAACAAGTTTCATTTGTAGGATTGGGCATATTATTAAGAGAATAACCTCAGAAAAAGAGTCATCTAGAGCCTGGCATGGTGGCTTACACATGTAATCCCGGCAACTCAGGAGGCTAAGGTAGGGGCATCACTGGAGCCCAGGAATTTGAGGCAGCAGGAAGCCATGATCACACCACTGCACTCTAGGCTAAGAGATGGAGAGAGATCTCGACCCTTTAGAAAAAGCATAATCTATTCTGCACTACAGTAGGAAATAAAAGATGTTTCTACAACTTGTTCCTATTCCAAATCACAGTGTTTTTATTGTTAGTTTGGTTAGAAAATGGCTTGCTGGAGCCTTAGCAAAGTACTGTACTATGAATGCTCTTGTATTTTGTAATTTTCCATTCTGTTTTGTAGTCATTGACTGGCCAAGTGACATGAAGTGATTTTTCAAAGGAAAAAGCTATACTATACATTTCAATACAGAATCATCATGACATAGAAATGGACTATTGTTCTTTAACTGTGCCTATTTATTTCCTGAACATGGTAGAGATCTTTCACACACAGTAAATATATAACTGTGTGAGAATAAGAGCCAGATCATGTCTTTATGTTCTTTTATGGAAGCATATTTCAACTGACAGTTAATCCAAAAAAATAAAATGGACAAATAATATATATTATGGTTTATGATGTGTCAGAACTACCTATATAGTGAGATAGTCTCTAAAGAATTGTGAGACAGGTTGCTGATACAGAGGTGAATTAATAAAATTCATCCATAAGCTCGTAATAGAAATTGATCACATGTAAAAGGAATTCTCAGCATCCTGGTCAATTAAGAATTCAGAAAGTTGGGCCGGGCGCGGTGGCTCAAGCCTGTAATCCCAGCACTTTGGGAGGCCGAGACGGGCGGATCACGAGGTCAGGAGATCGAGATCATCCTGGCTAACACAGTGAAACCCCGTCTCTACTAAAAAATACAAAAAACTAGCCGGGCGAGGTGGCGGGCGCCTGTAGTCCCAGCTACTCGGGAGGCTGAGGCAGGAGAATGGCGTAAACCCAGGAGGCGGAGCTTGCAGTGAGCTGAGATCCGGCCACTGCACTCCAACCTGGGCGACAAAGCGAGACTCCGTCTCAAAAAAAAAAAAAAAAAAAAAAAGAATTCAGAAAGTCTAAAATTATTGAATCTGAATTAAATAAATCATAGGCCAATATAAAGATGCAATTGTGTAGGCAGTATCTTTCATTTCCAAAGATACTTGTACTGTTTCCCTAGACTGACACAAAAAACCTCATGTACACTCAATATTATGAGTAAATAGTGTTTATTTAATATCAATATCTACATAAAAAGAACATGTTGCTTTGCAAAAAAAATTAATGTTATTTTTAAGAATCTGGTTATTATAAAATATAATTAAACCAATATAAAATATAACATGAGTTACATTTTAAATTAAGCTATATTTTATATTAATGTTAGTTTAGGATTTCTGATTTTGAAATTGTGTTATCTGTTTGCAAAGAAACAATCTAAAGCTTAGCATTTTAAAATTAAATTTTTCTGTGAAAATGTACAAAGACTATAAATTCAAGGAAACGTAATGTTTAAAATTAATAATTCATTTTAAATTGTATACTATTTATACGTAACTTTTTTATGGTATTGATATTGCTTGTCTTGATTCTTATGCTAAGGAGAGCCCACATACAATATTCTATGACAACGATTCTACTCTGGGTCATTCTGAAAATGATAGGGACATTGTTGGTCATTGCAGTTATTGAGAAGATCTAATGGCATTTATTAGACAGAAGGCAGGATTTTAGATATCTTGCACTGCATAGGCAGTCCTTACAATGAAGAACTGTCCTGAATACTGCATGACCTTTAAATATTCTTCCAGGTAGACATTTTGGAAGTAGAAAATCTTATTGAAAATTTGATTCTAGGATTTATCTCAATCATGTATTAAAACAAAGTACATTGGCATCGTTTTAATATGTGCAAAATTTTCTAAGAATACAGAAAACATATATAAGAGAAATCAAAATAATAAAAAAATTCAGTGCATATAATTTGGTAAGATTAACTCACCATTTTGGAAAATCCTGTCAATCATCAGTAACATCCAGTGATGAGTAAATACTTTGCATTTTATAGCTGTGTATTAATGGCAGTTTTTCTTAAAGGAGCAAATATCTAATGAGGTAACTATATTATCTAGTAGTTGTTTCCGAGTGTTTAACATATTGAAATACATGCACACACATATATACAAACACACACATGCATACACACATACATACACACAAACACACACACATTCCATAAATTACTTTCTTCTCATTTGTTTTTTATATTATAATTGATGTCTTAGGGTATTGAATTGACATTTAAAAATTATTTGTGTAGATAAGTTCAATTACCTGTGAATTTTAGTTAAGGATGATAATGGGGCATTACAACATATTTATTATAATATGGAGTATGTTGGGTCTGATAGTGTTCGAGAACCACTGTCCTAGGAGCATTCTATATCAGGTAGATTTATGTCTCCCAGCAGGTCACTTGTAATATAGCCAATTGTTCAGCAAATGTTTACTTTGGTAGAAGGGCAAATGTACATAACACAGAAGAATGTGGGGTAGTGTGCCTTGGGTTTCTGTTCTTATGCACACTTACTTGCTGGGTGATTTGGGGTGAGTCAGTAAATGTCCCTGGGCCTGAATTTTTCTTCTATTAAATGAGAGTGTTGGACTTGATGAACTCTAAAATTTTTTAGACACCATATCATTATAGGTAGAAATTTATTTCTATAGGATGGAATCTGTACACCGAAACCTTCATATTACATTTGCTGTGCTCAAAGCTTGCGATGCCTGTTTTCTGGTCTTTTTTAAAAACGCTGAATTAAAACCTATGAAATTAAATTTTCTGTAAATATATTTTTCACTAAATGTAAAACCATTTTAGTTTTGTTTTGATGAATATACTAGCAGCATGATGAATATTTGTAATGATTGCAAACTCTTCCCTGACAAGTCCAATGCCATGAGTTTTTATTTTTAACACACACATAAACATACACATATATATGATAGTGGGTGTGAATGTGTGTGTATACATACATAGATTATGTATAATCATGTATATACACATATACACATAGATATATGTATACTTATATACGTATATTTGTGTGTATATATGTGTATACATATATATAGAGAGATTGACTTATAGCTGATATCTTGAAAGGTACATGCAGTTGTATATTTTAATGGCTGATTTCCTTGAAGCCCAGACAAGATTTTCTGAGTGAATATATATTAAATACTTGGTAATACGTGAGAAAATTACTTGTCCCCAGGTCATGTAAACAGTTGGTTAAAAAAGGGCACATTCATCTTTATCTTTGGGGTAAACCAGCATTCTCTCCTTCAATTCCCATTGTCTTCTTCTTTCAGCCACATGGACCTTGCCACCTTTTTTCTTTAAATTATCAAGAGAACACCACAAGATGAGGAATATTTCACTGCAGGTGGTGATATGAAACTGACAAGTAGTTTATAAACTAGCCCTACCCTATTGCTTGGAGAAGCTTTATAACTGATTGTTTTAATACCAAAGTGACACCAAAGGGGGTCAAGTAAATAAATATGCAAGCCTCACCAGTTCAAAATAATAAAATTCCAATGTGTGCAAGCCTGCTTGTTGAACATATGTTTGAGGCACGGCTAAGCCATCTGGCTCAGTGTCAAGCATTTACACCAACTGTAGTCTTACAGTACCTGACAGCAGAAAAGCTTTATTCCCCTGGTGTTTGGGCACAAATGGAGAAATATTATTGAAATGATTATCTGCATCAAGACTCAGATTTGCTTTGACATTTAGCTGGCTCTGTTTAATCCAAAGGGTTGTCTGAATGAATAAAGAGAAGGGTTCCTCCAGAAGATGCTGCGAGCAGCCAGGGAAAGCCAAATGATTAATGAGACTGAAAGGCAGGGTGGACCTGCCCACCTCCACCCAGACCTCAGTGCCAAGAACTGAATACGAAATTAGTCTAAAGCTTTCCGTGGCTTGTCAGGAAGATTCTTCTACCCTCACATGGGCTCTCATTTTGGACTCTGGAACAAAAGAAGTGGATACCTTACCCAATATGGAGGAAATAGAGAGGCTGGGAGAGTGCTTCATGTTATAATCAGAACATTTCGCATTCAAACACTTTTTGCTTTTAACAGCTCTACCAGAGGCATTTAGATATTATGTTAGGAGTAGAGTCTCTTTTCGGAATCAGAAAGCTGCGGCTTGTCGCCTGGTTTCTGTTTTGGCAGCTGGTTTCTATATGCTATGGTCCTTATATCAAGATAATTTCTTTTGGCTTAGAATGCTATGTTCTTCTGGTTATTCTGCACTGCCATTCATTTTAAGATGCTATATTAAACTGAGTTTCTTGAAAAATGAGGTACAGTGCTAGTTTTAGCATTCACCTGTGCTAGCAAAATTCAGGCATTTAGCCAAAAAAAGAGACATCTTTCACAGTCAAAGGCAATTAGCAATAAAATAAAATAATAATTTAAAAATAACAACAGAATAATAACAACAGTAATAGAATAGGCATCTTAATTTGGAAATCTTTATCAAAGAGTTATAGGTTCTCACTTATTTTTTCAGGTATATTGTACCTTTTGGAGGGAGAATTTTAGTAATGATTGTTGATTTAGATTTGAAATTACTTTGGTGATTGGGTTTTAATAAGAATGTTAGACATGATTTCTTTCTCACTCTTACTTTTAATTAACTTTTTATAGAGATATGAATGAATTCTAATGAACACAATTGGCAAGCTAATTGATTTGTTTCAGAGCACAGTGAGCGATCAGTATGCTGGCAACATTGATATACTATTCAAGGATGTCAAACAGTTTTTGGGTTAATTTTCTGGCAGAGGTTAGTTGGGGAAACTGCTTAAAATATGTACTGTTTTTGATTTTCAACTAAGTGCCTGGTTTTTTAAATATTCAGTGAATTAAAAGATATCTATTCCTTTGAATTTATAGTGTCTTTAAATTATCACACTGCCACTGGGGAGTTGCTTTGTGTATTCTGTGCATATTAACAGAATACTTTTACATGTGTTATGCACATGAGAATATTAAAGACCATTTTAAGAAGATAAAGTACTCCTATTGCAAAAAGAAAGCCAAGAATATGATCCACTGTTTAAAAAATTATTTTTAAAAGTTGCTTCAAAATCAAGAGTGGTCAAAACAAATCCTGAAAGCATCCATTTAAAGAAAAATAAAGCACAACTCCAAGAGGTTACTGTTTTGCCAGGGTTCTCACTTTAAAGGTTTTGCTTAAATAAATCCCAGTGAAATGACATTCTTTTATAGTGTTAAGAACAATGAGCGGGTGAGAAAATATATTATGACATAGTTAAACACAAGGCTATAATTTCTAAACTGCATAAATTACATGTTTTCCCTATTATGATACAGACAGCCAAACTGAACATTTTTGAAAGAAAATGACCAACGTATGATTAATTGCAAGCTCACAGATTTTGCAGCTTCAAGAGTAAATCAACTGCTAAGAAGTGCTAACTTGCTAAAATATAAACTAATTTTAGTCTCTAGATATTAAAATATAATTCATCTTCTTCCTCCATTGGGAAAGCTAATTAGAAATTGTGACTGGCAGAAGGAGGAGAACCCAGAGAACACAAGGATTAAGTTCACACGCTTAAAACCTGAGCCCGGAAAAAGTGGCCAGATTTTTTATCCTTTACGTTTCACATATTTGAGTTTCCTGAAACCAGCTTACAGTAATGGCTGCTGCCCAAATGTGCAAGTGACAGAAAAGAGAATTTGTGAAAAGAACACGTTTAGTTAACATAGAATGCTATAAATATAATGTGGAGATATAGAGAAATGGCCCATGGATTCCATTTGTACACTTCTCAAAAAAATGTGATTGTGCACACGTAACACATCTAACAGCTAAGGTTTTGGAAAGGCCATCAGATAAGTGGCAATTGTGTTTTGAACCTTTATATTCTAGGAAATCTCGCAAACTTGTGAGCAAGTCTTGACTTCAAGTTGGCCTTACCTGGGCTCTGAGGATTCTTTCATTGGAAGTTAAGGTAAACATTTACAGGGTTGGAAATGCATAATGAATAAATAGACTATCTTACTCACACATTCAGAACTCTCATTGATAATTTCATATCTCCTATTTTATATGGCTAGGGTCTTATTTCACAGAATTGTTATTTTGACACATTTTTTAAAGCATAAGTACACTATTAACCCATTTCACAGTATGAGTGTGAGATTTTTCAATTGAAAACAATGGACATAGCAGAAATGCAAAGGGAAGTTTCCTTACCACTATGATGATTTGGTGTGAATAAGTGAGTGAATTAGAATTGCAGTTTCAAGGAGCAACAGTTTTATAATAGTAACACATTTTTAAAAATTTGCCACTGAAAAAAGAGATTCAGGCAAACATTTCATAATAGAAATAGAAGACTATCAAATATGAAGTTGATATTCTATGAACATTAAAAAAATTCTTCAATGGATATTTTCATGTACATTTGAGTTAAATGTATAAATCTGACATTAAGATTAGTTGCAATATAGCTTTTAAAGAATAGCATGAATTTCCCTAAAGAATTTTCAGCAATTTCAGTATGCATAACAAGACAATGACTTTCTTGTTGAGTTTTATTTGAACCAAACTTACACACATTTCTTTCCCTGCCCTTAATTAGTAATGATTTTAACTTGCCAAGATTCCAAACTCTAAGGTAATATTCCTAATGAAAATAGTAATTGTGAGAGGCATTCTATGTAGAGATTAAAAACTAGACCACAAGGGTTTTATGTTGGCTCTTTTGGCTCTGCCGCTTCCCAGTTGTGAAATATTGGAGAAATTATTGAACATATCTGCCTTAGTTTCCTCACCTACAAAATGAGAAAAACAATAGTATATACCTAATAGCATTGGTACAAGTATTCAAGATATTAATACATGTTGAATATCTGGACTAGTGCCTGGCACATAGTATGTGATTAATAAATATTAAACCACATACATACCTCAAATATTATATGTTATAGTCAATGTATAACATGCATGAGCCTATGGAAACAAAATTTTCCTTCTTACGATAAGGTTTTTTGTCTTTGTGTCTTCAACATAAGGTAGCATGAAGCCAGGATGATCTGGTAAGATGAAATGAGGGAACAGGTATGAAAACTTGCACTCCTATAAAATCACACCCATGTCTAAGGATACATGTCTTATAGAGAATGGAATATATCACTCTGGTTTTTGGTTCACACCTAAAAACTCTGGTTTTTAGTTCGTTACTATAATATTTTATTCAGAGGTTTATGATTTAGCACAAATAACAGTATTATTTTTAAAGCACCTAACACTAATTCATCAATCATATAAAGATTAACAATTATAATATGGGCATTCTTCTCTAAGAAGGTTGTCCTTTTGAACGCCTACTTTGTGCCAAACACATGTATTTCAGTTGATGCTAATTATCACCACAATACAAAATGTTTAACATTATTATTGTTCCCACTTTGAATATGTATAAACATTTCCAGAGAGATTATTTAATGTACTCTGGGTCATAAACTTGTTAACAGTGGAGCCAGTATTCAAATGCAAATTTATTTAAGTTTAAAGCCAGTGTTATTTGTACCACATTATATATTACGGGAGATAAGAAAACAAGGTTTGAAATATGACTGTGCTTCTAAAAAATTAACTTTTCTGTTCTTTGATTTGGCAACCTGTAAAATGTGTGAAAGGTGAAAACACTGTATTTATTTATTTACTAATTTTTTAAGAAGCAGGGTCTTTCTTTGTCACTCAGGCTGGAGTTCAGTGGCGTGATCATAGCTTACTGCAGCCTGGAACTCCTGGGCTCAAGTGACCCTCCCATCTCAGTCTCTTGAGTAGCTGGGACTATAGGTGCACTACCAAGCCTGGCTTAATAATTTTTTTTTTTTTTTCAGAGATGGGGTCTTACTATGTTGTTCAGGCTAGTCTCTAACTCCTTCCATCTTGACTTCCCAAAGTGCTGGGATTACAGATACGAGCCAATGCCTGGCCCTACGGAAAATTTTAACTCAAGATTTTTAGTCAAGAACCTGAAAATACTGGGTAAAAGTAGCTGTGGATGTCATCTCATTTATCTGAAGTATACTTTTCTCACATTAGCTCTTTCAATTTCATTGCCTCATTAGATCATCAATGCTCTTAACTCAGTGTTCTCTGAATTGTATCAAATTATCCTAATTGTTCTTTGTAGCAGCACAAATCTGCTGCAGACTACTCTAACCCATCCGGGACCAATCCCTTGACATGCAGGACAAAATGAAAATGTCTTACATATGTTATTGAAATCTCAGAAAGAGTAGAAAAAAAGAATGGGGTAGAAGCAATATTTGAAGAAATAATGTTAAGATTTTTCAAAATTTAAAAAGTGTATCAGATTCAAAAATTCTGTAAACCCAAGCAGGTTGAACATAAGGAAAAACACACCTAGACACATAGAGAAAGATAGCTAGATACTGAAGACAAAGAGAAAATATTAAAAGCAGTCAGAGAAGAAAAGACATGTTACTTTCAGTGAAGTGGCAATGAAATGGACAGTTGAGTCTTCAACAGAAATGGTGGAAATAAAGACAATAATATTACATAAAATGCTGAAAGAAAATAACTGTCAACCTAGAATTATCCAACACAAATATAAATTGCACAAAGCAATGGAGATCAACCAAAAGGGTAAGTATATGGGTAAATATAAGTGGATTTTGATTAGCATTGGATATACAGAACAAAAATAGAAATGTTGGAGAACTTTATATGTATGTAGAGCTAAAATGCATGACAATAATAACATAAAAATTGAGAAAAGTAAATTGAATTAAGATATTTTAAAATTTTAGCACTCGGGAATGTGATAAAATTATTAATTTTAATAATAAATCAATATACGATAAATCAAGGGTGTATCTTCTAGGGTATCCATTAAAATAATGTTAAATTATGGAGGAAAAATAGAGAAGAAATGAAGAAAAAAGACAAGAAAAGAAATATAAGTAACACGAAAGGCAATTTAATGGAAACAAATAGATAAATAGTAAATACAAACCTAAGTGTATCATTATTTACTATGACTGTAGATGTACTAAATATTGCAATTTAAAAGACTGAAGTTGTCAGATGGCATAATATGTAGCAAGAAAGGAAAAGGTAAAAACAAGGAAGGAAAAAATACTAGCCAAAAGCAAAAAATAAACACAGAGAAACAAGAAAGAGTAATCTGCCTTGATAAAGCAAAGAGCTGTGAGTAGCAGAATTATACTAGAGTAGAAGTAACAAGAATGGGAAGAAGGAATCCCTTGAGAGTGGGGAAGCTTAATGAGAAAGTGACGTTATTATGAAGGAAGGAGAGAGAAATTAGTTAAATTTAGAAAAAAATGAATTAAAACAACATAGTAGTGTGTGGAAACTCATATAGGATTTATTAAAGCATGAATAATGCACTAACTTTTAAGTTCATTTTTGTTTCCAGCAGTGTTATTATTGAAGCTCATAATAATGACCAGTACTTATCAAAAAAAGGTTAAATTATGTTCAACATATGGTATTTTCAGAGATTATGAAATATGTTATATATTTTGGGAAATTTTCTATCCAAATAAGGAAGCAGTGCTGCAAAAAGTGATGCCTGTACATTAACTAGAAAATCAGGATCCTCTCCTTCAAGACTCTAATGGTGGCTCCTTCTTTTATGTTAGAATAATGAAGGACATGAACTTCATGGCATGGGGAACTAAGTTGGGGATATGAGAAACATTTAAAATCAGCTGATAAAAGAATGTGAAAATGGTCCTAAAATACGTAATAGAATTGTTAGAGTCATGTTTCTGAAAATTTGAAAGTCACATGAATTATCTGATGTTTCTGTTAAACTGAATATTCTTATTCAGTAGGTCTGTGGTGGAGTCTGAGATTTGCAACAAATTGTCAAGTGATGGACAACACTTGGGGTGGGCAGGTTGAGAGAACACAGAACAGAAGCTTCTTATTATAATAATCAAGGGTCAATGATGAAAATAACTTATTTATTTTATGAACATTGCCCCCATGGCTCTAAACTCTGTCTAATCAAAAGATACTCAATAGATCCCCAAAGGAAAAATACAACAAAAGAGCAGGCCATTCAGGAGATTTAGGAAACTTATAAAAATGGAACAAATATGCACTAAATTATTTCCACTCAGATAATTTTTAAGTGGGTTTGGAATTCTTATTTATTTCTACAAAGCAAAAGCCTTTTAATGCTGCAATTGTGTCTCAGAACTATCAAATTCAACTTGGAAAAACAAACGCTTCCTTAGAAAAATTCTTACAGGGAAGCTGCAGTCATTTTTTATTATGATTTCTAAACTATAATTCCTACCAAATTTCATATAAAATTAAAACCCAGGGTCATATAAAACTGCCAATCAAAACACTGGCAAATGAAAAATGCACACAGTAAACATTTGGGAAAATAACGTAGCAGTTTTCTCGTTTTATTAAATTTTGACTGAACAAATGGTAAGTGCTTTGGTATCAGAGAAGCTGCAAGAAGAAAAGGCAATGAGGTTGAAAGCAGTGTGTCATAAAGATTAAGATAACTGTATTCAATTATCTTACTTGAGTGTTCCCCTTACCCTGTAATACCCCTGTCCTCTGAACAAAACTTAATCAGTAGTTATAAAACCTGAAAATTTCTGGGAATTCTTCATGTTGCCTTAACTTTGTGACTTTTTAGCTCTGTCAGATAGTGTGAAGAAATCAAGAGCACTAAAATATAAAATAGTTTTTCTAAAAAAAATACCAAAAGTAATAAAGTATACTGAGGTATCTTAAAAGGAATCTGATTCTTATTAAAAGTTCTATTTATATAGGGTTTAAACCAATATTGTTTAAAACCAACAATCATCTTTCCATTTAATCCCATGGCCAGAGTAATGAGAGAAAAACTACATAAAAATATTAAAGTCAGAAATATGAAAATTTAGAAGAAAGACACTAATTTGCATCATCAGAATTGGGAAAATCTAATTAGAAGAAGGAAAATAGTAACAGAATCTTCAAATAATTTTTTGGAGAACTTTATATAAAGGTAAACATGAAATAAGAAACAATTTAGCACAACAGGGAAAAGAAATGTTGAATAAAATCCTGATGGAATTCTAACAAAATAAATATTATATTATAAAAAGAAGGAAAGGAGAAAAGTTCTTCCGGTTTGGAAATGAGAGGAACTCCTAGAAAATGCACTTTTTAATTCATAATTTTGGATATAGAATATGTGTAATAAGATAACTTTAAAATGTATTTTTACACTGCAATTAGTTTCTAAAGACCTTAGTTGACTAAAATAACAATCAAAACATCACCATTATCCTTCTCCACAGTTACTTGTACATAGCTACGTAACAGTTTTCTAGACCCTGAGAACCCAAAAAGTATAAAATATGGTCAAGTGCTCTAAGTAATAACAATGCAGTGGAATGGAGAATGTATCATCTTATTTATTCATAAATTTATTTCTTTATTCAATCTGTATCAGTGCAGCGAGTATCAATTTGGCACAAGAGGCCACTAGGGAAGAAAGGATGAATGCTATAAAGTTCTTGGCTTCAAGGAGCTTATACTTCAATAGGAAACATAAATCATGTGCATAAATTAGGTACAATTAGACGACATCAAATGATGGGTTATTCCTCTGTTAGCTGCAGAATCAAGCATAGGTATTGAGATAGGCCCCTGAAAATTTCTGGAAAGAGTATTGAAAGAGTTTTCAAAGAAAGGGAGAGATGATGTGCCACATGATGCCAGTGTTAGAACTGTTACTTATGGATGATGAATGTTTTCTTCAAGAAGTGGCTTAAAAGCCAAGTATAAAAAAGTTAATAAGGTTTGAACAGAATGATTAAACAGGGAAGAGTCATGTGGCAAAGTGAAGAGCAGGGACACCAAAATAGGAAAAAAGGAAAAGCATAAGGGAAATGGAAATAAAGGTGGCCATGATTTGGCTTGAGTATAAGAATGCATATAAAGAGATCTTCAATGGAGGTGGCATGTGAGTTCATACATTAAAATACATACTCTATCTCCTGCTAGCTCATGTATTTTTAATGTACGAACTTATAAGCCACATGCATATCAATGATAGACTGGATAAAGAAAATGTGACACATATATACCATGGAATACTATGCAGCCATAAAAACAATGAGTTCATGTCCTTTGCAGGAGCATGGATGAAGCTGGAAACCATCATTCTCAGCAAACTAACACTGGAACAGAAAACCAAACACCACCTGTTCTCACTTATAAGTGGGAATCGAACAATGAGAACACGTGGACACAGGGAACATCACATACTAGGGCCTGTCGGGGGGTGGGGGTACTAGGGGAGGGATAGCATTAGGAGAAATACCTAATGTAGGTGACGGGTTGATGGGTGCAGCAAACCATCATGGCACGTATATACCTATGTAACAAACCTGCACGTTCTGCACATTTATCCCAGAACTTAAAGTATAATTAAAAAAAAAAAAAAACATACTCGAAACACACCACATGCATGCACACCCTGCCAAACATCAAACAATGATATATAAAATATTTCATAAGAGAAAACAGTCAGATGTAAGAACAAAAGGAACATTTCTGTGAACCAGAAACTGTCAGCAATATAATCAGTAATTGCTGAAGTAGCTTGTCTCCCCAAGTAAGAAAGAAGAGTCTGGGAATTCAACAGGTACAATCTAATGGAAATTACTCCATCTGAGGCAGGAGATTATAGCAAGTATGGTTGCTTTCTGGCTGAGAAGTATCAATAGCTGCCCAGGCTGGCCTGTGACTGTTCTGCCCTCCAGGACATTCTCTAGAATTAGAGTCCAAAGAGACCAGTAGTATAAATGGAAGATTCTCAGATCTTAAATACTATGTAAGGAAGAGTGGAAATTGAGTGAGAAAAATAAAATCTCACTCAAGAAGAGCTTCCAAAGTAAAATTTCAAGAGACAAAAATAAAATAGAACATCAAGAAAGATAACACTCAAACAAAGGGAAACCAGAAAATAGAGCACATTGAAAATATTGAAAAATAAATATGTTTAAGAAAGTTAAAGAAATATGGATAGGAATATCATTAAAATAGAAAATTATGAAAGAGAAGTTAGCAGCTAGGAATAATGGAAGAGTGCATATGAAAAAGAACAAAGTAGAAATCATGTAAATAATCAATGAAAAAAAGATTACTGCCAAAAAGAGGATTACTAAGTTGAAAGATGGATGGGAAAACAATTCAGAACACAACTTCAAGAGATAAAGTTAAAAATATGACCAAAAAAGGCAACATCGTAGCAGAATGACAATAGAGAGAATGATAAGAAGCAAAGAGATAATGACTGAAGATTTTCCATAATTAAAGAAAACCTTAAGCTCTAAATTAAAAAAAAAACAAAAACAAAAAAACCCAGAATTTTAAAAATGCCCAGACACATTGTGTGAAACTGTAAAACATTATAAATAGAAATACTTAAACGTATCAAGAAAAAGGAGAATACTTACAGTAGACAAATAGATCAGCAGCACAATTCTTACTAGCAAAAAGATATAGCAGAAGATAGAATAATAGCTCCAAACCATCCAGCTAAACTTTTAAACGTGAGCACAAAATGCACACTTGCAGATTTATAAAGACAGCATTTGCCACTCATTGACCTTCACTGAGAGAACTACTAAGGGACTATTGATACTTCAGCAAGAAAAATACTCGTCCCGTTCATTCCATAGAAAATGCTTTACGAGCACAACCTATATGGTAGACATTGTTCATATGCCAAGAATAGAATGGCCAAAAAGAAAACCAAAACGAAATGCAAAGTCCTGCTATCAAGGCACTTTTACTGAAGTCAGGGAATGATGCAAACAAAAAGCAAATTACTTGCCCTCAAATAATGATGAGTACTATGAAGAAAGAACAATAAAGCAGAGTGAGATAAATAGTGAGAGTCTCATTGGTTGGCATGTAGCAGTCAGTAGTCCTTCACAATTTTAAATCCGATTGGTCTCTAACATTACCAGCCCCCCACCCCCACCCCCAGGATAGAGGCTAAGCCTTGATTAGGTCCCGGATCTCCCGGGGACCCCCTGTGCATTTCATTATATGCCATAGCTGCCGAATCCATTCTTCCTTTAAGGTCATCCTCTTTTGCGATTTCAGAAGAAGGCTTTGAAGGATATGCCTTTCTTAGCCACTAAGCAACTTATTCATTCACTTTCAGAATGTAGAAAATTGGGTGCCCAGAGGTGTTTTTGACCCTTTCAAACAGATTCAAACTCTTTTTGTCCAGTGCATGCTGGTAATGTGGTTGCCAAGAATTCTCTCAAAAACCTCATTGATTTTCCTTATGTTCGATTCAAGTCAAATTCAAATGCTAAAAGCCACACTCACAATTCTTTTGGAGACATATCTCTTTCTCTAGTATTAAAAATGGTATTTAAATGCATCAAATTTATGTGGGACCATTCCTTAAGCTTTCTGGGACCCCTTGTATACAGGTGAAAGCAACTACCAGACTTAGAAAACATAAATTTTATTAATATCTTAAATTCATAGGTCTTACCAAAGGGTGTTGATAACCAAACCCCTGATTTGGTCTTTGCACTGAGACCATATTTTACTACCAGTACCTGAATTCTGAGGCTGTCCATAAAGTTTACACATATTATGTAGTGGGAAACGATTTCCGTTTTCAACACTGAAATCTATGGATTCTCTATATTCTCTTTAAATTCTTCCTGTAAACCAGCCAATTGTTTTCTGGGTTTATTTCTGCTTTGTATTACCTTGTCAAATATAGCTAGTGGCTACCAGAGGAAAACTATTGGAATTCCAGAGGGCCAACCAAATCATGCAAGTCTCTGATCATGCAGTTATTCAGGTCTCTGATCATGTCACATCTTGTAACATCCCATTTGTACATCATCCCATATGACCAAACTCAACATCAATTAGACAGAGAAGTATACTTCTTTGGAGGTTGGGTGAGGAAAGGAGCAGAGAACATTTGTTGATCACTTATCATACAGTCAACCATACGTAGGAATAATAACTAAAGTTCTAAATCTTCACAGAGGATAGAAGATTCTACATATCAAAACAGATGGTACTGAGGCTGTAGAGAGTATACATAAACAGAGAGGAGGTTCTTGCAAAGGACTGTTGGACAATAGTTTAAAAATGACAGGGGTAGAAAAACACATGCATACTCCTCTTTATGGTCTCAAAAAAGATGAGGCAGAAAACAGTAGCTTCTTTTAGGGAAGATTTTAAAATAATTTTTATATACGAGGAACAGCCATTACGTGTATTCATATACATATGTCCACGGATGTTGAACCTAGAAGATTTTTCAAAGCTGAAAAATCAGTTTTTCAGTAGTTATCATCCATCTCCACCTTTGAGTAAGAAGTCTCTTTTATTCTGGGTGTCATATTAGTGGTCCTTTAAATATGCAGATATAAGACAATGCATATTCCCAGAGATGGGAAGAAGGCTAGGTCCTGAAATGTGGAAGCTATAGGGACCTGACTCAGTTGTTTTGATGTTAAATTTGAGCATGCGGGTTATGAGTGGACACTTCCTTTCCTTTCTTCTCACCTCTCTCCCTTCCTCCCTTTCTCCCTCTCTTTCTCTGCTTCTTTCTGTTTTCCTTCCTCCATTCCTCTTTTTTACTTTCTTTCTCTGTTTTTTTTTTTAATGTTTTATTATGAACCATATCTATAGCAAGTAAAAAGAAGAGAATAGCATAATGAGGTCCCATTGCATCTGTCACTCAGTTTTGGCATTTTCATTTCATGGCCACTATTGTTTCATCTATTCCCCAGTCATCTTCCTTACCCCAAGATTTATAGAGAAGTAACCCTAGACATACTATTATCTCATTCTAAATATTTCAGTAGAACTGCCGTTTCTGATAGTTGTATTTTGTTTTTTATCCACAAGCCTTCAGTAACATTTTGTCAAAAGTGAGCCTCTGGTGTGTATTATGCTATGAAAAATTATGATGGTGGCATGTGTCTGTAGTTCTAGCTAGTCGAGATGCTGAGTGAGGAGGATCGCTTGGGCCCAGGAGCTATGATCACACCACTGCACTCAAGCCTGGATGACAGAGAAAGACCTTGTCTCAAAAAACAAAACAAAACAAAACAAAACAAAACACAAAAAGAAACACTTGTCCACATTCAGAAAGAGTAGCTAAGGGGAAATTGTATCTTTTTCAGGATTGGAGTGGGGTTGTTGAGACAATCACCTGGAACAGAAGTTTGTGCATGACAGAGAGGGGATTTCAAGAGGGAAGGCCATCTCAGTAAGCAAGCAGTGTGGGGCATGAGAAGAAAGCCAGAGCCCAGGTCCATGAGAAATAGACCTCTTGGACAGTACTTTTCAAACTATAATCTGCTGTCCATTAGTGGGGAGTAAAATCAGTTTCCTGGGTAACACCACCAAAAAATAAAATAGAATAGGTTAGAATGGACTAGACTAGAATTGAAAATGCCCGTACACATAATATGTTTCAAGCTAACTGCAGTATTGTTTTTGCAAACTTCCACGTGGGTATACTGGGTCATGATTCATAACACACTGGTGACTGGTAATTATGGCTACAGATATTTGAAAAGCATTGCTTTAGAAACTCTTAGAAATTGCTCAGGGGCATTTTGGGAGGACCTGGAGTTTATGACAATACCTGTCATAGTAGGCCATAGAGACCTGTTGAGTTGGCTTCCTGAGTATAAGGACTTACTTTGTTCACTAATGTTTTTCTGGCTCTTTGCAAAGCGTCTGACACATGGTGGGTTCTCAATAAATATTTGCTTAACAAATTAATAAAACAAATAAATGTATTTCTAATTAACTAGTAGCTTTCCTTCTTGTGGTCATTTAAATGATGTAATTTTGTGACTCCACTTTCTCTAGGGCCTCATTGTTATCTGCATCTAGCTGCTGGTGGGGAAAAGAGCCCAGGTAGACATCCCTGCTCTTTAAAGCCTAGGCAAGATCTAGACTCAGGTCTATTCCAAAGTATAAAGGAAGCTGGAAAATAGAGTTCAGCTGTGTGCCCAGGAAAGAAAGAAGTAGATTCAGTAGACAAATGGCACAGTTAAATAAAGTAGTACATAATACAGACCAAATAAATAGTATGGTGAATGTTTTCTGTTCCAGTGAAATTGAGAGTAGTGTTTGAGAGGTTAATTGAAAAGATGAGTTAAAGAGAGGAAATTTTAAAAAGCTAACTTATAAATATTAAACATTGATTTTAACTTAAAAATGTAATTTATTTTTTGCCAATCATCCGTGCAGTTTGAACATTTAATATAGGTATTCCATTGGATATATCTTCCTTATAAAAATTATATCCATAGGGCAAACGATTTTCAGATTGATTTCTTGAAGTTGGAGTGAGAACTTGTGAATCAACTTGCATTCAGAATTCTTCTAGATTTTTATGATTTTTCAAACTATTTTTTCACTCATATATAAGCTGACATCAGATTGTTTTAAAAGAACTCTGATTAAATCTTTCCATCATTTTCAGTGTTTTAACAGAGACAGTTCTCTGTTTTTCTATATTCATTTCATAAGCTTAGCATATGAAATTATATAATTACAATATGCACTGGAAATAAGCACATTTGAGAGCAAACATCACTTATGCTTTGTAGGCATTCAACTAAATTTTTGGGTTCATCCCCGCTGGTAACCTATGAACACAAATATTCAGCATGTTGTAGGGAAAAGTCACTAGTTTTCACCAAAAGAATGGTGAGCAATGGAGAGTTGATTCAGGGGAGAATGATTGAGATGGCTTCACCTGTTCATAATTAAATATTGCTTATATCATCAATCTTTGTTGCTACACCCTTAATATGCTCTTACAATATCTATTGTATATGCATAAATATATAAAGGTCATATATTTAATATTTTTATGTTTTCTCTTGTTGCTATTCAAACAAAGCTGAATTATATTAGAATCAGTCTTGTTGGCTCACAGCTGTAATCCCAGCTACTGGAAAGGCTAAAGCAGGAGGATTGCTTGAGGCCAGTAGTTCAAGGCTGCCTGAGCTACAATAGTGCCACACCAGCCTGAGAAACAGAGTGAGACCCCGTCTAAATAAAAAATTGATCTCTTTGATTAATACATTTGTTTAGTGTGTGGATATTTTTGGTTATTAGTGAGGTTACATGTAAAGGCTTTTCTTAGTCTTGATAATAATAATAACATAGCAAAGTATTTCTTTTACACTTAGTCCCCAGGTTATATATGTATCAACTCATACAATAAGCAACCTAGGAGAAGAAATATTAGTATTCCTATCTCATAAAGAAGAAAACAGGTTTGAGATGTTGACTATTTTGTTACGATCAGAGAGCTAGAGTCTAGGTTTAAACTAAGATACTTTGATTCCGGCTGAGCGTGGTGGCTCACACCTGTAATCCCAGCACTTTGGGAGACTGAGGCAGGCGGATCACGAGGTCAGGAGATCAAGACCATACTGGCTAACATGGTGAAACCCCATCTCTACTACAATAATAATAATAATAATACAAAAAATTAGCCAGGGTGGTGGCGGGCGCCTGTAGTCCCAGCTACTCAGGAGACTGAGGCAGGAGAATGACCTGAACCCCGGAGGCAGAGCTTGCAGTGGGCCGAGATTGTGCCACTGCACTCCAGCCTGGGTGACGGAGCGAGACTCCATCTCAAAAAAATAAATAAATAAAATAAAAAACTTCGATTCCAAAGCCAATGCGCTTAACCACTGAATTACAAGTTTTAATCATAATTGTTAACTTTGCTTAGGTGCCTCATAAGTTGACTCAATTATTTAAGTAAGTTCCTGCTATCCAAATGTAAAATGGGGTACTACAGGCTGAAGAAACTATTTGTGAAGTCAATTGTTTAACCTTTATAGGTTTTTTATTATCCTTTTGATATGCCCTCATTTAAAGCATATAAATAATATATAATGTTTCTATATCAAGAAATTATTCTGATAATCCTTAAATATATAACCTTTATACCTTAATCTGTAATCTAGCAGGTCAGGGACTGGATCTCCTTTTGCTGATAGCTGAATTTTCTTATTTATAGCATAGTACCTGCTTCAATAAAGATTTATTTAAGAATACAGTGAGAGGTAATCCCAGCACTTGGAGAGGCTGAGGTGGGCAGATTGCCTGAGGTCAAAAGTTCAAGACAAGCCTGGCCAACTTGGTGAAACCCCGTATCTACTAAAAATACAAAAACTAGCCAGGAGTGGTGGCAGGTGACTGTAATCCCAGCTACTAAGGAGGCTGAGGGAGGAGAATTGCTTGAACCTGGGAGATGGAGGTTGCAGTGAGCCGAGATCACGCCATTGCACTCCAGCCTGGGCAACAAGAGCGAAACTCTGTCTACGAAAATAAAAAATGCAGTGAGAGGATGAATTAATGTTTTTTCAGTATAATATAAATATTTCCTGAGAATGGAATAGCATGTCAAAGGTAAGAAATTGTGAAATAGCAATCAATATTTTTAGTATCAGTTGATATCCTTTATTTAATCTTTTGCAATTTGTTAAGACTGATTCAGCAGTTAAAATATAAAACCTCAAATATTATAAAACTTATGAGGAGTAATATACCTGAAGGCTCATTCCCACTAAAACAAGGTTAGGCCTTAATAAGCATAAATAGAATAATTATGTTATTAATTATCTAAAAATTTATTCCAGAAAACTATCCAGTGATTATTTAATGCCAGTTTTTACCAAGAAGCATTACAATTTAGAAAATTCAGGATTACCAAATGTGTATGTTATATTTAAATCATACCTACTTCTATCTGAAAATCCATTGATTTAAACCAATATGAATTTGATATTCTATGAGTAAGCATTTCAGGAGGTAGCAAATGGCACACTCTTTAAAGATAGTCTAATAAAGAGACTCTAGAAAGGCATGTCTAGGGTTTAAGGGAACCACAAGAGATAATATAATGCCCCAGCACAGTAACTTGCATACCTTACTAGTAATAGCTAGTAACTAGTAACGACACTTTAAATGCCACCCAATGCCTGATGGTGAGAGAGGTAAAGGCAGTTATGGAGGGGGCTCTGGGCTGAGGGCTGCCTTGAAGGAGATTCTTGACCTTCAGATGAGGGATGCAGTTTCCCTTGACAACCCTACATTACCTCACTCTCATCCACCCCTTTGATCATCTACTTAGGCTTCCTATATGCCTAAGCCAAAGGGCAAGTGTTCTCCTTCCTACTGTCAATACAGGATAGTTTTGCCTCTGAAAAGCAGGGTGGGTCACGGTTGAAAGTAGACTGGTTGGCACAAGCAGAAGAGACGTAGCATGGGGGCTAAACAAAATTTTTAAATTATTTTGGAAAAGATAGTCAACCTCATTATTGTAATTTTAATTTACTTATTTATTTTTATTTTTATTTTTATTGTAAAGATGAGATCTAACTAAATTGACCAGGCCGGTTTCAAACTCTTGGCCTCACAAAGTGCTGGGATTACAGGCATGAGCAACTATGCCCTGCTCAAATTTTTTTCAACTTAAGAAGTCCTTTATAAACTGTATTCAAAGAATAATTTCTAGCAAGCACTTAGATTTTGCATTGTGTAAACTAAATGGGAAAATAAATACGGCAAGCCTATATATGAAGGTATTTTTAAAATGATATTTTAAATATCATTTACATGTACATTATCATTTTAATGTGTTTGCAAGGGTGTGGAGAAAAGGAAAGTCTTGTGAACTGTTGGTCGGAATGTAGATTGGTACAGCTGTTATGGAAAACTGTATGGAGGTTTCTAAAGAAATTAACAATAGAACTACCATATGACCCCGCAATACCTCTTCTGGGCATTTGCTCAAAGGAAATTAAATCACCATCTCATACTGATGATGACGTTCTCAAGTTCATTGCAGCATTACTAATAATAGCCAAAATATGGAAACAATCTGAATGTCTGTTGACAGATGAATGAATAAAGAAACAGTGGTATACAGTGGAATATTATTCAGCCTCAAAAAAGAACGAGATCTTGCTTTTTGTCACAACGTGGATGAGCCTGCAGCACATTATGCTAAGTAAAATAAAACAGACACAGAAAGAAAAATACAATATGATCTCATTTATATGTGGATTCTTAAAAATAAATTTAAATATACAAAAATAGAGAATAGGCATGGTGCAGTGGCTCACACCTACAATCACTTTAGGAGGCCGAGGTGGAGGGATCACTTGAACTCAGGCATCTGAGGTTACAGTAAGCTATGATTGTGCCACTGCACTGCAGCCTGGGCAACAGAGCAATACCCTGTCTTATTTTTTAAAAAAATAGGTAATAGAGAATAAATAGTGATTACCAGGTGTGGGGGGTAGGCGATGTGTGTAGGTGGGAAGGAAATGGCAAGACTAGGTCAGAAAATAAAAAGTAGCAGATACTTAGGGAGATCAATTCCAGAGATCTAATGTGCATGAAGACAATAAAACTTTATTGTGGTCGAGATTCCTGCTAAATAAGCAGATTTTAGCTAATCTTGCTACAAAAATGAAAAAAACGGGTAACTGTGAATAATGGAGATGTTAATTTACTTCAGTATATTGTAACCTTTTACTATCTATTTGTATCCCATAATATGTTCTATATCTTAAATATACATAATTCAATTTATTATTTTTGTTTTTCCTATTTTTTTTTTACTATACTTTAAGTTCTGGGATACATGTGCAGAATGTGCAGGTTTGTTACATAGTTATACATGTGCCATGGTGGTTTGCTGCACCCCTCAACCCATCATCTACATTAGGTATTTCTCCTAATGCTATCCCTCTTCTAACCCCCCTACCCCCAACAAGCCCTGGTGTGTGATGTTCCTTGCCTGTGTCCATGTGTTCTCATAATTCAATTTATTTTAAAAAATTTTTAAGTGATACTTTTGAAAAGTGTAGTGGAGAATCATTAATTGATTTTAAAGAAAACTTTATCAATTTCCTTTTAATTGACAAAAATTGAATGTATTTATGGTGTACAACATGATATTTCAAAATACGTATACACTGTGAAATGGCTAAATCAAGCTAATTAATATAAGCATTGCCTGACATACTTACCATTTATTTATAAACAGAACAATTAAAATAACAAATATTGATGAAAGGAATAATACTTTCCTTGCCTAATCCACAAGGTTACAGTGGGATTAAATAAAATGTCTATGAAAATGACAAAAATTCTATGCAAATGTAAGTTGTCTTTTTTTAAGCGAAGAAAGCAACCCTGTAATTATGCTCTTCATTTTTTCTTCTTTCACTGACATTTCTGAGAATGCACAATACTGTTTCTAATAATCCAGTTAAAATGCAATCCAATCATTATGATATGATGTGGTAAGTATGGGAGATTAAATCTACATCTGGATGAGGGTTGGGTAAGGCTTCAGAGAGGAGGTGACATATGAATTGCATTTAGAAGGCTCAATAGGAATTCAGCAGGGTGGCCAAGAAGAGGCTTTCAGCAGGAGAAGGAACACAAGTAAAGGCATGAATGTTTGTCACTCCTCGGCTTATTTGGGAAAGAAGGAGACCAGGGTTTCTGGCATAGAAGATGTATAGGATGCAAGAAGTGGCAGAAGAGGCTGAAGAAGATGTATTAGTCTGGATTCGCCAGAGAAACAGAACAAATAAGAATATATGAAGAGATTTACTGTGGGAATTGCCTCACGTGGATATGGAGGATGGGAAGTCCCACAACTGCAGCTGGAGGCCCAGGAAAGCCGATGGTGTGATTCAGTCCAAGTCAGAAGGTCTGAGAATTGGAGTGGGATGGGGGACTGATGGTAAGTCTCGGGTCGGAAAGCCTGGTAACCAGGAGTGCCAATGTCTGAGGGCAGGAGAAGATGGATTCCCAGCTAATGAAGACAGAACAAATTCGCTCTTCCTCTGTTTTCCTTATCTATTCAGGCCCTCAACAGATTGGACAATAGCCGACTACATTGGTGAGGACAGATCCTCCTTACTCAGTCCACCAATTCAAATGCTACTCTCTTCTGGAAACATCTTCACAGATATACCCAGAAATTTTTACCAGTTATTTGACCATCCTTTAGCCCACTCAAGTTGACACATAAAATTAGCCATCATAGAAGAATTGCATCCAATTATCCAGGACCTTTGTACCCTGGATAATTTATATAGTTGTATATATAATATATTACTGTATATATAATACATATGTTATACTATTTACTACATTACTGTATGTATGCTATATTATACTGTGTATATATAATATATGTTATATATTTCTAAATATACACTATATTACCGTACAGCAGTGGTTTTAAACCTAGGTTTCATTTTATAACTTTCTGGGAGCTCTTAGAAAATACTAGTGCCTGTGACCAATTAAATTAAAATGTTTGGAAATGAGGACCAGGCACAGTTCATTTTTTTAAAATGATTAAGTGATTATAATATGCAGCTGGTGATCAGAACCTGCATCGTTGAATGAATAAGAAGACACATCAATATCTTCAGTCAAGCATTGTTTTTCTTGAGCAAATAGGCCCGTGCACCAGCTGCCTCCTGTGTACATCTTCAAGCTTACATCATCCTGGACATGGAACAGATGCCTACCTCACATTCAGAACTGCATCATCATTTCTCACCATGTCCCAAATACACACTTTGTATAAAATTCTCTATTCTTGTTAATGTCACCAAAATGCATCCAGTTCAAAGACGCCTTAGTCATTCTTGAGTCCTTCCTACCACAATCACCATATCCCTTTGTCTGCCTCGTAATTACTCATCCAGGTTGCCTAACTTCTCCCTTATCGTGCCACCACTGCCCTATGCCAGACCTCTATTTCTTCTCACCTGGACAGTAACTGGCATCCTAACTGCAATTTTGTTCCAGTTCAATCAGTTTTCTATATAATTGCCTTAGTGACATTTCTAAAATATAGATCCACAAGTCATTCTAATATCGAATACCCTTTGATATTTTCTCATTAAAAAAATTCAAAACACTTTAACATAAATTGAAATACCTTTAAAACTACTTCACTTCCTGCTATCTGCCTCTTTCCCTTTGTTGCACTTCTCAGTAGGATGTCCACACACACTGTTCCTCTCACATGAAACCGTACACCTGCTACCCTTTACCTGGATAATTCAGTTCATCCGTCAACTATTCTTTTCAGGTATTTATGCTTTACTCTCTGGGACCACAGAAACCTAGAGTACCCTTATCAAGGCATGTATTGGGCTATATTTTAACTATTTGTTGAATTTAATATTTTACTCACAGGATACAAAGTTTTGTAGTACAAGGAAAACTTTCTTTTGTTCATTGTTTGTGTTCCCAAAGGATAATGCAGTTATTGACACAGAGAAGGCATTGAGTAGTTGCTGAATGGATGAATGAATGAATGTGCTAATCTTGGGGATGTAATGGTACAATGATGTGCAATACTCAGGTCCTGTCCATTAGAAGTTTAGTCTAATGGGAAGCAGACAAGTAAGTGGAAAAACATAATGTAATGCGATAAGTAATATTTTAGGTAAAAGCTATGGGTTTCTATGGAATACATAGGAGTGGCATCTAATTCAGCCATAACAGGGGTTAAGAGAGGTTAGTTAAAGATGATTTGGGTGAAGATTTAATATCTAAGCTTATCCCCAAAGGCATAAGGAATTGGTCAGAGGAAAAGGAAAGAGCAAAAATTTTAGGACACAAAGAGCAAGTTGCTAGCAAAGGCCAGGAGAAAGAGAAAGCAGCCCAGGGAGGAGGAACTCCAAGTATTGAAGCATGGCTGAGGCTTTGGAGGGAAACAGTAGGGAGAGAGAAAGGGAAAGAGCTGGCAGATCCCATATAATGAAACGGATGTGCATTTGGGACTTGATCTTGACAGCCAAAAGCTAGTAGATAACATAAGCAGGCACTTGACATGATCTGACATGATTTTTTTGGAGTGATCATTGACTGCCTCCTGGATATTTTTCGAGGAGGGAACAGCTAGAGGATCAGTTAGCAAACCTGGGTGGTTCCGGGAAAAGGTAGTTCCAGTGGACATGCAGAGATGAGAACTAATGAAGAGGTATGAATAAGGAAGCCTCACTAGGACTTGATGATTGATAGTAAAAAGGGAGCATAAAAGAGGATGGAATAAGGCAAAAAGACTGGTTTCTGACTTGGGCTGAAATATAATGGATATCAGTACCATCCTTTGAGATGGAAGTGGCTGACAAGGATCAGACTTTGGGAAGAAGACACGTTCAGCTTCGGGCCATTTGCCGGCAGAAATGTTAGTTTGCCCATAGGATATAATTATGGGTTAAATTGTGTCCCCTCAAGAGACACTTGTAGAAATCTTACACCCTACTAGCTCAGAATGTGGTCCTTGCAGATGTAATTAAAATGGAGTTGCTGTCATACTGGGGTAGTGGTCCCCTAATCCAATACAATTGGTGTCCTTATGAGAAGACGGCCAAGCGAAGGCAGGCACAGGTAGAACACCACGTGAGAGCAAAGGATTGTGGTGATGCATCTATGAGCCAAGAAGCACTGACAAGGATTGCTGCAAACCATCAAAAGTTAGGGAGAAGCAAAGAAGTATTCTCCTCTAGGGGCTTAGGAGGGAGCATGGCCCTGTCAATACCTTGATTTCAGACATCTAGCCTCCAGAACTATGAGACAATAAATTTCTCTTGTTTGAAGACATCCAGTTTGTGATATTTTGTTATAGCAGCACTAGGAAATGCATATAGATTTTATGACAATACTACTTAATATTTTTGAACATTTGCTATGTGCACATTTCTGTTCTAAGTGATTTATGTGTATCAACCAATTTAATCCTCCTGGCAACTTTATGATGTAGGTACCAATATTATAAAATATTAATGATATATAAATTATTATTAAAACAGGCAGGAAAACAAGTTGAGTAAAATAAGAAAATTGTGGAAATTTTCTTATTTTCAGGAATAAAAATAAATTTTATTTTATTTCAGAAAATAAAATTTTCTTATTATCAGGAGCTGCTTTGGATGACAGAGGTCAGTGGGTTTCCTTTAATGCAAAAATCAAAACAAACAAGCAACTCTACAGTGAGTGATACCTAAATCTAGCAACTGTGTAATGTAACCATTTGTTTCCATGTTTCTGGTTGTCTCACCAGGTGCTAATGACAGAGACCAACATGGAAGGAAAGGAGTGAATTCTCCCTCCAGGTGCCATAGATGACATCTTTTTAGATGGATCTTTCGGTTTGCCTTTATGGTAAGAAATGAAAGGGGCAGCTGATGCATTTAGATGAAACACAAACAAGCATGTTTGATTGTTTGATTTGTTTGGAAAGTTGTCAGCTTTATAACCATGTGGCTGATTTTCTTGAAGGACAGAGTCTCTTCCTGCCCCTCTGCCTAGCCCTATCCACAACCAAATGAACACTTTAGGCCCCATGCTCTGTGGGTGGTTGCCTTAGGATTTGATTTCCTTCCTGCCTAACTGTTAGGGAAACACATTTTCTCAGAAATAAATCCCCATCGTAAGTGTATATATGAGTTGAGCCTGTAAAGTTATGAGATGGGATTTTTCTTGTGGTTTGTGGAATCAGTTTTAGAAGCTGAGGAAACAACGGAGGTGATTTAGGCTGCCCAGATGGATAAGTTGTAAGAGATAATTTATGTGATGCTGAGATATGTGATAGAGTTGAGATGATGTAAATGAAGAGATTTTGGAAAGTAGAAAGCACTACATAAAGACATTCCAACTCAGAGTGGTTAATAATCACTGTGTTATTCAGCACATTGACTGGGAATTAACTTATTTTATAGAAGCCTTGTATTTCAAGTTAAATGTTATCCAAAAGAGCATTTTAGGAAGTGATTTGTATTTCATCAGGAGTAGTCTTCTGGTTTTCATTATGATTTTAATATTACTGACAATTCATATTTGTTTTAGCTGAGGAGGATGTACACAGTGTTACTTGCACCTTTTTCCAGAGCTGTTGCAATGTTCTACAGGCAAGCATTAATTCAACTTTGCTAATGGATATAAAGGCACAGAAAAGTTGAGAGTGCTTCGTGATATCACACAGCAAGGCAGCAGCAGGATAAGGTTAAAACACACAAGCCTTGACCTTCAGTTATATGCTCACATATCTTGAACATTCCCTCTTTTACTGAACATTTTAAAACGTTGTTATTTATACTTGAATAACGGCCTAATTAAAGAAACTAGAGCTCAATTTTCAGCTTATAAATTCTTCTGAACTGAACTCCAAGTAGAGCCAGGAAATGATCACACTAGCTAATAGATGCAGCAAAAGGAATCATGCTATTGTGCCTATTAATATATGGCTGACAATGAAGATAATCACAAGTTTATGTACTTTTCATTAAAAGTTTCTCATATAACTCTGTAATACCAGATATTGGTATATTCATATTCTGGGAACACATATGTTTAAGTGTCATTCTGCTTTTTAGCGATGATTTTTATTGTCCAAATGCCCAGATATTTCTTTGGGATGTGTGTTCAGAATCTTGAAAAGTGAATTTGTGGCCGGGCGGGTGGCTCACGCCTGTAACCCCAGCACTTTGGGAGGGCGAGACGGGTGGATCACGAGGTCAGGAGATGGAGATAATCCTGGCTAAGACAGTGAAACACCGTCTCTACTAAAAATACAAAAAAATTAGCCGGGCGAGGTGGCGGGCGCCTGTAGTCCCAGCTACTCGAGAGGCTGAGGCAGGAGAATGGCGTGAACCCGGGAGGCGGAGCTTGTAGTGAGCCGAGGTGGCGCCACTGCACTCCAGCCTGGGTGACAGAGCGAGACTCCGTCTCAAAAAAAAAAAAAAAAAGAAAAGAAAAGAAAAGTGAATTTGTAGGTAGTTGTGGACATATGGAAGTAAGGTAGCATTGGGAGTTGATGTCTGAGGAAGGTATCTTTAGGGAAATGGCATCACCAACTCTGGCTGCAAATATATTTTTATTGTTGCTTGTGATGCCATTGTCCTGGACAGAAGGAATTTCTATTTGCACTCACCAAAGAGACTGTAGCAGAGAATAATGGGGATATTGAGTACTACTTAACCAAGATGTCTTGTTTGTATTCATTTATTTGTTTACTTACTTATTTGTGAACAACTGGCATCGTTTGTTACCCTGTGTAGGGATGTTCTGTCAATTGTCAATGTGTTTGCTCTATTTCATGAATGGGTATATAACATTCAAAGCATTCAAAATTAACATGGTCATTTTTATATTATTATTCATTTAAGAATAAAAACAATAAAATAAAATGACAACAATGAATTGATGTCACTGACACTATTTGGCAGGGATGGGGTGGGGGAAGAACCCAACTGGTTGAATGAGGGTAATGTTACATTATTCCTTTGAAATATTAACAGAAAAGTTTGGGGGATAATTAGGTACACGCTACAAAAAACTCTCTGGACTCTATAAACTTCTATGTCTTTATGTCATACTACTTTGAAGCATCTAGAAATTATGTTTGTCATTGAGGAAGAAGGAATTATTATAAATTACATATTATAAGTTTAAAATAGCTTCAAACACAAGTACTAATGATATGAGTAAACTAAGCTGAAATAAAATAAAATTGTATATTTACATACATGCATATATACATATATTTCTTTTAGGTTGAGTCATCTTTTTGAAATGTTACCTTCTAAATCATACTAAGAACAGCATATCTTTAGGTTATGGTTTATTCTTAACTCAGGAAAGTTACAAGTTACATTGGTTTTAAAAATATAATATTCCCTTTTCTTCATAATCATTTCACTTCCACTAGCTAATAATACCAAAGCATATAGATGCCCATGTTTCAATCCTAAAAATACTGTTGCCTCAAATGAACTCCAAAATATGCACACATCTATGCTGTCAATCAAAGATGAAAATGTTGGTATTGATAGACCCTACTCCAAAGTATTTGAAACTTATCACAATTACATTTTAAGGTGTTTGCATCTCATTTAACACTTGCATTATAATCAATAGTTTCTCAAAACGTGTCAACAGTATTGATATATATTTTGGTCCTACGTGCTGCTATGAATTTGGGAAGCACTTATTTGACTGTGGAATGGCAAATTGGTATGGTTACTATTGTGAACCTTTTCGTATGCTTTCTCATTTCCAATACAACAAATGCTTGTATGTCACACCTGATGCAGCAAAAGATCCAAATAAGACTCTTTAAGTTTTCATTGTGACTGTCATGAACATAATAATGTGTTATTCTTTCTGCTTCATTCACAACTCTGTAGATTGGGGGATCAGAATTTAGCTGGACATGATGCATATGATACATGAGAACACAAGTTAATTTGTACTACACTGACTCTACAGTGCTGACTAAAAAAAAACACATATTAAATTTACATATTAAATTCGTTTATCCAAAATAAAAATGCACAGTGAGGCCAAAAGAAAAAAATGCTTAGAAAAGATTCAAAACCTTAAACAAATTGCTTTTAATTTTAATAAAAACTGCCCAGATTCCTCTAACTTGTCACTTCAAACATAATTATTAAGGTCATCTGTGCTGCCTAAAGAAGAAAAGTATATCATAATTACTGAGATCAGCTCCTGAATTGAGCATGAAAACTTAGACTCTGACTGTCCAACCAAACTAGCCAATTCTGAAAGAATACTAAAATCAGTTGAGAGCAAAAATTAATTAAACAAATATTTGGACAAGTACTAAAAACACTTTTTTTGGGGTGGACTTTTTCATATTGTTATAATGGTAGGGTTCTTGATACAACCTTAGTTTCTGATTTTTCAAAATATGCTATTGAGCACTGTGGCTTTGCAAAAACCAGTATCCATCACATACCAAGGAGGTATAAATTGTTGGTCCCCACCTAGAATGTAGACTATCCTCAGGAACCAGACCTATGAATCCCAGTGCATTTTTAGATGAGGTGGAGGTGGCTATGCAGCAATCCTGATGGTTTGATGCACTACTCACCTTTGATGTCAAAGCCTAAATATTAGCTAAGGTTTTTCATCAAATGCTCCATCTTTAATGGACTTTCTCCCTTTCCAAGACAACTTTTGAGAATAACATCTTCTGTTTTGCAGAAGCCTGGATAGGTTTAAAAAATACCCATTTGCTTATGTTAGCTTTTTGCTTTTCATAGCAAATTCCCTATGGCAAGTATATCATCTAGATGACTCTGAGTGTATGAGTATGTGTGTGCATGTGTCTGTGTATATGTGTGTGTATGCTCACAGATATTTTAAATTACTCTTTTCCTCAAATTCTAAGAAATCAGAAGATTAAATGATTTAATTATATAGCCTCCTATTTCCCAAAATCTTATAAAATGTCAACATCTCCTGTTTGGTCTTTGCAAACCTGATCTCTCTCATCCTTAACCCATTTATGAACATGTCTATTTTGCTTGGAACTTTGGGAGCTGACGATAGTCACCCAAATAACCTGTTTCCTTGGTTAGACATGCTGTTTTATATGCTGGTAATTATTAGGTGATAAGAGATGAAATTAGAGAAGTGAAAAGATGAAGTTTGGCTAGAAAGGTGCTTTGTTCTGTTTATTTTAATTTTATGGAAATTAAAAGGTACCACTGACTCATTTAGTGCTCCTTAACATTGTGGACTGCCTTAGTGGAGGGTTTTCCCTTGTTCTCACATTACACACATGCACACACACGCACACACACACAAACTAGATGCTCAGTTACTATTTATAGACTATCATCTGCCAGGGTCTTTGAAATTTCTGTTTTGCATTAAAGACAAAGAATTCCTCTTTCTGACTGCTCATTGAGGGTTTCCTGATACAAGAACATAATTAACTCTTTACTGGCCTAACTAATTTCTGCATTTTAAAAAGTAGCCAGATATGACAAAAGTGGAGCACTCAATCCACAGGGTGGCCATTAACTGCACTCCGTTACTGTATGTTCTCAATTCAGACCACAATTACTGTCAGGGAATTGCACTGGAAGCTCCTTCTTGTACGCAAACAGGAATACTATTCATTAAAGAGCACTTTCAATAAAATACAATCTATATTTTTTAATGAATATTTGAGAAAGAAAATACAATCTTGGGTTCAGAAACCTGCAATATGGTTATTATTCTTTTAATAACATAGACTTTCTCATGTACATATACTGACAGACGTAGAAGAAGGAAGCAGAAATGAGATGGCGGGCTTTAGCTCAGAAAAAATGAAAAAGACGAGCCACAGTAAACTAAGTCAATGTTAAATAAGGATTTCCTCAACCACCTACAGCAGACACAGCTTTCTATGGGTTTTATTGATGTCCCTGGGATAGTAGATTCCACTTAAATCTTTCAAGCCCAGTTAAATATGGGAACATGAGACACTTCAGAGACTGAAAAAACCATGAAGCCCATCAAAGACTATCCCCCGCTCTAAGAATTTGCCACTCCACACCAAATTCTTTTTCCTGTTAATGTATTTTTAATTTTAGTGACTGTAGTTTTCGTATTTTTGGACTGTTGGTTCTGATAAAACACCTAGTTGCAGTCCCTAGGAAATGTTTAATGCTCAAAATTGCCTACAATTATTTCCTTTTAATGAACTTTAAATATGAGTCAGTACTAAAAAGAAAGACAGAAATAGCAGTGTGTGTGTGCATACACACATAGGCACACACACATATGTATATACATATATATACACACACATATATTTGTTAACAAAAAAGAAAAGCTAGTAGACTTGTTAAATGCAAGAGTAGTTTGCTCTGATAGCACCCCTTTGGTAGTCCAGCTACATTGCCAGTGGCTTCAGAGAGCAAAAGAAGCACTCCATAGACTGAGAGTGTTTCTCCTTTGATAAAAAAAAAAAAAAAAAAAAAAAATTCCAAGAATTCTGCTACTCAAACCAACCTTCCATTGAAAAATCTAAATTGTGCTTTCCAGAAAACAACTGGATTACAATTCTTTAAGGAATGGAAAATAGGTGGAAATAACCTATTAAAGTATAATCAGCTGCCAAGGGGAAAAATGCAACATCTTAAAGAAGAGGCAGATCACTAATTTAGAGTCTCCTAAAGAAAACTCGTATATAAAGTCCAGAATTCATACTGAGTTATGTCATTTAAAATCATATCATGCCGCTTTCATTCTCTGACTCCCCACAAAAGAAACTGAGTGCCAGTTATCCAGATTATTATCAATATCCTGGTATTAGTTTTGAATCATGTTTTAACTAATAAGATGATGAAAACTATGAAGTAAATTCCCCCAAAATGAACACGGTGTTTCCTCCCTTTTGTTTTTAGTTTGGTTACCTAGGAGAACCAGAGTTCAATAACACACTGATTGAATATTTGAGAATAGGGACATAGTAAAAATATCTTTCAATATTTCCTAAAGCAGGTTGTTTCTCCTCTTGCCTATCATTGGCAAATGGAAAAGGATTTAGAATTTCAGAGACAGCACTTTGCTCATGTGTGCCAGTCATGCATGGAGTGAAATGTGTTAACCTTTAAACAATTTGGGAGTGGATGCAGTTAATAGGTAAGACAGATAGTTACAAAGTCCTGATTAACTACAGAGCGCATAGACATGTGTATGGTGAAACTTGTATATGGTGAAAGGTAAGAGACAGCAAGGATTATTTACCATTCTAGAGAACAGGTCCTAGGGAACAGAATGAGGAAATTCTGAACAGCAACATTGCCCTCTTTTGGTAAAACAGTGTACAATATGTTTACCTCACTCGCAGGTGAAAGCATTTCTTCAGGACACAGACATTTTCCACATGAAGAAAAATGACACAAACTAAAACAAACCGCAGAGAGGGAAAGAGTTCACCTATATGCCTGTAAGGTGGACGGAATTTGCATATAGAGTAAAGACACTTGAAGTGACAGGCTAACAAAGAAGCTTTTAGACTCAGTCTTTCTGGGGTCCAGTTTCAGTGACTGCCGGATTCTTTAACCCTTGTATTTATCCTTGACTGCTTCAAGCCGTCTGCGTTGTAATCAGAATCATGTAGCCCTCGGAATGTGAACAAATAAAACAGGAGCTGGTTCTTTTTGAGTCCCCAGTGCTTAAAGATGCAGGGAGTCTGCAGTCTGAGCGGAAGTCACTGAATAAAGAGCCGTATCCCGCAGAAAAGACGTCCCCAGCAGTTTGTGCTTTGTGGCTCTAATGAAGCCTGCGATGATTTAGGACAGTGAAGGAAAGGGGCTTGATTGCATCAGAAAAGGAAAAGAAAACTGTCAGGACAAGACACAATGTTAAACTAATTACTTTTATTCATGCTGTAGGTGCCAACAGCACTCTTTAAATAATACTAATTTCAGGCTTGTCTCCATCTCTAATTTCCTCTCTGTTTTTCAACTTAGAGTCCTTCTCTCGCTGGATCCGTGTTACGGGATTTTTCTACGTGATACTTCTGGAACTTAGGGATGTCTAGTGCAAATGCAGACTCATTGAACCAGTTTAGAAGATTATTTATTATATTTTTCTCTTCCTGACTAGGATATTAATCACTGCTAGTCACCTTTGCTAGCTTACGGGCTAAATACATTTGAAGGAAGTTATCAGTTCCCTTTAATGATCACAGTCCTTTTAGGGACTAGGACAAAGCAAGTTCATCTTCTTTTCCTCAGTAGTTTGAGAAAAATTTTACTTCCTGAAGGAAAGGTAGCATTATGGTCCATTCTTTAGCATTTAATTTATTCTCACTAAATAAAATACTAGTAAAGAGCAACGAGTTTCTGAAAGTGAAAATGTAACTGTAAAATAAATAATTACAGTCCTGGAGTAGGAAAGGTAACTCAGATTTGTCTTTGTAAACTGATTTTTCTTCTTCTCATTCTTGTGATTTGGAATACCTGGATCATTATGTATATGTTATCATTATTTTCAGAGTAGGGTTTGACAGGACTTATGAGTTTAATGTTTAGGTCACATTTTCTTCATAGAATTCATTTGCCAAAACAGTGCTGGAATCACTTACTATACCAGGACATTGAATTACATTTAAAAATTCTAAAAAAAATCTTTTGAGCTCTTTTGCAATCAATTTAGAAAACCTTAAGTCGGTTAATGCTATTAGTGCTAAAAGTTTACAAACTGCTTTCATATAAATCATACTATTTTATCTTTACCCAGTGAGGTAATTAAAGGTCTATTATTGCCTTCACTTAGCAGATAAGGAATTTGGAGATCAGAGAGTTAACTGTCTAAGAGCACACAGAATGTTGATGGTGAGGTTGGACTCAAATCCAGAGTTCTAAATTTAATTTTTCTGCTCTTTTACTTTTCCTCATATGTGAGCCTGTATAACTTATTTCTCTACCTGCCTGAAGGCAAAGCTAATGGAAATCTAGCCCCTTAAAGCCTCCAAATAGCATGTGGAGTTTGAAACTAAAGTGGATAAAAACATTTTAAAAATGAAACTGAAGTTGGGCCTTCCTATTCACTCCTGTTTAGACAGATTTAGAACTCCAACATTATCTTAATGGAAGCACATTTTATAGGAAACCACATTCTACGAGGCGAAAACAAAGTTTTTACTTTCTTAATTCCATCTACAATTTTGGTATGCTTCAAAGCAACAAATGAATCTATCCATTAACATGCTTGTTCTGTCACGATCAAATGGACGTCTCTCCCACATCCAGTGGCACCTCTCTAAGTTGTAGCTATCAGCCTTTGCAGGATTTGTAACTGAAGAAAAGGAAGCTAATCTTCCAATAGCAGGATTTGAGGGGCACACAGGTGGCAAAAGCAATTCTATAGGTCTGCCACCAAACACAAACAGCACTACAGGTAAGCCTTCCTAGACAGTATTGTTCAGTTAGACCGTATTTTCACTGAATTCCCCTTTGAACCTAAGGAATTTGCTTACTATTACCTGTAGAAGAAAATGTCCTCATGCAAATTTCTCCTGGCCAAAATATGCAAGCCTTTATTATGGTAAGAAAGAGCCAGTTCCCTGTAGCCATCTATGTCTTTCTGCATGAATGTGTTCATTGACCTTTGAGGCCAGCAACATAATTGGGGAGTGGGGGGGAAAAGAATATTATTTCTTCTAGGATAAAATAAGAAAAAAAAAATCAGTAAGTTTGCTGCTTTTTACATCTGGAAAGAGAAACAAATTTTTCCTGTCTCTGTGAGTGCTGACATCCACATACACTATAGATTTAGAGTAACTTGTGGGCTGTTTCATTTTCACATAGGAAATATAATTCAAGTAAGATTCAAGTGACATTTTCCAGCATGATGCTCAAGTTATAAATAATAATGGTTCCCAGCATTTTTTTTTCTGGATCAAAATGAATCCAAAAAGATTCACATAGGTATTGCTACTGTAATTTAATCTATTGATCAAATAGGAGTGCTTATGCTAGTGACAAAAATCTTGAAAAATTATTTGTTAATATTTTTTTCTTTCTTTGTACATTTGGATCCTGGATACAAGAGGTATCAGGATATCATTAAAGGTTACTGTCACAGGTTTCTTTCAAGAAATCACACAATGTCTCATTAGTGTATTCTGTAAAAATTTTCTAGTTTCTTATGAATGCTTTAATTTCCTGATTTTTGAAATGTCCTCAGACATATTATAAGTGGCCAAATGTTATATATGTGTGCATATATTGTTTTATATATATTATATATATTGTTTATATATAGAGTGTTGTTTTTCTTAAGCTTGGTTGGTTTTGCATTCTCTATGCTACTTACCACTGTTTTTATTAGTATTAATTTTGTCTCCTGGTTAAAGTGATCAGTTTGAATAACAATTTATGCCAGGTGAGGGAAAATAAATGAACTTTCGAAAATGAGAGGTAACTCACTGCAAAATTGGTTGGGCTGGTGAATAATTTGATTTATTTACATGTGAAGTTGCAGACTTTATGATGCCTAATGGTATGAAGCCTCAGTGATTTTCCAACTATGTATATAGGCAGTCCCCTCATTCAGAATGGGTTATGTTCTGAAAGTTCATTTGTAAGTCACTTGCGTGGAACTCAGAATGCATTTTCTTCCAGCAACAATATTATAATGGTGATTAAGACCCCAGGCTAACCTCTCCCAATGTTTTTGCAACATTGTTTTACAGTTTCACAAAAATCCTGTAAAAATTGTGGGTGTTTTCATACTAATAATCAAATAACACAGGAAAATAACAAAATTGAAAAGGATGGTTTTTGAAATATTGGTGCTTGAGGAAAACAGGTTTAATTAGAGGAGGACGAGGATGTGGGTGGAGACTGTTGTGGAAATTCTGAAGGAGACTCCTGGGTACACTCAAGGGCTCTTGCAGTGTATGGCACTGGCTTGTGATTGTGTCTAATTTCACTTCACAATTTGAGACTCTCCTTCGCTCTATATTACAGGTGTATCATGAATGCTTATGAACCATTATTGATGTCATTGTTTCTCTGTGTGTTCACAAATGGAAGGAATTGGTAAGGGGGAAAAAGATTATTTTGAGGTAACTGTGTGAGAGACAGAAGAGGGAAACCAACAGCAACGGCAATAGCCACAACAACCACAGAATGTTTCCTGAGGGGAAATTAACGCGTCATAAATGGTTTTTCAGAAGGAAAAAATGAGCGAGCATGTCTAATCCCCTGAAAGTAAGAGGTGTGCTGCAGATACTTTTTAACCCTGGTCTGTGGATCTCCTCTAGAAAAAGCTAGGGGAAGAGAAAGATAGGATGGCTCCATGTGCATAGGCCGAGTTAGGGATTCTTTCCCGGTTGCATATTTATAAGATTGGAAATGTCTATGTTCTGTAAGTGGGAGAAATAGGGAGGCATAATACATGGAATAAGCTATGTTTGCTGTGCTGTGTTTTCAATATTTGCAAGCTCACACATTATCTAAAAATGCACATATATATATATATATATACACACACACACACAGAGAGAGAGAGAGGGATCAATAGATTTCAATATATTGGGAAAAAGGAATTAAAATTGACCCTTATATTTTCACAAAGGGCACTTTCTCTTAGAATTTTCTTTTCATAAATTTACACTTTCTCTTAGAATTTACTTTTCATAAATTTTGAAAAAAATTGTAAAATATTGAAAGCCAAATTACTTGATAAGCAGAATTTGTAAGGAGAGATTGTGTGTCTGTGTGTGTGTGTGTGTGTGTGTGTGTGTGCATGGAGACAAAATTGATCCTTGGAATGATATGTCTATTTTAAAAGAATCCTTAGCCATAGGTTATACAAAGGGAATAATCCCATTTTATCCCATTTTATTCATGGCTACTTTTGAAACACTGAAAATAGTTTCTTATCAAAAAGATGCTGAGAACCACTGAATCTAAAATAAGTGTAAAAGAAAGAAAGGATGTTGAGGTATGCCATGTAACATATACTGTCCATAACTACTCCCAAGAACGTTGTGAAAGAGATTCTTTATAAATCCCACGTGTCAGATGAAGAAACTGCAACTCACAGGTGTTATATAATTTGTCCAGGATCACACATATGGTACCTGATGGGGGAATTTAGATGCAAATATGCTTGATTTAAAATCTACTACTTCTTACAATTATGTGAATTCCAATGCAGAGAGTTGTTAGAATGTAAAGAAAGATAAATTTTCTTACTTAATCCATTTCAGGGCAATGGGTTTCTACCACTGGTTTCTGCCTAGTTCAATAGTGACCTCAGAAGGCAGTAACAACAAAGAAAACAGTTCTATCCTCCAGGCTCTGACAGATGATTTTGCTCCTTTCCTGATGAGAGGTCTTCAGCTGACTTAGAATATCGGTGCCACTGGTCATGAGGAGGACATGTGACATGTTATTACACAATTATTTCTACTGCAGAAAGATCTTCAAATTATTCTTACAAATGGCTATTTTACCTTTCCAGAGATAAAAGACACTATTTTTGTTAAGTTGGAGGTATTGTTTATCAACGGAACTTTTAAATAGTTATATAGAATTCAACAGAGTCAACAAGGTTATTTTTAATTTTTGGTATCCTTCATTATGAGCTTTAAGTTATATGAATAAGCTTCACTTACTAGACACACACTAACTCTGGTCCTTCCCAGGACCCATCTTCTGCTCGAGTAAATGCATAGAAATGCAAATAAAGAAAAAAGAGAGAGAAAGAGAGAAAGGAAGAGAGAGAGAAGATTTTGAGGAGTGAGTCAGAAAACAACCAGTGATTTCAGCAAATTTCTAAAAGACAGAAAGCAAATAAGTATAGAAGAATGGATGAAATAGGAATACTACAGACTAGAATGTACCACAGGAGAGCTGCAGAGAAGTTTGAATCCAGTTTTCTGTCAAATGAAATTATTAAGAAAACCAGACACCAGAGTTAGCACCTATTGGAGAGGGCTGATCTGATATGCAGGAATGAAAAAACATTAAAATCTTTGTAAGGGTCAAATGAACCTGTGGTTTAATGAGTAGTCAACATTCACCTCCAGATGTTTCCATGGAGGTGAAAAAATGTTTCCATCTTTCCAGATGGAAAGCAGTTGAGTCTTCTCTAAACAAATTCCCTGAAATGCCTGTAAAAAAGATGTATATTGCAGCACTGTTCACAATAGCAAAGACTTGGAACCAACCCAAATGCCTATCAATGATAGAGTGGATAAAGAAAATGTGGCATATATAAACCATGGAATACTATGCAGCCATAAAAAAGAATGAGTTCATGTTCTTTGCAGGGACATGGATGAAGCTGGAAGCCATAATGCTCAGCAAACTAACACAGGAACAGAAAACCAAACTCTGCATCTTCTCACTCATAAGTTGGAGTTGAACAATGAGAACACATGGACACAGGGAGGGGAACATCACACACCGAAGCCTGTCAGAGGGTGGAGGACTAGGGGAGGGATAGCATTAGGAGAAATACCTAATGTAGATGACAGGTTGGTGGGTGCAGCAAACCATCATAGCACATGTATACTTATGTAACAAACCTGCACATTCTGCACATGTATCCCAGAACTTGAAGTATGATAAAAAAAAATTAATAAATGGAAGAATGTGAAGAGAAGGTATTCTGAAGTGTTCCATTAATAGGACTCTTAAAGATAATCAAAATTTAAATGAGCAGAGAAAAAATTGCATGTTGTTTTTGACATTTTATCAAATGGCCAGAGCAGACCTACCTTCTGTGTCATTTTTCAAAATATACAGAATATCTAAAGATGAAATTTAAAAATTTCTAAAGTAAAAAAAGATGTATAAGTTTGCAATCACTTTTTTAAAATTTGACGACAATCTCAAAGATATTTGCAGAAAGAAACAAAAAGGCAGAGACAGAAATTGTAGAAAGGGAGGTTTGAGAATATAGCCATGCCGTTAACAACTATTCAGGACTGGAGCCAGAGGATAGAAGGCTGTAGGGGGAAGGTTTGTGGAAAAAGAAGGAGTCAATAAATTACATGGTATTATTAAAACCGGAAAAAACACATGACTCAAAAAAAGAAAAATTTAAATTTTATTTTATTGTGATAAGGACACAATCTTATGTCTGGGCGCCACCATGCCCAGATAATTTTTAAAAATAATTGTTGTAGAGACAAGGTCTTGCTATGTTGCCCAGGCTAGTCTTGAATTCCTGGCCTCAAGTGATTCCTGCTCCTTGGTCTCCTAAAGTGCTGGGATTATAGGCATGAACCACCCTGCCCAATCTAGAAACATTTTTTGAGCCATCCAGAGTCATGACATTGGACCAAGAGGGAAAAAAAAAATATTCCCCGCCCACTAATTGACTCAGCAGTGAAAAATTTTTACTTAGACATAATAATGTAATTCTTTATATTGTTTTTCAACTTGTAAATTCACAGCCAGAGTTAGGAAGACTGCTTTTGCTTGTAGAACAAATGTAAATGTTAACAATAATAACGCGGAAAAATTCAAGTGTAACAGACAGGAGGTAGGATATATGAAAGCTGGCAGAAAGTAGAGGAAGAGGTAGAAGAGCTAACATATTTTAAAAAGTCGGGAACAAAGTGATATTATTGAAAATGACCATCTCAGATTTCAAACCAAGGCAATATAAGGTCATGTTTCAAAATATCCTCTTGTATTCAAGCAATATAGCAATTCTTGACAACATGATCTTTTCACTCAAACCTCTCTGAGCAAATCTGATCTCCATGAACTTCACAGTGGTAACAGTGATGTAATCATCAAGTTGCTACAATCACTTCTATACCAAACTGTGGCAGGCAGGATAATGTACCTCCCCAAAAAAGATGTCTGTTGTTTTAAAATGCTAAGCTTGTGATACTTTGTTACAGCAGCAATAGGGAACTAATTCACAAGTCAATTTACACAGCTCATCAAGAGAATGGATTTCTACCATTTCTCTGTCCAAGGTCACTTTCAGGCCTTGTGACAAAAATATACTAGAGAACAGAAAAAATATAGATTTGCAACTACTTGATGTTTATTCACTATTTCTGTGTAGTATTTCAGCCTTATTTGCACATTAGAAACATCTGAGGTACTTTAAAAAATAACATGAGCCAGGCCCTACAGTAAAACAATTAAATCAGAATCTTTGGGAATGAGGCTTGGGCATCAATATTTTTTGAAATGTCACTAGTTGATTTTATTGTGAAGTCAGAGTTGAAGACCAGTGGTCTACATGACTCAAGTAAGTTACTGAGAGACACAAGAGATGGTACAATACGTGTACTCTTAAAACATGCAGGACTAGTATAAGACCTTATTAATAAGTCAATTCTCCCCCTTGTTCCTCTCATGCTCTGTTGCTAGATAAGTTTCTCCATCTAAATTGCTATATACTTTTATTTTCATGCAATTTTCTCGCTATAATTATTTTAAAAATGAGAATCATTTTGTCAAGATATCTATGAATACTGAATGGGAAATTCTGAATCCTTTTTTCAACTTGATCAACTCCTATTGAGATCTTAGTTCTCCTCACTTTTTATGTCAGAGGAAGGGAAAGTATCCTCTTAGTTCTGCTGCCTTCTGTTCTCTGTCTATCCATTAGGTCCTATTAATGTGTTCTGTCTTTTCTAAATTTATTAACTTAACTCATTTTCTACTAACTCAACAACACGCTGTTTCTCTCTCCATACAACTGATTCTTTCTCTGGAAGTCTTCTCTGATTATTATGTACAGAAAAAGATTAAATTAAAAGGATACAGCCATACTCAAAAGCAAAGAAAGCCTCATTGTGAAACTGAACCAGAAGAGAAATAAAAAACAGCAAGTGGAGCAAAGGCTGTGGCTGGCTGAGGACCACATCTGTCAGTTGAGGAATGTTCAAGGGTAAAAGGACTAGAGGAAAGGCCATGCTTGAAATCAGGGAATAAAATAAGGCATCTTTAACCCAGAAAGGAAGCTGTATAAAGCTGTAACAGGTCACCGACTGGGACCGATGCCTATATGAATTGAACTGCATTTCTAAGAAAAGGGAGGACTCTACCTTGCATCCAAAGTCTGGGCCAAGCTATCCACTAACTCGAGTATCTGGAATTGAAAATATTCACAATTACCCTGCAACCCAGTGATAACATTCTTCCAGGAGAGCTCATGTTCTGAACTGAAGGCCCCAGGCAGAAAGTGATGTGTAGTCAACTTAAAACTTCACACACGGAAAATGGAGGGAAGAGAAAGACACGGAAAGGCTGAAACAGAGAGAGTGTAGTAAACTCCCAACCAAGAAATGTCTGAAAATGATTATTAAAAATGAATGCCCAAAAGACAGCTGACAAAATAAAAATCAATTGCTAGGAGATGAATTCAATGTAGATAAAAATGAAAATTATAAAGTTACCAAAAAAAGACTTCACAGGCACATTGAGAATCTCAAAAAGATAAAACACTGAATTATATCTATTAAAATAACCCCTAAGAAATTATGAAAAAACAATCATAAATTAAAATAATTCTTTTAAAAAGTTCAAAAACAATACTAGGTGGACATGAAACAATAAATTAGAAATACTAATGTTTTCTTTTTAAAGAGAATGTAAAAATCTCAAGAGAAAAAAGTAACATTTAGACAGAGATGAAGAGAGAATTCATGATTCAAGAGATAGTACCAAGGATTTAGTCCAGATTGCAACACAGAGAAACTGAGTTTAAAAAAATACTAAAGAGCAGCTAAAAAAAAGAAAACATGTTTAGTTGTTTTTTTGCTTCACATTTTTTAAAATGCTAAAGTAATGTTTCTTTATAAATTTAGGAAATATGGAAAATTAAAAGGAAGAAAAAAATTCACCCATAGTTCCATCGTACAAATTCAATTTCTGAGAGTTTTATTTTTGTGTGTTTTATCTTATATTCTTCTACATTTTTAATATTACCATGTATGGGATTTTGGTTGCTTGCTTTGTAAATTTCTTTTTTATACAATTGTAATCATGCTGTATACACAATTCTGGTTTTTAAAAACATTCCAGCAAGCTTTTCAATATCTTTAAGTCCTTTTGAAAACTGTGCATTATTTAAAAAATTATATAGCTATTGTATTTATTTATTCAACAAATATGTCCTGTGAACTAAAGATAGTTCAGGCATAGACTCTTCTAGGTGCTAGAGATAGAACAGAAAATCATCTTTCCTCATGGAGTTTACACATGAGTGGGGAGAAATCCACACTGAAGATAATAACTGAGTCACTTACATGGGATATTAGAAGAGACAAGGGAGATGAGTGGTGTTAGGGCAAGTTTCCAGCACTCGGTAGAAAAGGAAGGCCTCACTGAGAATATGATATTTGACTGAAGGTCTGAAATTGGTAAAAATGATGATCCCTATTGATATCTGTGGGAAGAGTGCCATAAGGGCAAGTAAACAGCCAGTGCAAAGGCCCTAAGGTGGGTGCATACCTGGTTTGTATAAGGAAGAAGAACAAGGTGACTAGACAAGGGTGATCATGGTGAAGAATAAAAGAGCTTAGTAATATAATGGGGAGCAGAAACTCACATGAGATTTCTGACTCTCATAAGAGAAATAGGGAACCAAACTCACTGAAGTTAGTTTTAGTGGAATTTTGAGCAAAACTTTTAATACTGAAGAACTAATTGGAGAAAACACTACATACTTGTATTGTATAAAGAAAACTTTCAGGTCATTTCAGGAAGGACTGAATGACCTTTCAATTTTTTACTTCTGACATTGGACTCTGTATAGTAACAGTCTATTCAAAAATGCTTTTGGAAGAAAATGTAATCTAATGGGTTTGTCACTGAGTTATGACTCAGCAGGGTATTTAATCTGCCCTTGATTTAATCTTGAGACACTTGATACCAGGGTACACTGACTATGGTCTCCGCTATGGAATTCTCTGTTCAAGTTATCTTTTAATTTAAAATTAAATTGGAAAGTATCCATTTGCTGCTGTTTTCAACCTCCTGAAAAATGCAGAAATGTATTATTGAGCATCCTGCAAAGTGTTCTTGGACTTTTCTATTCTTCCTATACATTTTGTTTTTGGGTAACAGGCAGAAAGGTCAACTTGGTTTTGGCTTTACCATATATGGGAGTCATACGTTTCTTACGTTTTTATGCTTCTGATTGCATTAATGATATTTGGGATAAATACATACACATAAAGAATCTGTATGAATATGTTGAATGTGGTAAAAAAGATACTCATAATTCATTGTGTCTCTTATGGTGGATACAACTTTCATTCAGTTAATATTTACCTTGTAGTTACTCTGTATCTGAGGCTGTTTTAGGCACTGCGACACAAAAATGAGCAATTTATAGTTTCTACCTTTAGAGAATTTAAATAAGCAAGTCAACCTAGTGTGAGAAGTTCTATGCTAGAAGTACAAGATGCTACATGAACATGTAGAAGGATCATCTCATCCAACTCTGGAATTGCAGTGTTATTTAGGGTATGTTTCCAATGGTTAAGTACACATACATGCACACACAAGCACAAGCTTAGATTTGCTGTTTTAAACATCTAAGACAACTGCATATGGGGCTGTTTTTCCTAGTGAATAGCCATTTGTAACCAGAGAAATGGGTCTGGTCCTCATTATAAAGTGAAAATCAGGGGATTTCCATGATAACATATAATGAACAAATATTTATCATTTCTACAGATTTTGCCAAATTTAGATGATCTGTTCTTTTACCTCATTAGAAACTCCTTATTCCTAGCAGAGTTCCAACCTGGGAGGTAATTGCAGCAACTACTAGCAAATTTGCACTTATCTGAAATCAAGCAAATAGTTGACTTCATCATACTGGCTACTAGCAATTAGTACAAAAATTGTTTTATAGATAGATGCCCCATGGGTAAAAGTCAAGAGCCATTTTGAATATAAGCCCCAAATTTCTGCAAAAATAAATAAATAAATGAAATTGATTGCCTCCAATAAACAGGTTAGACAGCTGGGAATAGGGCTGTCAGTACAGGTGTTTAAACAGCAGCAGAGGACAAGCCTCTGGTTTTCCCTTTCTTTGAGTATACTCTAGAGATTACTTGTCATTTTTACTATATTTAGGACCAAGGGTGATGGAAGAAATTGTTCAGTTTTTTCATTGTCTACCTTGTCTGCAGCCAGGAACTTAATTTTTCCTAATGCATAGGTTTTCTATGTTAACAATCGTTTCCCCCCTCCCCTTTAGAAAACAAGAACTTTCTCTCTTGTGTTTCGTTGACAAGTGGTGAAATTTTGTTTCAGCAAATTTATAGAGACATTTAAATCTCATTCCCTGGAAAAGAGTAAACGAGTCAAATCCCAAGATGAAGAACCAACTCTTGCCATGCTGGAAGGAGTTAGAACAGGTTCAGGATCTTGGATAAAAGTACCTCTGTTGGCTACAAACAAATGCAAGAAATATGCAAAAGTTTCCTGGAGGAAGAGTCTAAAGAATCCCTGAAAGATGGGAGGAGTTAGCCCAGGGAGGAGTGGGAGAAGAGAGTTTCAGGCAGAGAAAACAGCTTGTGTTACCTGGAAGCTAGGGGTAACATGGAACCTATAAAGAAATGAAGAGATTCAGGTTCCGTATGGGTTGAATGGAAAATGTGAGAGTACAATATGTAGCCATGCACTAAGAAGGGCTGCATGGCCATTTGTAGAAGAAATGGCTGTTAAACATACAGGTTTGTCCTGGAAAGTTACAACTCATCTGAATTGTGATTATGGAAAATTTGTGATTTCAAAAGAACTGTTAGAACTCACTACAACCGTTTTGTTCAAGAAGAAAATGAAACCCAAATTTTAACTCTTGGGCACAAATTCAAGTCCTCAGATATTTTCTTTCATGGAATATCACTATAAGTAGAGGGGTAAATATGATTATTTAGCCTTACAAATATATTTTTGAAGATGTTTTATGTGGGTAAATATACATATATGTTAAAGATAAGAAACTCTAACAAAACAGTCTTCAGGGTCCTATTATATAAAATAAAAATTTCTCAATGTCATAGAAAACAATCTATTTGTAATTTTTCCCAATATTTAGATAATGCACTTATCTTCTTGACTTTATTTTTCCCATATGTTACATTTTTTGAATAAGATTAGTTTATCTTTCATGTATTTTGAAGTTACCTTAAATTGATCCTTTTTTAAACTAAAAATATCATCTTAACATTTTCAGTGGAATTCCGGAGAGGTGGTATCATTTCTACTTCTATATTCTGTGCTACTTGCTTGCCTGTAGTGTGTATGTGTGTGGTGGTCACTCATAGTAAAGAACAGTGCATTGAACATTAGGCTGGAGGACTGGTATCTTCATACTAATTATAGGTTTTTGACATATGACTTTAGATAACTTACATGGCATTGTATTCTAGAAAGAATGTGTGCCCTAGAGACTCACATCTGAGCTTGAAACCCAACTTTTTTATTTAAGACTACAAAAACTCGAGAATATTAATTGTCCTCACTAAGTCTCAGTTTTCTACTGTGTGATGGGAGTAAATCCATCACTCCAATGTCATTTTGAACATTAAAAATTTAATAAATGTACATAAAGTATGTACAACATGGTTAACATTAATAAAGAAGAGTTGTTGTGGCTAAAATAATAATTAAAAGAGTATTTACATAAGCTAGCAGCAAGTATTTTGTGGAGACAGGGCAAAATTTAGAAGTCTTAAGGAAATATACTTTAAAGAGATGTGATACATTGTAATGATAATTTAAATGAAATTAAGAGAAAAATGATCAAGTAAAATTTTATATACTGTGAAATAAAAATCCAAATGCTTTCAGTTATACCTGAGTAGTTGCTGGGTATATAATGAAATAAAATATAATTTGATAAATCTTAACTTTTTAAATAAAACCTAAAATACAACTTTATTGCTTCTATTGTTTCTGGAGTTCCTTCTCTTACAATTCATATTAACTCAGAAATTTCGTGTAACTACATTTCCATGTTCATTGGTCAAAGATTATAAAAGTACTTATAAATCAATAAGCATGATAAAAATGAGTATATCCTATTCTTGATATGATGAAGTTTATGCATTTTTAATAATGTACAATGCTATTGTAGTACTTAGTATTATAAAGTAATATCCACCTAATAAGTCATCTAAATTGTCATCCTAACCTCAGTAGGGTTACTGTGTCCTACATCATGAACTAGAAAGAAACTTGAATTCAGAATTTAATTCAGGACATTGATTTCTTAGAATGAGTTAAGAGTTATAATGTAGTGTTGATGAACATGCTATGTCAAGAACTATGAGGAATAACCCTAATTTAAGAGAATGGCTTTTTCCTTGGATGAAATAAAATTTATATGACCTTGAAAATCAAGGGATAGTCAAAGGCAAATAATATGAATTTGCAATGGACAAATACAAAAGAATACCAAAGAAGGGAAAAGCCTGAAATAACTAGAAATTACCAGTATTCCAGATAACAAACTGAAATGTATAAACTATAAAGTATATTCTTCTGCTTTTTTTAGCATACTGAAAAATTTCATACATACACAAAAATAGACAAAATGGTATAATGAGTCCCAGTGTTAACATTCAGCTTGAGTAATTATCAACTGCTGTTTAATTTTGTTTTATGCCTCATTCACTTTCCCTCTTTGTTTCTAGATTAATTTGAAGCAGATCTCAGGTAGCATGTAATTTCATATGTAAATATTCAGTATCAAAGGATATTTTCGAAAACATAACCATGATATCATATTTCACTAAACCAATCAATAACAATATATTTGTATCATCATATGACCAATAGTGTTCAAATTTCCCTATGTATCTCATATATGAGTACATGTGAATTTATGTGTGCATATGTGTACACATACATACTTATATACACATATATACACAAATAAATATATATTTTTAAAATCAAGATCTACAAAGGTATTGACCTTTTTATTGTAACTGGTTGATACATTGCCTTGTTCCATGATATTTAGGCCTAGAACCTTGACCAGATTTAGGTTCATTTTTAATAGTTAATAAATTGTGTTTTGTGTTGTTATATACTTCTATCTGGAAGCATATACTCTCTTGTTATCTCTGTCTCTGATGTTAGCTGCCTTTGATAATCATCGTCTATATCAAAGAAACTATGGCCCATGGGCCAAATTGTCCTGAAGCATCTTTTGGTTAAAAAAAAAAAAAAAGTTTTATTGGAACACAGACACATTTATTCATTTATGTTTTCTCTATGGCTTCTTTTATGCTATACCAGCAGAGTTGAAACAGAAACCGTATGGACCTCGAAGCCTATAATATTTACCTTCTGATTCCTTACAGGAAAAGTTTTCTGACCTCTGGCTTAAATCAATTATTTTGATAGATTATGAAAACAAGCATACTTTAGTTATGTCATTTCTTCTTCTACTAGTAGACTATACAACAGTTAGTATTCAAGTAACTGGACTACTTTAATAAAAAGAAATTTTACCTCATCAACTATTTGGTTACCTTTAGATGAAGATTGCATAGAAAAATCGTATTCAACATTTGATTTGCTAGTTTAAAAAATGAGTTGGTTTCTCAGCATCTTCTAGAGGACAACCGTATATTGTTTTTCTTTTAATATTAGTATGGGCTCATTTATTTAAATCTTTTAGGATTTTTAATCCATTGCATGTTCATACCTACTGATGTTAGATTGTCTCAGTTCAGGCTATTGACAATATCTTTAAGTAGGCTTCTGAGTCATTGTATTATTGCCCTGGTAGTCTTCGTTTCTTTGCTTTGGTATGACAAAATGTTCCAGGAGCATCTTGTATGTGTTCTGCTCAAAATGTGGAATCAGCCATTTCCTAAGCGATTCTCATATTCTTTTAGATATAAATGATATTTAGAGACCACTTTGAGGTTTAGAGACTTTATTTGATCATTGCTTCTAGGATTTTTCAGTAGACAGAGCTAAGAAATTTATTTTCTTTTCTTTAATATATCATGGATACTTGTAATTCATATTCAGAACTACATAGTTTTTACGTAATCTCATCTCTCTGATATATATATGCTGTTTCTCCATTGCCAAAGCTCTTGGTTCTCAATGGCACCAGGATAATTGTGTGTTTGTTTTTTATCCCATAATTCATACACAACAGTCTGAAAATAACAATACCCATTAACTAAAGACTTTGTTTTTTTTTTCTCCCCTAGGTTATATTCCACTAGATATAAACAAATACTACAAGTTTTAGAATTATTTGGAATACTGTTCTGTGTTTTGCCACAAACTCGACCACAGAGTTGAGTTTCATATGTTGAGTCATGCTTTACTGTTTTCTCTAACCACAGATTTTACAATAACTGGCCAGTCATCTCAAAATTTTTATTTTTCATCTCAATTGTACCAGGTTAGAGAGTGTTTATGGGCTTTTGACTCTCCTTTTCCCTTTCAAAAAATATCTTCTTTCATTGGCATTAGCAATTCAACACTGAGCATACATTCATGCAATGGAATCTGTATTTTTCCTATATTGGGATAGCCAGACATATTGGATAGGGCTGCTTGTATTGACATCACCTTTAAGCTAAGAATATAATAGGAATAAGGGTATATACAGAGACAATCTGTATCCCTTCTTAACTGGGAAATCTGGCTTCCTAGAACAGTGATCTACTCTGTGATACCACTTTTTAAAATATAGAAATGTAGGAAAGAGACCACTTAAAATATATTAGGTGGAAACAATGAAAACTCCTATGATTTAGAATAACAAGTAGAACATAACACTTGATGGACCCAATAGTCTTTACTACTCCAAATAACTTTTATTTCTCATAGTCAATACAATATTTAGGTAAGCTTTTACATGTAAAAAATTTTAGTTCCTAGAATTTAAATAAAATTTGTCAATGTCAAGGCAGAATAATAAAATGGCTATTTAACAGCACCATGCATGCCAATAAATCACAGGGAATCTCTCTCTCCCTTCCTCACCCTCCCTAGTGTGATAAACATGGTTTGTCACATTCAGAGAATATTGTATACCGTAGGAATAATCAGAACATATTGTTAGCTCCAATTTTCCATCATTTATTTTTCAGTGCCAAACAAAAGTAAACCTCACCACACAGTTTAGTCATGGGTAGAAAGAGAATTAGCCTTTTAATGGGAGCTGCTGTTTTAAAAAGTGGCTCTTAAAAGTAGAAGACGGAAGGAAACACTGTTCATATTAATGCGCAATTGTTCATTGTGCTTACTAATGCTATAGGAAAGCCTCTTTCAAAACTTTTCATTACTACCTATTTTGCATAACATCTATACTGAAAATCAATGTACTGTTTGCCTCTGGAAACACTACAGCTGATCTGTAAGTCAGTTTGGAAGAAAACTGAACTCAATAGACAAAGACGGATTCTTCACCCATCTGATATGTCATGCCAACAAATGGTTTTTTTGTGCACTCTGTCAGTGTCTTAATCAGTGTCGACAGCCCTCAGCACTGACACAGCTCTGAAAGCTCTTCTCACACTTAATCCTTCAACTTGTATATGTTGTAGAGACATTCAGATGAGGCATGATAATACACATGATTTACACGGCCTTGTCAATTCTTGGATTTGTCACACATCAAAGTCACATAAGATGATTTTCTCCCTTATTGCTATCTAAACTACTTAAAGAATAAGTTGCAAAGATAATTCTTAGCATAATTGCTATGCAGAACTGTTTATTGTAACTTGATGTTAGAATTTTTATAAAAAGAGGTTTTTATGAACCTGTTAGTAAGATTTTATAGTAAATAAGTTCTCACACATAGATGTTTATATTTAGGTTGTTTACTTGTTTTTTGACTATTGAATATATATAAATTATCACATGGTTATATAAATTATGTTATGTAAGTTAAGGCTGAATAAGTATTTGCTTTATTAAATGGACTTTTTAGAGCCATGTAAATTTGAAGCTTTTTGGCTAATACATACATATGAATGAAAAATTTTTGATTTAAAACTTGGCATATTTTCTATGTATTTCAGATTAAGCTAATATTATATAAGAGAACATAGTAGCACAAAGTGGAACAATTTGCATTTATTGGATAGTTTAAAAATATAGATTGATTTGTATCTGTCTAACAATGGGCCCAAGAACTTCACAGTTGGATTAAAATTGGGAATATATATATTTTTTCTTCTTCAGAGATAAAGATACCAAGAATTCAGGAAGAACAAAGGAGCCTTTCTCTGTTCAGTGGAGAAAGGATGACAGGTATAAATGAAAGGTTTTATCTATAGTATGAGATATAAATGAGATAGCGAGAGAAGCTATAACAATAACCTAAAATACAGAAGTAACTGAAGAGCTCAATTAGGTGACAGGATGTAAATAAAAATGTTTTGATGTGATATTAAAATTAGGGTCTCGTAATTAGGCAATTTACATTTAAATACTTTCTTATACGCTATGGCATCATGAGTAAGTTGCTTAAACTTTCAACGCCTCAGTTTCCTCATCTACGTCATGAAGCTAGCATTAGTAAGTACTTCACAGAAATGTTGTGAAGATTACATTACAAACTTCATAAAAGCTGATTAGCAGCCAGCATGTTAAATGTGTTGAATAAATGTTAGTTATTAATATTATGATTATACAAGTAATAAATCATTGGAAAATATAATGAAAAACAACCTCATTAGCATGATAAACAAATATTATATAAAATACTGGGAAATAATCTCAACAAGAAATGTATGGGACACATGGAAAGAATCCCTAAAATTGTGCTTAGATAAATAGAGAGGAATACTTAGCATTTGTAAACATGTCATTTTTTTCCCCAAATAGAATTAAAGTTACATCATAGTTTTAGTTAAAATAAAGGGGAATATTTTGGGAAATCTGACAAATACTTCTAAAAAAAAAAAGTTGAAAAAACATGTAAGAAAACTAGTTCTTAAGGAGAATAAAGGAGGAAATCAATGGACCCACTTTATCATGTTATGAACAAACTACCATAAAGGAGAAATTAGAAACTAATAGAGTGGAATAGATAGCCCTGATGCATTAGTTAGATTAAACCATCTGAAATTACCAGTATTGAACTGCTTTTGACTTACAAAACTGGCAATTTCATATGGTTCAACGTAATATTTTCTATGCATAAAGGTAGCATACAAGTGAGTGGAAAAAGATAAAATAGCCAATAAATGATGCTTTAAAAGTTAATTAGTTAGAAAAACATTATACAAGAGCTTTACCTTAAATTTTAGATCAGTTAGAATTAAGTAATAAATAACATATGAGGTATTTTATTTATAGTAGCCAAATATCTGTTTGCTACAAGCAATTCAAGTATCTGACAGACAAGAATGGGTAAATTACACTCTGATGCAAAAGATATAGTTAATAGCAAGGGTTATTTGGAAGAAAATTTAAAATATGGAAAAAAAATGTTTCTCTTGTAATTCTGGGAATAAAGCAGAATCTACTATTTTATATACAACCTGATTCAAATATAATACATATCTAGGGTAACTTATTAAGATCAATAAATTTGCATAGTAAAATATCTCTTTATGTTAAATCTATTAAAATAAAATAGATATATAAATATTATTAGAAAGTTAATCATATTATGACAGTTATAGGATTTTTCTAGCACATCCATATCTGTTTTGTGTTTTTCATGTGGCAAAACATTATAGATAGGACTTAAGCCACTTTCTTATTTGTGTCCTTCTCTACACTGAGGAAATCTGATCTTGAATTTAGGGTTTCTCATTTTTGTATAGTTTTAAAAGTATCTATTTATAAATAGTGTAAGTTCTTTTTACATTTTCAAAATGTTTATATAAATAATATATTATTTCTTATAGGTTTATTGTGATATAACTTATATAACAATGCTCTCATTCTGAGTGTACAATTTGATGATCTTTTAATTGTCATAGACTTGTGTTTCTTCTATACCATCACCATAATCCAATTTTAGGACATTTGCTTCAAATTTCCTAAAGTTCCTTGAACCCCTTTTCACTCAATCCTGCTCCTACCCCCGGTCCCAGAAAACCACTGATTTTCTATCTCTAGGAATTTGCTTTTCTGGACATTTTGTATATATAATACCATGTAATAATATTTTGGTTTAACTTCTTAGTATATTTTTGTGGTCATTAATGTAATGTAAATTGACATTTCATTCTCTCTCTGTATTGAATAGCATTTTATTTTATGGTATACTACATTTTGTTTGTTTATTTACCAAATAATGAAAATTTGAGTTATTTCCAGTTTTTAGCTAATATGAATAATGCTGCTGTGAAAACTTGTGTACAAGTCTTTGTGGGGACTTATATTTTCATTTTTCTTCAGTGGATTCCTAGGAGTAGAATTGCTGAGACATCCTTTCTCCACTGAACATATGGCAAATATGTGTTTAACTTTTTAAGAAATGGCCAAAATATTTTCCAAAGTGGCTATAACGTTATACATTCCCTTTAGCAACCCATGAACATTTTTATTTCTCCACAGCCTCACCAATACTTGTTATCGTGTTTATTTTATTGTAAGCAATCTATAATGCCTAATAAAGTTAGGTATCTTTTCATGTGCTTATTGGCTATTCTTATATCTTTTTTGTGAAATGTTCATTTAAGTTTTACCCATTTTCATATTGGGGTTTTGTGTTCTTATTATGACGTATAAGACTTCTTTATTTATTCTCGATACAATACCTTTATGAGGCAAGTGATTTGCAAATATTTTTTCACAGTCTTTTGTCTTTTTATTTTCTTAAAGTATTGTTTGAAGTGCAAAATATTTTAATTTTAATTTTAATGAAATTTAATTTATCATTTTCTTTTGTTTTATGCACTGTGCTTTTGATGTCATGTCTGAGAACTCTGCCTAACTCAAGTTCACAAAGGTTTTCTCCTGTATTTTCTTTCAGAAGTTTTATTGTTTTAACTCTTATATTTAGACATAAACCCGTTTTGAGTTAATTTTCTTGATAGTGTGAGAAGATACTAAGCTAATTCTTTACAAATGGATAACTAATTGTCCTAGCACCATCTGTCAAAAACACCATCCTTTCTTTAATTGAATTGGCTGAGTACCTTTGTAAAAAATCATTTCATTTCTTAACTCTCAATTCTGTTTATCTACATTCCTATCTTTATGCCAACACCACTCTGTCTTGATTCTTGTAGCTTTATAGTGCATTTTAAAATTCAGTAGTGGAAGTCCTTCAACACTGTTCTTCTTTTTAAAAATTGACTTGACTTCTGTTATCAGTTAGGGTTCACTCAGATGAGCAGAACCCATGCAAAATAAATACTAAGAAATTTACTATAAAGAATTGGCTTAGGGCTGGGCACAGTGGCTCACATCTGTAATCCCAGCACTTTGGGAGGCCAAGGTGGGAGGATCACCTGAGATCAGGAGTTCAAGATCAGCCTGACCAACATGCTGAAACTCCGTCTCTACTAAAATTACAGAATTAACTGGTCATGGCGGCGCATACCTGTAATCCCAGCTGTTTGGGAGGCTGACGCAGGAGAATCATTTGAACCCGGCCAGCGAAGGTTGCAGTGAGCCAAGATGGCGCCACTGTCACTGTACTCCAGCCAGGGTGACAGAGACAGACCCCATCTCAAAAAAATAAAAAGAATAAAAAGAACTAAAAAATAAAAAAAGAAGAATTGTCTTATGTGATGATGGGGACTGACTAGACAAGTCCACAATCTGTAGAGTAGGCCATGAGGAAACAGTCCCCAACTCTTGGGTGCAAGTTGAAATTGCTGTCCATGGCAAACTTTCTTCTTCAGAGATGTCTCAGGTCTGCTTTTAAGATCTTTCAACTTATTGAATCAACACTACTGAGATTATCTGGGATAATGTTTTCTGCTTAAAATCAAGTGATTATGAATTGTCATCACATCTACACAATACCTTCGCAACAACATCTAGAATAGCAGTTGGTGGAATTACTGGGGACTGTAGACTAGTGAAGTTGACACATCAAAAAAAAAATCACAGCTTATTTATTTATTATTATTATTATATTATTATTATTATTATTATTATTATTATTTGAGATAGGATCTCACTCTGTCACCCAGGCTGAAGTGCAGTGGTGCAATCTCAGCCCACTGCAACCTCCACTGCTGGAGCTCAAGCGATCCTCCCACCTCAGCCTTCCGAATAGCTGTGTCTGTAGGCGCACAAGACCACACCAGGCTAATTTTTTTTTTTTTTTTTTTTTAAGACAAGATTTCGCCATGTTGCTCTGGCCAGTTTTGAATTCCTGGTCTGCCCGCCTCAGCCTCCCAAAGTCTTGGGTTTGCTGGAGTGAGCCACTGCGATCAGCCAAAGAAAAGAAAAGATCACAGTTGCTCTAGATCCTCTCCATTTTTATATGCATTACATTCAACCTCTCCAAAAAAATAAAAATAAATAAATAAAAAGCCTGCTGAGTTTTATCTTTTTTTTTTAAATTAGAATTTCATTAAATTGGGATGGGTAGAATTGAAATTTTAACAATATTTTCTTCCAATCCACAAACATAAAATATCTCAATCTTTAATTTCTCTCATCAGTGTTTTGTAATTTTCAGTACAAAATCTTACACTTTTTGGTTACACAAATGCCTGAATGTTTTCCACTTTTCAATACTGCAGACATCCCACATTTATGATGACTCCACTCTTGATTTTTTGACTTTATGATGGTACAAAGCAAATTCATTCAGTACGCTCCTTGATGGAGTTAACTCAGGATATCGCAAATATCTGTACATATGGTAAGTTGAAACCACACTTTCCACACTTTCAATTTAGAATATTTTCAATTTATGGTGGGTTTAATGGGATATAACTCCATCATAAGTCAAGGAATATCAGCATTGTGAATAGAATTTTTTTATAACTTGTATATAATACAATAACTAGTATATATTATATATTGCATAATATGTAAGTGATCTTTAGCAGGTTGAGGAAACCCCTTTTATTATTAGTCTTTTTGAGCTTTTTGAAAATCATGAGTTACCTTTTGTTCATTTTATTCTTCATTTATTGAGATTATCACATGGTTTTAGACATTCATTCTATTAATATTGTTTATTACATAAATTGATTTTCAGATACTATACCAATCTAACTCCTGGGATAAATCCCACTTGGTATATAACCTTTTTGGTATGTTACCAAATTTAGTTTGCTAATTTTTTGTGGATTTAAGTATATAGTTAAGAGCAATATTGATATCTAGCTTTCTTAATTTGTGTTGTCTTTTTTCAGCTTTAGTTTCTACTATTGGGGTAATGCTGGCTTCATATAATGATTTGGAGGAGTATTTCCATCTTCTCTACTTTTTTCTCTTTTTTTGAAGGAGATTGTGTGGATACTATTTGTTCTTTAAATATTTGAGAGAATTCACAAGTAAACCCATGTAAGCCTAGAATTTCTTCATAGGAAGTGTATTTATTATTAATTTATTTACTTGGTATAGATATATTGTCTAGTTTTTATTTTCTGAAAAAGTCTTACATTCCCTTTAATTTTTATATTTTTAAAAATAAAGGTATAATTTACATATAGAAAAATTCATGCTTTTTACAGGAAAATTATGCAAGTTTTGTAAGCAACACTACAATCAAGGAAAAGGATAATTCCATCACATAAAAACATTTCTGGATTCTTACTTTTTGTGAATCCTTCTCTCTATCCCCAGCCTCTGGCAAACAATGTTCTCTGTTCCTATAGTTTGTTTTTTTTTTCTTTTTTTTTTTTTTTTGCAAGAATGTCATATAAATGGAAGCATACGTACATACATTGTCTTTTGCAGAGCAGGAGTTCTTACATTTGATAGCATCCAATTTTTTGGCATACACATCATGCTTTTGGTGTCATGTCTCAGAAATGTTTGCCTAATCCAAGGTCACACAAATGTTTTCACGTTTTCTTCTGGATGTGTTTAAATGTTATATTTTACATTTAAGTCTATGATTTGTTTTGAATAAAATTTTGTATATTGTGCAAGTTATAATTTGAGGTTTTTTGCATATGGATATGTGGTTTTTCCAGCATCATTTGTTGAAAAGATCATTGTTTTAACATTGAATTGCCTTTATACTTTTGTTGAAAAACACTTGACCATATAAGTGAGGATTTATTGTTAGGTATTTCATTCTGTTTCATTGACAAAGGGTCTTTTTTTTTTTCCTGGTAGTGCCTAGTGTCTTGGGTACTACAACTTTATTTCTTTTAGTCAGCTAGAATAAGTCCTTCTAATTTTAGTCTTCTATTTTCAAAATTATTTTGGTAAAAGGAAAAATGTTCACTATATTTTACCCTTCAATATAAATTTTGTGATAAGCTTGTGTATTTAAAGAAAAACAACTAATTCTGCAAGAATTTAGATTGGAAGTGCATTCAACCTATAGAGCAGTTTGGGAAAAATTGGTACTTAAGTATATTGAATCTCCTCATCCGTGATATGGTATATCTCCTCATTTGTTTATTTCTTCATTAATTTCTGTTAGCACCACTATTTAGTATTCAGTTTACAGATAATGCACATAATTTGATGGATCAATACCTAAGCATATAATGTTTATTATTGCTGTTGAAAATTGATTTCTAAAATTTTAGTTTCAAATTGTTTCTTGTAACATAAAAAACACAACTTATTTTTTATTAGAACCTAGTATTTTGTGACCTTCCTATAACTCACTTACTAATTCTAATAGCTGTTATTTACATTTTTTGCATATTCTACACATACAACCAAGTTTGGTTATTCATTTCCTATCTGTATGGTTTTTATTTCTTTTTCTTGCTTTTTTTCCTTGGCTAAGATCTCTAGTACAATGCTAAGTTGAAGAGGTAAGAGTAAACATGTTTGCCTTGTTTCTCTTCATACTTAAACGATGTTTCTGCTGACATAAAATTGGAAATGGATAGTTTTATTTTCTTTTAGCGATTTGAAGATGATATTCTGTTTTGTCTTCCTCTGCTTTTTCCCCTGTGGATTTTTTAAAAATCTTTCTTCCTTTGTACTTAATGTGTTATTTTTCTACAATTAATTTTAATATTATTTTGTTAATTTGTTTCCATGTTTTTAGTGTGATTTTTCTTAGTTTTATTTGTATTTATTCTGTTAGAATTTGTTGAGCTTCTTGGATGTGCTGGTTTATTCTTTTCATGAAATATGGGAACTATGTAGCCATTTTTTTCTCTTCCTTCACCCCCCTCCCCATTTCTGAGATTTCAATTACATGAATATTAGACCCACGTGGTATTGCTGCATATCTATAGGATCTCTGTTAATTTTATTGAGGTTTGTATTCTTTGTCTCTATTTTGGATAATATCTAATGTCATATATTCAATTCAGTTGGACTATTCTTCTATGTCTATTTTGCTATTAACCCCACACAGTGAATTTTCACTTCAAATATAACTTTTTCAGCTCTAGAGTTTCCATTAAGTTCATTATTGTATCTTCCATTTTTTTCTCATTATTTATATTTTCCTTTAAACCTTTGAGTATATTCAAAATATTTATGATATTTAAAACTTTCATTATCTTTCTCACTTCATGTTCTATTTACATTGGTGGATTTTTCGATCATTTTTGGGTATCACATTTTCTGCTTGTTCATGAATCTAGTAATTTTTTGTTGGATGCTGGACATTGTTATTCTTACCTTAATAAGTGGTAGATTTTGATGTATTTCTTTAAACCGTGTTGGAATTTGTTCTCTCAGGTAGTTGGATTACATGGATATGGCTTGGTCCTTTTAAGAATTTCTTTTCAGCTTTTTTTTTTTTTTTTTTTTTTTGCTGTAATTGGTTTATAGTAGTCTTACTTGATTTAGTTCCATTACTAATGTGAAAACCTTCTTGGATCTCTTCTTCAGAATACTGGATCTCTTCTTCGGAATACTCTGTGTATTCAATAAAGATTCTCTATTCTGACCGTTGGGTATTCAAACAATTCCCACCTATGTGTGAGTTCTTGGAATTTTTTTTTTTTTTTTTTTTTTTTTTTTTTTTTTTTTTTTTTTTTTTTT